>NC_090176.1:46267085-46867085 GCF_024679245.1 Pseudorasbora parva
CGACCCAACATTGGGTTGTTTTTTACTCAGAATTTTTTAGAGTGTAGGAGTATAGGAAAAAACAGTCCCTCAAAACACAAAACAGTTCCACCAACAATTTCTGAAACCATTGATATTGAAGCCTTGCTTTGTAATTGTTTGTCTAGCAACTTCTGAGCGAAAATTATTTTTCAGCGTGCACTACAATACTAGACAGAACCGCACACCAATTTCTAAAGGAACCAACCAGACAGCGCAGAGCTGTCAACTAGTAGTAAAACAGAACAATTTAGTAAGAGCATGCGGGACATTTATCCCAAAAAACAACAACATTTTATGTCTAAAGTGAATGCAAACAGATAATATGGAAATATGGGATCAATGCAGTAGGCCTTTGTGGTAGAATTTACTTTTATTGAGCTCTACAAGCTAACTGTCGAAATAGGAACAATTTAGTCATGCACACAAGCAGCACATTGTTATGATAATCAATTGAGTGGCTGTAAAAGCACACGGCGATTTTACAACCTGCAATATTTCAAAGGTACAACAACCTCCAGATATTAAAGGACATCCACTCAAGCAGAGTGTTGAGGCTGTAAAAACCTACGCGTCCTATTAGTGATTGACATTGTGCTGTGTCATCTGGTCAAGAACAAACAAGTAAATGCACTAACTAGTCTAAAACAATATGTGATATAACATGAAGAGCAATGGTTCAAAAAGAGGTTAATGCAACTGTACTTGAGGTTGCGGTTTACCTTCCCCGTCCGGGACAGTTTAAGCGGAAAGAAGCAAAAGAAGAGGAACTTCCCCCAGTTGAGAAAAGCCGCCAAGCACCAATTCAGACGGGCCATCCTGGTCTCCTCGTACCCTGAACGTCCTTGCACGATATCCCAGCACACTCGATTCAATTATGGTCCTGTCACAAGGATAAAGGGAGCCAGCCTGCGAATCCAAAGTCAAACTACCAGTGCCTCTTCATTCATTCATTCACTCGCTCAGTTCTCTCTCAACGGGGCGTCCCTGAGACCACCGCTCGACTCAGGTTCGGCGTACCCCTGATGTGAGCGCGTGCGGAGGGTTGCTACTGCCTCTCACTCACTGGATGCTGCAGTGCACTTCCAGCCATGAGAAGCAGCGGAGAGGAGGAGGAGGAGGAGGAATGGAGGGGGGGGGGGGGGGGGGGTGTTGGGAAGGGGTTCACAGCGTTCATCACCGACAGAGAAACACAAGCGATCAGTGCTCGAGACCAAAATTACCACAACAAGTGTTGAATACAAATAAAAAGTGCCGTTGGTGAGTAAATAAAAGGAGTTATCATTGACTGATAACTTTCTGGTGATCTCAAATGACAAATAGATCCTTTCTGATGTAAGTGATGTGCATAAACGCTACACTGTAAACATGTTTTAATAATAATCAGGCCCCAATTGAAAATGTTCTAGTGACTGATCAAATCTACATTTTTCAGCTGGCCAAATTGAATTTCTTTGAATTAAATTGCATAAATTTACAGAAATTCAATTTGGCCAACTGAAAAATGTAGATTTGATCAGTCACTAGAACATTTTCAATTGGAGACATTTTTTTTTCTGTGTGTAATAAGAATTTCATTTTCTAACAATTTTTCCATTGGTTTTAGAATAGAATAGAATAGAATAGAATAGAATAGAATAGAATAGAATAGAATAGAATAGAATAGAATAGAATAGAATAGAATAGAATAGAATAGAATAGAATAGAGAATCTGTTGAATTATTCAATAAAGATTCACAAAAATTATGATAGAGTGCTTTTTTCTCTATTTTGTTCATCAGAGGAAAATATACATAGATAAATATTGCTGTTTATATTATATGTTTGTATATAGCCAACTGTATGATGGTGAATCTGTTGTAACCATTCAACATGATTAAATGTAATAATACAAAATAATCAGGATTTTAACATAGCTTCATTACTGAGAACAGTGATTATTATTTTTATCACTCCTATATGGACCATATATCTTTTACCATTATTCGGTGATGATTCAAACGGATTATTTAAACTAATTTGTGAGAATGAACTGAACTTACAAACTTTATTTTTTACTACTGAAGTTTACAAAACATTTATCTATAGTTGTAAAAACACAAATATATTATTTGTGTAATATATTTGTGTGATATATTTGTGTGCGTGTGTGTGGGTAGCAGTAAATGATGATACGTTGCATTACCGTAATGGAAATTGCAGGGGAAAATGTACTTAACTGACGAGAAAATGTCCTAATGCAAAACTGCAAAATCTTCAAGGTTGGAAAATGGTCTCCTTATTCTTTAAGCAAAATATAAATACCCATATCATCCAGTCCTATTGCAGACGCATCATTTTGATCCAAGATGCCATAACATCACATCCACGGGAACAATGGAAAATGACATGTAAAAATGAGCAGATGAAATGGACCACAGCACCCCAGGGAGATCCTGTTAGGACAGGAAGGAGCAGCATAATTAAGATTGACTAGCTCGAACAAATTGCAAAATGGGCTTGCTCTTGACCCTGTGGGACGTTTCTGCCTGTCTGAGTAAACGTTCCCATTACGAATATTAAGAATAACACATTTCACAATCACAACAGACCCGCAGGCACATCTGACGGGTGCATTATGCTCATGGAGAGAGTGACATGAACTAACAGAGCAGTAGATGAAATATATATTAGCCACAAACGGATGCAGAAAGATTATATAGAGTCTTAAATCTAAAGGTCAAAACAAACAGGGTTTTTATAGTAGATGAAGAATTGAGGAGAAACAGCTGATGCCTCAGTTTACCACATGACAAATACGGCCAATGATTCAGAGGACGTTCAGAGAACGGTGCCATCCCATAATACAACAATCACTCATCAGTATTCAAAGCAGGAAATATCAAATTAAGGCATCATAATTGTCTGGTATATTTGTATGTGATATAGTGTATAGCGCTTTTCACAATACATATTGTTTCAAAGCAGCTTCACAGTAAAGGTGCATCTACCATACAATTTAAAGGCATTTGTTACCAGAGGAGATCCTCTCCAAGTTATGCATTTCAGAAATGTGCATATACAAAGCACACAGCTAGCTAACAATGTATTATTAATCAATGTAATAATTTAAGGCACAAACAAGGGGCTCAGTGAAGTAAGAATACATGTTGATTACAATGATATAGAAAATTGATCATGGGTATTTGCATGCATTTCTTGTGCAAATCAAGCTGTGTTTTTCTGCTGCTATAGTCCACTGTATCAATTTCCTCTCAGTTAAATGCAGCATACATCTATCACATCTATCACATTACAAAGCTGGAAGAGGACACGGCGTGTGCCTACGATTAAACACCTTTAATCTTCTGCATGAATGCCTGTTTTATTGAGACAGAACAGATTTAGTTAGTCTCTTTTTTGGGGGAACACAGGGGAAAACCAACAATGGAGGGGGTACAGTATTAGAATAGGATACTGCGTGGACTGTGACTAATTCAGCGCTGGTTTCAGACCGGACTGGTTGCAGGAGATAGAGTCAGTCTGGTTCTGTGCCAGACTAGCACAGCCAGCATCAATTTCACAATATGCACACCGTAAAAAAACGGGGTGATACTGTTGATTAAGGATGCCACACAACAGCCCTTTTTCTGGAAGTACTCAAAGACGCACAAATCAAAGTGCACCAAAGACACAAATAAAAGCCAAATGCGTGAAATGCAAGAAAATAGTTTTTCACACTTTTCAAATTAAGATTCTCCAAAACCTCCAACAAAAGCATTTAGGAACAACTAATAAATAAATTGTATAATAAATAATATAATAATAAATTGATTAAAAGTGTTTAGAATGTTACAAAATATTTCCAATTCAAATAAATGCTGTTCATTTCAACTTTCTATTCATCAAAAAAATCCTGCAATATTAAAAAAATAGCACGGTATCCACAAAAATTTGAAGCAGCACATTTCAACATAATGATAATAATAAGAAATCTTTCTTGAGCAGCAAATCATCATATTAGAATGATTTGTGAAAGATCATGTGACGCTGAAGAATGGAGAAATGATGTTGAACATTCAGTTTTACATCACAGGAGTAAATTACATGCATATTTAAATAGTAAAAAGTACTTTTAAATTGTAATAATATTTCTCTCTTTTTGACCAAATAAATGCAGCCTTTGTGAGCATGAGAGACTTCTTTCTAAAACACTAAAAAATCTGCAAGTGTATTAATATAAACTTCCCAAATACATGTTTTATGCTGTAGATGGTATAAATTACAGCTTTTCAACTAAGTAGTAATGTATAACAATAACTTATAATAATAATAATAATAATAATAATAATAATAATAATAATAATAATAATAATAATGCGTTCGATTTATATAGCGCTTTTTCAAGGCACTCAAAGCGCTTTACATTGAAGGGGGGAATCTCCTCAACCACCACCAATGTGCAGCATCCAACTGGATGATGCGACGGCAGCCATATTGCACCAGAACGCTCACCACACACCAGCTTACAGTCTTGTTCAAAATAATAGCAGTACAATGTGACTAACCAGAATAATCAAGGTTTTTAGTATATTTTTTTTATTGCTACGTGGCAAACAAGTTACCAGTAGGTTCAGTAGATTGTCAGAAAACAAATGAGACCCAGCATTCATGATATGCACGCTCTTAAGGCTGTGCAATTGGGCAATTAGTTGAAAGGGGTGTGTTCAAAAAAATAGCAGTGTCTACCTTTGACTGTACAAACTCAAAACAATTTTGTACAAACATTTTTTTTTTCTGGGATTTAGCAATCCTGTGAATCACTAAACTAATATTTAGTTGTATGACCACAGTTTTTTAAAACTGCTTGACATCTGTGTGGCATGGAGTCAACCAACTTGTGGCACCTCTCAGCTGTTATTCCACTCCATGATTCTTTAACAACATTCCACAATTCATTCACATTTCTTGGTTTTGCTTCAGAAACAGCATTTTTGATATCACCCCACAAGTTCTCAATTGGATTAAGGTCTGGAGATTGGGCTGGCCACTCCATAACATTAATTTTGTTGGTTTGGAACCAAGACTTTGCCCGTTTACTAGTGTGTTTTGGGTCATTGTCTTGTTGAAACAACCATTTCAAGGGCATGTCCTCTTCAGCATAGGGCAACATGACCTCTTCAAGTATTTTAACATGTGCAAACTGATCCATGATCCCTGGTATGCGATAAATAGGCCCAACACCATAGTAGGAGAAACATGCCCATATCATGATGCTTGCACCTCCATGCTTCACTGTCTTCACTGTGTACTGTGGCTTGAATTCAGAGTTTGGGGGTCGTCTCACAAACTGCCTGTGGCCCTTGGACCCAAAAAGAACAATTTTACTCTCATCAGTCCACAAAATGTTCCTCCATTTCTCTTTAGGCCAGTTGATGTGTTCTTTGGCAAATTGTAACCTCTTCTGCACATGCCTTTTTTTTAACAGAGGGACTTTGCGGGGGATTCTTGAAAATAGATTAGCTTCACACAGACGTCTTCTAACTGTCACAGTACTTACAGGTAACTCCAGACTGTCTTTGATCATCCTGGAGGTGATCATTGACTGAGCCTTTGCCATTCTGGTTATTCTTCTATCCATTTTGATGGTTGTCTTCCGTTTTCTTCCACGTCTCTCTGATTTTGCTCTCCATTTTAAGGCATTGGAGATCATTTTAGCTGAACAGCCTATCATTTTTTGCACCTCTTTATAGGTTTTCCCCTCTCTAATCAACTTTTTAATCAAAGTACGCTGTTCTTCTGAACAATGTCTTGAACGACCCATTTTCCTCAGCTTTCAAATGCATGTTCGACAAGTGTTGGCTTCATCCTTAAATAGGGGCCACCTGATTCACACCTGTTTCTTCACAAAATTGATGACCTCAGTGATTGAATGCCACACTGCTATTTTTTTGAACACACCCCTTTCAACTAATTCAACTAATTGCCCAATTGCACAGCCTTAAGAGCGTGCATATCATGAATGCTGGGTCTCATTTGTTTTCTGAGAATCTACTGAACCTACTGGTAACTTGTTTGCCACGTAGCAATAAAAAATATATTAAAAACCTTGATTATTCTGGTTAGTCACATTGTACTGCTATTATTTTGAACAAGACTGTATGGTGGAGAGGAGACCGAGTGATGAAGCCAATCAGGATATGGGGATTATTAGGAGGCCATGATGGACAGAAACCAATGGGCAAATTTGGCCAGGATGCCAGGGTTACACCCCTACTCTTTTTCCGAAAAAATCTTTTTCCTGGGATTTTTAATGACCACAGAGTGTCAGGACCTCGGTTTAACGTCTCATCCGAAAGACGGTGCTCTTAGTCAGTATAGTGTCCCCATCGCTATACTGGGGTGTTAGGACCCACACAGACCACAGGGTGAGCACTCCCTGCTGGCCTCACTAACACCTCTACCAACAGCAACCTAGTTTTCCCAGTTGGTCTCCCATCCAGGTACTGACTAGGCTCAGTCCTGCTTAGCTTCAGTGGGAAACCAGTCTTGGGCTACAGGGTGATATGGCTGCTGGCAAACAGTGTTTATTTTGTATGAAGATTGCATTTGTTCACTTGCTGGAGAGAAAAACTAAATAAAACATACTGTAGATTTTGCACATCATGGCTGGTAAACCAGCTTAAACCAGCTAAGTCAAACAGGTGTTTAGCTGGTCACCAGCTGTCAAGTATACAAAATACCCAAAACTAGTCAAATAGATGAGTCTAATATGAGCCTGGCTGAGAGAATAGTTTATCCAACCTAAAACAGGTTTACCTCGACCGACCCCCTATAACCACCTAAAATGTGCATCATCTCAACACAAACCATGTCACTCCCTGCAGATGTCCATGTTAAATTAGTTCCTCACAAAAAATAGCTAAACAAATATTCATCAGTGGAGACAGATATCCATCAGATGCAGATATGTGTTCGCTCAATGTCTGTATTACTCATAAAGTCATAGAGGATGAGGCTCTGCTTGCTTTATGAGGGGGAAATGAAAAAATGAAATCGGGGGAAATCTGCAAACGTGTGGATACATAACCTCGGCCTGGGTGGGTCTCTGCTGTGTCCTGTTTTCCAGGGAACATTTCACACTTTCATCCAAAACCTGGAAAAATTGCCATTTTGACAGCTGTTATCTTCCATTACAGAAAGATAAATGATACGCTGCCATCTCCGCTGATAAGTGGACATCAAACACACGCTCACATGACACACGAGTAAGCATGGAGTGATCCGCACTTTTTGACAAAAGCACTCTGACAGTGTCGGATATGAAAAGGCAGGAGACAGCTGGGTGGGGAACAGACACACTTCCTGTTTGGGCAGAAGAAGGAAAAAAAAACTAGAAGCGAGTGTGTTCCTCGAAACCAGGGTTTTTCTGGGAAGTCAGGAGAGACTCAGTGTGCTTAGTGTTCATTGTTTCATGGTCATTGTTTAGGATGATGAAAAGGAAAGAGGAGGCCCTGAAGCGAGCGGTAAGACTAGCTGACACGGTCCCTGAGGTAATAATCAAACACACATCTGCACTGTCCATGGTATTAAAATTATCATGAGTTAAAGGCAGTACAACAAATACTACAATAATGAAGACATAGTTCATGTTTTAAATTAATTAAATGGTTGAAGGCAGTAAAAAAAATGCTATATCATGAATGGGCTACATGGGCCCGAAATCGCCCTCTATACCTTCACAACTCCCTACATTACACCACTAATAGTCCATTTAAAGAAATGAAAGAAAACGAGTATGTGAATTCGGATGCTAAGTGCGTCAGAGGGGCTGCTGCTTTTGCATAATTTGTTTTGCTGTTTAGTAATCATTTGAAAAGTAGTGATTTGGAAAATGGATATGGATGATTCAGCTACAGGCGCCATCTTCTGGTCAGACGTGGGAATAAATTCAGTGTGCGACTTTCACAGTGCATTATGGGCATTCTCTGAGCGTACATCGGTTGTGCACTCATTATTGCGATGCATTACGGGATTGAATGAGTGCATTCAATTACGTTCACTATGGTTTCAGACACAACTACAAATGGCTGTTCCCTCAAATAGTGCCATATTTAAGGGTTTGGGGTTCAGAAATATCCAGTGAGTGGCAGTTCTGTGGGCAAAAATGTCTTGTTGATGTCAGAAGAGAACGGCTGGTTTACACTGATAAAAAGCCAACGGTAACTAAAATAACCACTCGCTACGACCAAGGTCTGCAGAAGAGCATCTCTGAACGAACAACCTCAATCTTATGAGCAGCCGAAGACACACCGGTGCTACTCCTGTCAGCTGAGAACAGGAAACTGCGGATACAATTCACACCGGCTCATCAAAATTGGGCAATAGAAGATCGGAAAAAAAGTGCCTGGTCTGGATTTATGCAACATTCAGATGGTAAAGTCAGAATCTGGCGTAAACAACATGAAATAATGGATTCATCCTGCCTTGCATCAATGGTTCAGGGTGGTGGTGATGTAATGGTGTGAGGGGTATTTTCTTGGCATACCAGGACCTTTAGTACCAATTGAGCATCGTTTATACGCCACAGCCTGTCTGAGTGCTGACCATGTCCATGTATATCACGCCATGTCACAAATCTCAAATCATCTCAAACTGGTTTCTTGAACATGAAAAACCAAGCGATCAGTATAATCAAATGTACTCCACAGTCACCAAAAAACTGCAATAGCAGATGAAGTAGCCCTATGCCGCACTGCAGGTTGTGGGAAGATATAGGCTACGCATCCTCACTTGGAAGCAGTGATACTGAACCCAAAGATATCTTTATCATTGCAATTTAGCCCAATTTTTTTGCTTAATTGAAATCGACTAACAAAGACATGAGGTAAAGGATGTGAACAGCCTTTAATATCCATCAGTTGAGCTTGCTCAGCATGCTGGGGGGAAACGGTGAGAGTGGCTGTGCGTAATCAAATTAGATTGTGTGTGTGCGTGCGTGCGTGTGTGTGTGTTAGTGTGCCCTACGGCTGATGTTTTTTATAGATACTGCACCATGAGCCAGTGCTACACTCCCATACATGCTATTCACTGTTGAAAATGAATAACTCCCTCTAGAATAACTTTTGCAGACCCGTTTTCTGTGCACAGCAAAAAGGAGGTTTAATTTTGCATTTTAACTCTCTCTCCCATATTTCATAGCTATGTCAGTACAAGAATGTTGAGGTCTGGCAAACCAAGCACCATGACATCACATGATATGCTGAGCGACTGCTTTGAAACACTCTAGGCAGCATCTATAGGATTCTAGTGTATACTAGAGTAAGAATAATATTAAACCAAAGCAATATCACTATCTGCACATTAATACACAAATGTAGCAGTTTTTACATATACAAACAAATGCAAACCTTCAACATAACATCAGTGACTGATGAAATCAATCACCCTTTCACCTCCTCCTATTGGATCCTAAAGCCATTCCGAGGATTGAACAGTCTACAAATGGCGACACATGACAAGCGTCTAACTAACTAATAGAAATTTCTCATTCAAAGGACCCAGATTCCATCAAAGCTGCCGTTGAAAACCTAATCCATGCATAAAAATACAGTAACATACCGGTATGCATGAGTATTTATAACGCAAACATTGCTGACATTCACACTTGTTGGTAAGACAAGGATATCGGATGGTCCTTAAACACTAGTATTAGACTTATAAAGGCTTTTCAGTGGATGATAACTGATGAGAGAGTAGGGAGGATAACAGGGCTAGATAACATATCAAATAGTAACAATAATTTCTCAATAGACTATACACAAAATTCCTCACAATGAATATCACAATACATAAATAAATACAAATAAATTAAAGCTAAATAGATTTATTTAAAGAAAAACAAAAACTAATAAAATAAAAAAGTAGTAAAATGACTAACTAAAATTAAAATGAGCTAAAATATATAAAAGCCAATTTGAAATATTAATGAATACTATAGAATATAAATAATACTAAAATAAAAGTATCAAAGCAACTAAACTGATTCTATGAAAATTGAATATTGTGAATAGATTGAACAATATTTTAATGTCGTTTTTTGTCGTTTTGCATAATGTGTAAAATAGCAATTACATTACTTATTTTACACAATATTTACTCAAAACACACAATAGTAACATGTGAATTATTCATTGATTTTGAGGCGCATGGAAGGGGGAACTACTACTTCTGTTAATCGGCCTAATGATCGTGTTATCATCAGCCAATGCCGATTATCCCGAAATGGCCTACCATGAGCCGAAACATAATTTTATCTCCACTGAACACTCTCCAACTGAGAGAGAGGGAGAAAAGAAAATAGGAGGAGGGGTAGCAGGATTAGCCAAAGTATCCTGGGCCGCACTAGCCCCACAATAAAGCTTTAATTGGACTCCTTTTGTCTTGAAATTGAACATTTCTGTGTGGGCCTTTAAGAATCTGCACAAAGGAAGGGAAAGGGAGGGAAAGAAAAGGCAAAAGAGGAGGAAAACAGGGAAGAATATCCTCTTCAACTCTCTTCACTCAGGATATTTGGTGCCAGTGTCTTATCAAAGCTCTAAGATGGCTCATGGGGTCTCTTCCTCCACCTGAACAAGTGCTTATTTAAGCCCACTATTGAACGAAAGCTAATCAGAGAGAGTGTGGGAACTCAAGCATACAGCCTAACGGAGATTCATCCTCAATAAGGAACATTCCAATATGCCAGCCAGCGTTTCCAGCTCAAATCATGATCATTTACAAGTTTGTCATTTAATTTTTAGTCTGTTAGAATACAATTTACATGATTTAACTCACATTATTTTGCTGTAGAACCTCTTTTCATTTTGTGCTAGAAAATTAATGTCTCTTTAAGGCCATAGGATCTCTTTAAGGCCACTACTTCAGAATGATTAACAAATTAATCTGTTAAAAATCTTAATCTCATACAAAAAAAGATCTCACAAATTAACAGTTTTAATTTGTCTAGCGAACTACTCACTCACTGAATCTGTCAGAGCAGATACGGAATTAGCATCTAGCTCACTTTCTTGTTTTAATGAGGATGAAAAAAATCAGTTAGAACCCCAAAAAAAATGCAAAAAACTAACATCATTACATTGATACCGCGAATATAGCGTCTTGAAAACGGTTACTTTTTTTAATCTGTGTATGTTTTAGTCCTTATTTTTATTGGAGAGTGTTTATAATCAACTCCTGAGGAATGAAAAAAAAAAAAATAATAATTAATAAATACAATTAAATAAATAAAAAGAAAAATCATTGCACTGAAAAGAAATTGAAATTAACCTGAAATAATGAAATGAAGTAAAATTTTATAAAAAATAAAGTATAAAAAATAAATATATAAAATACAAAAGTTAACTAAAATAAATCATTCCACCTAGCATTTTGAAAGCAGATTTTTTTTTTTAATGTCCATGTGGTTATTGTGACATGTTGTGGCCCTCATTTCTAATGGAGGGTGTTTCTAATCAGCTCCCGAGGATTTCCCCACAGGGACAATGCTTGAAAGAACGGGGCATAATGGGGTCATGCAGGCTCGACCCCCAGACCGCCATGTAATCATCTACGCGTTTAATGAAGGTTGTGCTTGCATATCCTCTCCATTAAGAAAAAAGGGAATGAAGCAGTAAAAAGCCATTGAGGGTCTCAGGGAGTAAATCTCTCTCATCCCTCATTCAAACCCCATCCATTGTTGAGTGAGGTCTGGCTGTTCCTCATGGGAGGTGTCAGAAAATGCTGACAATTACTTGCACAATATACTTGGGTTATAAATGCAAACACACACTGCTTTGTCATAAAAACAAAGAAAAAAGTTGGCGAATGTTATAAAGTATCACGTTTAGGCAAAAATAAAGATTGAAACTAGAATGAACTCTAAGCAGAATGTTTGAAGATCATCAATACTGTGCCTGTGAAAACAAAACACATTGCTCTTCTGCGCTCTTAACTCATTTACTGCACTGCTATGAGATCTGCGTTTGTTCTCCAGTGCATTCTGGTTCCACTGTATTCATAACTAGTGTGTCTTTCCACATTGATGAATGGCCGAGGGGCATGCACTGCTGCCAGGGGAGTATTTTATGTAAGAGATAGCTAATCCCATTACTCTCCTAGCTGGAACATAGCAGTGTGCCGCACATTGCCAGGGGCTGAGAGTTTTGGCCCGTGACTGAAGCATTAAGCCGAGATAAAGAGGGAAGAGCCCGTCCCACTATAACCTCCATGGATGACTTTGAATCACACAAACAAATATCATATTAATGCTATTATGAGAGATAATACCGTGTCTGTCTATTAAAGAGAAAGAAAGAGCAAAACAGTGAAGAGAATAAACATGTACTGTCTGAAGACAGAGATAATACTCCACTCTTTTAATGAATCAAATCGATTTTTTTTGTTCTGAAACAAAAGTCTCAGTGACAAATAAGGAAGTATAACATTAAATTTGATATATGTGCACACCCACACACACTACACATTGCATTGAGCGCTGCATCATTGTTGATCAGAAAATATTTGCGTCATTGTTGATCCAGAAATATTTCCATGTCAGTTTTCATTAAAGACTAGAGGAAACAGAAGCCGTACCACCTCTTTCCAAAGAGCAATTGCAAAGGTCACTGTTTTGGACAGTAGCTCGGCAATATCATCCAGAGACTTAGTGAAGGGATCAAAATAACAGCCTCTTCTACACAGACGGAGAACCTCCAGCAGGACCCGACTGAGGAGACATGCCTCACTTGTGCAGACACGCTTCACTTGTGGGCTCCTATAGTGTGAAGTGCACATAAAGACCATCCTGAGGGTTAAATAGACCCTCTGAATGACCTGCAGGCACTGTGACCAGGAATTCGAGACATTCACAACACAAAGCCATCAAGACACATCAAAACAGTTGTGCCGAAGCCGTGCACAGCACCTTCAAAGCCCTCCGGCTTTTCGTGGATCTGTCATCTGACTCTTTGTTATGGTCTGTGCTTCTAACCTTTGCCGGTGATCTCTTGTACATTGGCAGCTTATTTCCTCAGACCAACCAACACGACTAGTGGCAATTGATGTTAATGGACTAGGAAGACAATGCGGGGAAAAGTCCTAATGACAGGACTGTTGTTTAAAGTTCCTTTCACCCAATGTAAAAGGTTTTTGTTTGTCCTTCAAATTACACAGCAATTTAAATGTATAAAATTGTTAAAAACACACTGATTATTAGGACTTATCTACAAATGATCCACAAACTACAGTAATAATCAAATATGACCATATAACCTACACTGTAAAATAAAAACTTAGTCAGCCTATACAGTCAATCCTGCGTAATGATCCAGGAACTTTGCTGATGTTCCATGGGTGCAGCGGCGCAATGATATTACGCAGCACCTGTAAACAGGCTAACTTCCGTCAACATAACCAACGTGACAACCTACTTGCACAGAGAGCGTTCTGGGAACTTTTCATTTTCTGTAGCTCTTAGTAGCTACACAAAGTAACTATACAAAGGCAGCATGCGATTTCTCAGAATCATTGTTTAACACTCAATAAATTAAATCAGCCCAAACAAACACACCCTTCCCCTTCATTGCCCCCCAAAAAAGGAAATAGTTGTTTGTTAGTCGCCAACAACAGCACCTCTGGACAAAAAAAAAAGACATTATTGGTTCTGTGAAACATAGCAAAAACGTCCATTTTTATGCCTTCCTGTTCCAGTGCTTGAAAGAAATATTAATGTGGGTCCTACAGCTCCAGCCTGATCATAACCTTCTTTAACCTCTCTAACTTCTGACCTTTTCTGGTTTGTAATGTCTCTCAGCCATCTCTCTCTCTCTCTACAGTCTTTCTTCAAAACATCACCCTACTGCTGATTGGCTATATGTCTGTTGTGGTGCTCGGTCCAATTCCTTTTCAGTAAAGTTTTTGTTCAAAAATCGCTTACTGCACCTTTAAAACTGGCAAATATTATCCCCAAAAGGTAAATGCAATCAAACCCTTCACACTATGATGCACATATACCTCACCGCAAATCTCAAACACAATAGCTTGTTTCCATCCAAGTTGTCAATTTAACTTGCGCGCAAAATTGGAATATCACATAAAACAATCCAGTGAGCAGAAGCCACTTCCTGATAAACTGGCACTATAAATAATAATGTCATTAAGAAAATGTTTATTTTCTGCAGTAGGAGAAGTCACTGTGTATAACAATCTAATATATTATAAATTACGCCTCAGAGCATGCAGATGAAACACAATACAAAAAAAATAATAAACGTATCTTCCTTTCTGAGGCGGGAACTGATTCAGTAAATTTCCATCATAGTTTATTTTCCATCATAATATACTTATCGGATAAAACAGTTTGTCCAACTCAATTGAGCTCATCAATTTGAGCCTTTTGGCGTTTCCATAAAGCATATTTATCATCACTATAAACCAAGATGCACATAAAAATAGATAGATGGAAACATAGCTAACGAGATCAACTAATTGGGTAAAAATATGAAATCTGTAATATATGACAGCTATACTACAGCAGCAGCATAAATTAAGCCAGTAAAATGTAAACCAATTATATTTTTTAATAATAGTTTTCACAATTATTTTTAAGATGTTATGCATGTTAGGACCTTGCAAAACATTGTTTAGATGACGCAATTTGGAAAAGTTGGGACAACATTTGAACAGGTTTTGAACAAATACCTGAGTATCTAAGTGAGGTCAAAAAACGAAAATAATGCCAAAAGAATTTGGGACAAAAAAGCTTGTTCAATTGAATTGAAATGAAAGCACTTGTTGAAAAAGAGCAGAGCAAGAGATTACAGATTTTGAATTGCAAAATGCACAATTTTAATATACAACTATTTTGAATTTCAGCCCATAAAAGGCAACCCCAAACAATACAATGCATTAAAACTCAATACATATATATATACACTTTTTTTCAATTAGTGCAATTCAACTATTTTTTTAGTTTGTTTTTGTTGTTGTTTTCCATTTGGCATTACATTTGTTCTATAAACATGCTTCGAGTATTCTTGACTCCTACAAACAAGCTACTTTTTGTTCAAGCTACTTTTTACATTTGTTAAAAGAACATTTTGCAGTGCACTGGAATAAATAACATCCTAAATAACATCATGATTGGTATGGTGTCCTTTTTGCGGGTACATATGTTCAACTCTAGGTGCTAGAAAGCAACAACAAAACTAAAAACAGTTGACAAGGGATTGAAACCCTATTATTTTATCCTAGAGGCACCATTAATTCAACTTGAATTGTTTTGGAAAATCCTTTTTCCACTTAACAGCAGCCAGAAATCAATTTTGAGTAATTTGGAAATCTTAAGCTGACACCAGAGTCACCCCGTTCAGAAACAAACGCATTTAGAAAGACTAAAATGACTCATGACCTCCAGCAAAAAACACATAAACAATGATTCCAGACTGTTGCAATCTGTACAGGATTGGCTGTAGTAGTAAACAGGAACATCGTCACTGGTTTGTAGTTCCACCTGTCCCGTCTGACAAGCCGAGACTTGGACCCGTGCCGGTTACAATGTTTTTCCTAACCCACATTCATAATCAGATAAGACAAGAGCTGAAAAATACAGCCAGAGGGGCTGTGGTATAAATGTGGATTATCACAGTTGCAGACTTCGTTTTGTAATGTGATGGGTCATACTGAAATAACACTACATGAACCATTACCACGTCAACCATAGTCTAAAAACACAATTTAGTAAACTCAATAATATACATAAAAACACAACAAAATTAATAAATCTAATAAATGAAATGCCTTAATAAATCTATACTCCGAGACTATAGTGGGGTCCAAATGTCTGAGACCACTAATAAAAAAGGCATTCTTTTCTAAACTCATTGAATCTCCATATGGATTTTTAAAATGCCTTTGATTCAGATTAATGTGCTAATAAATAATTCAGACCATTCTGTGAATCGTTTTGACCAATTCATTATAAAAAATGACTCAAATTTGATTCAACACAATAGCAATCTCTAGCTGTGTTTAGTATTTTACAGCAGAGCAGAAGCAGGAAAATGAATTCTCACTCAAGAACTTTCTAAACGATTCCATGATTTAAGATTTTATTCGTTTCCATGACTAGACAAGAAAATAAATATAAATCTGATATTTCCATGTTTTCCATGATCGTAAGAACCCCGTTTCTAAATGAAAACAGCAATTTTCAATACAATATAAAAATGTACGCCACCATTTAAAGGTTTGGGGTTGGTGAGATAAAAAACGAATTAAAAAAAGCTGCTAGAACTGCATTAATTTGACCTTAAATAAAGTGAAACGAGTAATATTGTATGATTTATGTTTTTATTTATTTATTTATTTTAAGTGTTTATCACGGTGATGACAAAGCTAAATTTCCAGTCTGCAAGAACATCTCATAACCTGTATTAAAAAAATGTAACGATAATTTTTAGATAAGTGATATAGAAATCACGCAGATCATGAAATTATTTTCTTGATTCATTTATGTCCTTGATTACAAAAAAAATTCTAGATTTTCAATATAGTCTCAGACTTTTGGACCACTGTATATTATGCATGAAGTAAACGTCTTTTTTGATTACACTTTATTTTACAGTATGTATTACCCAAGAAAGTACTGGTAATATGAGGTTAGTTTTAGGTGTAGGTTCAGGAACAGAATACATTTGAAACAAAACTGTAAAATAACGTGTTACCGTTTTTTTTTGTTGCACATTCTGACATGAATTCTCACTAATCTTAAGTCTGTATCGCTCCATGTCGCCCATATGGAGAGTTAGAGAGGTCAACAAGCAACTCACCGTCCAAAGGGACATCGCACAGCCTTCTGGGAGGATTGTCCCACCAGTCTAAAAAGAACCTCCAGGTGTCAACAAATCCAGCTTCACTTTTATCATACAGCCGAACTGGATTCATGCATGTACAGTCACGGTTCTGCCCATGAGTGTATCCCAGCCCTCCTCAGCAGTGCACACTGAGAACAAGAGCCTGGATGTCTGGCCTTTGTTCTGACATATTTCCTGAGCTGCATTGTTAGCCATGGAAAGGAAACACATGCATTCTCACACACACTTTTCAGCGAGGTTCTCCTGGGGGGATGCGATCGTCGGACAACATGCAGCGTGCTAGGAGCCCGACATTGTTTTTCTTTCCTTCACGCTTTTTCCCAGGTCAAAGTTTAACCGGTGCCTCACACAGGGCTACAGTTAAAGAGAAGACTCTTAACATCTATGTTGATCATTGACAGAAGTTTCCAAGTTGTCCCCCACCTCCTCCCTGGCTCTGACATGACATTATTAGAAAAGGAGGCCTTATTTACAAGTTTTTCAAAACACTGTGTTTGACTCAACGAGGTCAAAAGCCAAGGTGAGTAAAATATAATTAGCTGCTGTCACGACACAACTCAAAGTTGTGAGACATTCTCAGCTCCAGTTAATCCATTTGAACATGTTTAAATTCATTCTGCATATTTTCCCCAAAGTTAGAGCAGAAAAGCCTTTTCTTCAGGATTCAAAAGAACAGCATATATCTGAAATAGAAAGCTTTTTTAACATTATGAATGTCTTTACTGTCTATTTTTTCATTAATTTAATGCATCCATGAATAAAAGTATTAATTTCTGTAAAATTATGCTTTGCATTACAGGAATAATTAACTTACATATTATAATTAACTTAAATATATATATTTAGTTATTGCGGTCCCTACTAATGAGCTGTTGAGTTGAATCAGGTATGATAAATGAAGAACACACAAAATGTGCGGCACCGGGGTGCCTCCAGGACAGGTTTCAAAACCACTGGTCTAGCCGTCACAATTTGGCCCTTGTCAACTATGACAACTATGAGCAATCGCATTTGCACAAACAAACAAATTGGCATCTATTTCGTCTCTCAGACTAGCTGTCATAAAAAGGCGCTTTTTTGTGTTGTGGTCCAAGCGGCAAGTAAGTTAATGTGATTGGCTGTTGTCACTATGACGATCGCGTCAGCACCCAGCTTCAGCCACGCCCTCCGTCAAGTGTTAATGCCTACGCCCCGTGTGAATGTGGCGTAATATATCCCACCCACTAACAGGTGCACTGATGAAGAGATAATCAGTGTTATTCACTTCACCTGCCAGTGGTCATTATGTTATGCCTAATCATTGTATACAGTTGGTACAAAAAGTATTCAGACCCCCTTAAATCTTTCACTCTTTGTTATATTGCAGCCATTTGCTAAAATCATTTAAGTTGTGAATGAGGTGTTTTTTAGCAAACTTTCATGTGTCTTGCACTCTGCCATAAAGCTCCGACTGGTGGAGGGCTGCTGTGATGGTTGACCTTCTACAACTTTCTCCCATTACCCGACTGCATATTTGGAGCTCATCCACAGTGATCATTGGGTTCTTCTTTAGCTCTTTTCCCATGGCTCTTCTCCCCGGATAGCTCAGTTTGCCCGGAAGGCCAGCTCTAGGAAGGGTTCTGGTCGTCCCAAACGTCTTCTATTTAAGGATTATGTGCTCTTAGGAAATTTTGAATTTTGACCTCATGATTGCCATTTGCTCTGACATGCACTGTGAGCTGTATGGTCTTATATAGACAGGTGTGTGGCTTTCCTAATCAAGTCCAATCAGTATAATCAAACTCAAATGAAGACTCAAATGAAGGTGTAGAACCATCTCAAGGAGGATCAGAAGAAATGGACAGCACCTCAGTAAAATATATAGCACCTTTCCCACTGCGATTCCGGCAAATACACGGATAATGCGACCCAGCATTTGTTCCCGGGCCGCTAGATTTGGTCCATTCACACTGCCAGCGAAATACCGTAATATGTGCGCTTTCATACACAACCCGTAACGGTCCCGGATCGAGTTGACACGTGACATCCTGATGAGACGTATAACGGGGAGCGATCTCAGCTTCAGCGCGGATAGTAAGGAGCTCCGTGGTCTCGACTTGTGTCCAGTTTGCACACATTTCTGCTTGTTTAATTTTAGTTTCTTTTGTATACGAACACTCTCTGCGTTTAAAACACCGACTAGCTCTTCTGGCACTGCAGGGTTGTATTATTGAAAAAACAAGCTCTAGGAGTCGCACCATAACTACGTACACGTTGCAGCATTAGTTTTGGCTTTTGTTCACACAGCGCTCGTCCCGGGTCGAATCCTGCAATGTTACTAGGTCCCCGACCCGGGTTCAATTCAGTAATCAATCCGGGACGTGGTTGCTTTCACACAGAAGGCGACCCGGCAATGTTCCGGGAATATTGCGGGTCCGACGTGCAGTGTGAAAGGGGCTTATGAGTGTCACAGCAAAGGGTCTGAATACTTCGAACCATGTGATATTTCAGTTTTTCTTTTTTAATAAATTTTAAAAAATGTCAACAATTCTGTCTTTTTCCTGTCAATATGGGTTGCGGTGTGTACATTAATGAGAAAAAAAGAACTTAAAAGATTTTAGCAAATGGTTGCAATATAACAGAGTGAAAAGTTGAAGGGGGTCTGAATACTTTCTGTACCGACTGTACACACACACACACACACACACTTATAAACATATACCTTGCCATTAAAATCTTTACTTGGTACTTTATTTATAAACCCCTAGTGGTAAAAAAAAAAAACATTTGTGTAAAGTAAATAAACCTACGCCTTTAAAACCAA
Organism: Pseudorasbora parva; assembly: GCF_024679245.1. Lineage (NCBI taxonomy): Eukaryota > Metazoa > Chordata > Actinopteri > Cypriniformes > Gobionidae > Pseudorasbora > Pseudorasbora parva. The sequence goes on from NC_090176.1 coordinate 46,286,799, forward strand.
CCCACTTAACATAGTTCCCGTGGTTACCAGGCTGGTACGTCTATAAAATCCGTACCCAGAAAATGGCAAAAGGGTGGCCTGTAGGCGGGGGTTAAGCGAAGAGCCCGGGAGTGCATACATTCACTCTTCAATCCTCCCTGCATGCGCCACCACTGCAATGAGCAGAATTAGCACAGGGGTGAATGTGTCAGGAGCGAGAGCTGCTTGAAATTTAAAGGCCAGACGGGTCACAACCCCATAACCAGCAGTGGGGGACTGCTTAATGAATGTCCTGAACACCTCAACATCATCTCTTGTTGTTTTCAGGTTTAAATTAAAGTGAATGCATAGTGTATAAAGACTGAAAGACAGATGAGGTGAGATATAAGGGAGAGGCTGTTCTTTTCTTTGCCGACAGGTATTAAATAACACGTCTGTGGGCAGACTTGTCACAGGACATTATATGAACACGTCCTCCATTAAAGGAGGTAGATTTACTGTCCCCTTGAGCGTCGACCATGTTTTCATTTGGCGAAAGCTGTGTGACATGGAGCCCTGAGGAGAGAACATCAAGCTCCTTCCTCGACGAGACAAATTCATCTGCTCCAGCGCACACACATACTGTATGCGTCACTTTATGAGCCAACATACTGTTATTGTACAAATTTGTTAGTTATTGGTTTCTAATTGTTCAAGCTTTTAGGCGAGGTCCACAAACAAAAAAACTAAATTTCAGATTTTTTTTTTAGCTCATCAGAAATCCTAGTTTATCAGAAGAGATTGATGAAAAGTCCCCCCAAATTCCCAATTATGATGACTGAATGCTCAGGGAAAAGTTGCATGATACCTTTGTACAAGAAACAAAAAAAAATGTAATTATTTATTGCAAATCTTTCCCTTTGCTGCGACTCTCTTGTATTCTCCATTCCACATATTTGAGCTGGCCGCCACATTCAGTTTTGACAGACCAATGGCATTTGTTGTCATTGACATCGATCCTGGTGTGACCATCAATGCACCATTTTAGATTCCAAGCGTTGCCGGGGGGAGGGATTATCAGTGAATATCAACTTTCCTCACGCCATACATTATCATTTGTATGAGTTCTATAGACATTTCCAAAATCTAGTTTTAGCATTCTAGTTTTACAAAAAAAAAATGTGTTGTAAAAATAAATGTAGAGGGAGATAAAATGATAGAATGATAGATGGATAGATGGACAGACAGACAGCAATTTCATTTGGTGGCACTAGTGGCACAGAAATCACACGTTATCCCACAAAAAATTGTGTGTGTGTGTGATAGTGTGCGCATGCATGACAAGAATTGAATTCAACAAAGTCCTGTGAAGGAGGATATAAATAGAAGCACTCTCTCAGAACGGACTGTTCCCCGGTGCTGGTCAGCTGTGAATGGGCCGGATGTCAACATGGGTGCTGACTGTAAGCATCATGAGAAAATGCGCGCACACACACACACACACACACACACACACACACACAGCACAGGAAACACGCTGTCCTCACCCACAGGAAACATTCCAGCTAGACAACAAAACAACCTGCTGCAGCTAACTATAGTAACCTCAGTCCTCCTCCTCTCGTAGCTGTACAGGAAGTGCTGTGGGCTGGTCTGGCTATCACCAGACCAAGCTCAATTTAAGATTGAACATTGATGTAGGCCCTATGGAGTCTGCTCTGTATTTTCTACTGACAAGCATTACAAGCATTAAATGACTCTGTACGCAATTGGACAGTCCTTCAACCAATCAGACCACAAGTGGCGTGATCAACAGGCAACGACACATCGCTTCTCTATCAGTCATCATGTTAAACCCGCCAATATCGCACCAGGTGGATAAGCCAGTCTGTGATTGGTTCCCAAATCAGTAGAAATTAATGTACAGGTTTCCAGACTTAGTTGCAGATGAAATCAAATTGCTGGCAGATCAGGCTGAGTTTAACCAGTCTAGCTTTGGGCAGGACCCCACACACCACTATTAACACTGGCTCCTGAGGGACGCCATCACACCGCATAACAAACAAGAGAAACAACAGTGAACCAATCACTAGTGGTCAGCTGAGGCACTGGCATACATCTGCTGTATTGTGTCCACTGCTATTCAGATTTCAAGAGGAGTCTCCCTAATACAATGACTAATACATCAGTTACTAATTAGACAGACAGACAGACAGACAGACAGACAGACAGACAGACAGACAGACAGACAGACAGACAGACAGACAGACAGACAGACAGACAGACAGACAGACAGACAGACAGACAGACAGACAGAAGTCTGACCAATGGCAGACCAGAATTTAGGAAACTAGTAGAGCAGAAATTACACACTTCCCCTTTATTGAGGGAAAATTTTCCAGAGCAAAACATAAACACACACACACACACACCAAACTCACTGTGGGAAAGACGGAGACAATTACAGCCTGCACTGTCAATCATCAGTAAACAGCGCTGTACGTGTGAAGAACACGTAGCATGCACGCCCGCAGCATTAATCTGTATTTATTTGTGAATCGTGAAGTAAATGAATCGTTTTTCCAAGAAAGGGTGATGTCAAACGGGTAGCTCTTGTAAATATTTGTTTGTATTGAGGACATTCAGTCCAAGATTACTCAGCTTTGTGTGGGTTCGCTCTGGAAAGCGGAGGTTTGTTTGGTGAGGGGCAGTTTTGGCTGTGAAGCTGCCGTGTCCTGTTAGCCATGAGATGGGTAAGGAGGGGTCGGCTGACGGAGGGTAGGCCGTGGAGCATGTGAAATCTTTAGGGGATTAGATATTTCTGCCCCTCCTGTAGAGATCTGTGGGAGCAATTACCATCCCACGCTCACAGACGACCAAACAAGAAAGAAAAAAGTCAATATTATAGGAACTGTGGTGGTCCATGGCCAATAAAAAAACATTTATTTAAAGGTGAACTATGTAGTATTTTTGCAGTAAAATATCCAAAAACCACTAGGCCAGTGTTATATATTTTGTTCAGTTGAGTACCTACAATATCCCAGATGTTTCCAACTATTTGTAAATTGTGAGAAAATTGCTATTTTAACTAAGGACAGGGATGTTTCAGCATTGCATTTGAGAGAGTCGCCTGTCAATTGCGTCATATCTGCGTTACCCTCGGTTTCGGCTTTTATTTGGCAGGAGCGCTTTACTCTTAGAGGTGTGAACAACTGAACGCACGGAGTAAAGTCATAACATCGTTTTAAACACACTTAAATGTATCTAATATGATAAACAGAGCTCCATTACCTCAAAATCATAACCGGAAGAGCGGATCTGTGCAGGCGCCCGGCAAATGAGTCCCGTCCCGTCATAATAAAAGTCCCGGTATTCGCAAGGCGGGTATTTGTTTAACAATCGCTCCAGCAGCTGTGATCAGGTCCATAACACTCGGCCCTGCTCTGCTTTAGACTACAGTAACGTTAATAACCGCATGCATGAACGTGATTTCTGCCCGAGTCCTATTTTCCACCGGCTGTGATGAGAAGACCACATCTCCCAAGATGCTGCGCTCACACACACACACACTTTGCGTCATCAAACTACACATTTGTTTTGCATAGGCGCCCTCCAGTGGACAAAAGCTGCATAGTGCACCTTTAATGAAATGACAGGGTTAATTAGGTAATACTGTGCAACAATACAAATGTGTCAACTGGTACTGTAGATATTAGTTTCCACTGTGGTGGATCAATCTGAACGGGCACGACTGCCCGTATATGCGCAAATAAACATGAAGTGCAGTGGGATGTGTACCAAACAAGGGTGAAGAAGAACTTCATAATTAATATACAATCCAACAGATGGGCACATTTTGGCTGTTTTACAGTGGCTTCAAATGTGGCTCATTCAGTCAGAATTTAGAATCTGATATTTTTATAATATTAGTTTTACATGAATATGAAGCTACATTTATATGAAGCTATTTTGCACTAAATCCAGAATTATTCCATTAGGTGATCTTTGGGTTATGATCAGCTTCCAAAACAAAATAACAAAAAACACTAAACACAAAACAACCATAAATAAAGATGTATTATTATTATTATTATTATTAAACATTATAATTTAATAATAATAATTTATTATTATTATTATTATTATTATTATTATTATTATTATTATTATTATTATTATTATTATTATTATTATTATTATTATGTAGTAGTAGTAGTAGTAGTAGTAGTAGTAGTAGTAGTAGTACTTAATAAATTAAAAATGTAATATATAATTATGTATTTAATTATCATTTATTATTATTATTATTATTATTATTATTATTATTATTATTGAGTATTTAATTATAATCTATTTATTAATCGTTGTTATAATAATAATAATAATAATAATAATAATAATATTATTATTATTATTTAATCATTTAAAAATGTAATATATAATTATGCATTTAATTATCATTATTATTATTATTATTATTATTATTATTATTATTATTATTATTATTGAGCATTTAATTATAACCTATTTATTAATTATTGTTATAATAATAATAATTATTATTATTATTATTATTATTATTGAGCATTTAATTATAACCTATTTATTAATCATTGTTATAATAATAATAATAATAATTATTATTATTATTATTATTTTTAATCATTTAAAAATGTAATATATAATTATGTATTTAATTATCATTTTATTATTATTATTATTATTATTATTATTATTATTATTATTATTATTGAGCATTTAATTATAACCTATTTATTAATTATTGTTATAATTATAATTATTATTATTTATTATTTAATATAAAATAATTATATAAAATTGGTAAATATAAGTGTATTTTAGTATATTAGTACATACAAAATGTATTATATATTAGTATATATATGTATATCATGATATTTGTAATTTCATCCAATCCAATGGAACATACAATGAAACGGTCTCTGAATCTTGACCAACAGCTTGACCATAACAAAGGTGATTGTGCTTTGTTTTAACAATACCTCCACCTTGTGGCCAATAACCAATGTCTTATTGTCTTAAGAAGAACAATTGAGCAGCTTTACTGACACTGACACCGATACATGCACACACACACACACACACACAGGTATAACTCCTGACTGTGTGGTCGTGCTTCAGTAGGAGGCGTAGTGAGTGACTTCTGATGTCATTCACTGATCACAGAACAATAACATATAATCATCCGTTTTCTCCGCCTGCTTCTCAGTCACTCCTCACCTCGGCGTCATCAGCTACTGCTTGCATGGCATACACACAAACTAGCCGTGCATGTCAAAACACACAAGATGTTGTTCTTAGGCGAGTTCCTGCATTAAACGGAACACAGAGGAACGCCGCAGCCTGTTAATGCCTCATTCCTGTTATACATTACCATGTTAAACTCTGAACACTAAAACTTTATGAATTATAACTTGATTGTTTACACAATAGCCTAAAAGTTAAAAAAAAAAAAGTTAAAAAAGGAAATATAAAGCTAGTTAGTCATTAGCACGCAGTTAGTCTTAGACGTCACACCTAAAGACCACTGGCTGAACGGCTGACGCACAAGGCACACAAAATTGCAAACATTTGAGGAGTTTTGAAGTTGTCAACTGATTGGTTGAGTTCTGCAGGATTTAGGGGAAACGTCTGCCTGAAAACAAACCCTCTCATTAAAAAAAGCTGGTGTGTTTACAAGTGCTTATTATGATCAACTAAACGCTGAAATATGTATTTGAAATATTTTCAAAATATGTAAAAAATAAAATAAAAATGTAAATGCATATATATCCAAGAGTTGTACGTGCTTGCTTTACATGTCAGTCGACGGCCTCATGGGGGTCCTTGGCTAATGAAAGCTGCTATCTGCCGCCAGTCTGAAGGTCTATACGCGAGACGAGACTAGCGGGATGTCAACAAGTTCATTTTCTTAATCATATTCTGAAGTGACTGATTTCTGTAATTATGTTTTAAAGTGAAACAAACCATCTAAATCACAAAACATCATTTCTAATTCTCACTGGTATGTTTTCTTTTGTTTTCCCTCCAGAATGATGTCACTTCCAGGGGTATGATGTCAAACTAGCTAGGGATATTACAACAACAACAACAAAAATACTGTTAGATTTTTGGATTTAAATATCCCAAAACCACTAGAATAATGTTATATATTTGTATGACCTGTTTCTAAGAATGTTTAAATCCAGAGAAATATGCAATTTTAACCAGGACATGGACCGTCGGTCGCCTATCAGTGACATCATACCCAAATTACCCTCGATTTACGGTTTTATTTTGTAAAACCATGGAAATACCAAAGATGCTCAAATATATATGATGTGTTTTATTAGACAGGTGAGCAACTGTTTGGATACATTCATCGTCATTAAACTAATCATTGTTATACAGCTCAACACAGTCAGTCTTATTGTTTAAATCGGGTTTTCTTGATTTACCGCGAGTACCATGTTTTACCGTGCCTAAAATTGCTCTAGCTCACTGCAGTGTGAACAAGTGTCTCATAGCAGCCGCGGAGCGAACACACAGAGTAGCATTATAACACAACTTTCAACACACACAGATGTATCTAATATGATGTATCTAATTTATTGACAACATGATTTAATATTCTCCACTATGCTCAATTAAAAAGTTTAAATTGTGCAATGAGCATTATTAAATCACATATAATGAGCACATAAAAAGTATTGCATAGAATGATTCTAAAGTTACAGTGTCACCCATGAACTATGGAAAAAAGCTCATTAAAAAAAACTTAAAGAAAGAGGTGTTTTGACTTAAATTAAGCTCAGTTTGTTTTGCTTCCTTGTTGAGAACTTTGAAGTCTCAAGACATCAGATAAACACTAGACTATACCATACATCTGCAGATGACTAAAAACACTATAGAAAACATGCCATGGGCCTCTCAGACCAAAGAAACACACTTTACACAGCACACGCTTTACTGAGATTAGCAAAGTAGCGAAATCTCCTGCATTCAAGATTCTAACAGCTACTCAGACACTTCATTAAGCGTTTTAAATCATCCGATATTGAACATTCACAGTCTCGGGCCTGGTGACGGATCACAGGCTTCTTCTGCTTGACAGATTCTATTAAAACGGTTGCCATACAAAAGCAGAAGTCCCTCTCTGAACTCACACACGTGTTTGGCTCAAAGACACGAGCGTCTGGCTGAAGGTGACATTCAGTGATTGTGAAGAGATAACAGCGAGCGCTGATAGCTCTGCTCATACGTTTGTCAATAGATCTGACCTTCATCACACAGTAAATATCCTACAAATCTTACATGAAATGATCAATCAGAGCAGCCTCAGTATACAGTTACAAAAATACATGAGATTGATGAGACAAATGTAAAAATGAATCTTTAGGGATGCACAATATATATCGGACACCATGTCGGTTTTAGATGATACATGTTCATTTTTTATGTTTATCGGCCTTTATAATACAATTTGTCTGATGTATTAAAGCTGATTAACAATGGATTATTTCCTTCAGCTGAGAAGTTTTTGAATGGCTTAGAATTATAGATTAGAATCACTTCAAAAAGGAAAATACAATTGCAATGTGCAGCGCAAGTCTTTCATAAACAATTATTCACAGGTGATCCACTTTAGGTGCTATATAGCACCTACATATACAGAAACTTTGTCCAATGGTGCCATGTAGAAGAGGTGCATTCATTCAAAGACTACAGCTAATCACCATCGTTCTCTCATCCTCCAATTGTATTCCTCCTTCCACATAATTTCACTTTCCTCCTGTTACTCCACTCTCATGTTTGCTATGAATGGGAATTTACAACACTGGCAAACCTTTTTTTAATCATTTTTTTATGCTTTTCTGAGGTCAAAAAGTCATGTGCAGTCTCTAAACAAATCTGGGTTAAAAACAACCCAAGTTTGGTTGAAATGAACAAACCCAGTAATTGGGTTGTTTTAACCCACCGGTTGGGTTAAATATATGCCCGACCAGCTGTGTAGTTATTTAACTCAAATATTGTTTAAAAATGTGTGTATTGCTTGCTTAAAATGAACACAAAGTATGTTGGAAATGAACATTTTGTAAGGCCGCCCAAATCGTCCCAATGGAGGCTAACGATCGGCGGGTGAAGGTCGCTGCGCGTTCGTCTTTTCAGCGGGGAAAAGGGGATTTTATTCCAATTCCTCGTTATCTGACTCCATATTTAATGATAATTTAGAATTTGGGTTAGAATGCCAATTGGTTATTTGGTCATTCATTTTTAATAGTTTAACTACACATTTAATTATTCCGTTTAACCCATTGTTGAAATTATACCCAACCTGAATAATTCCAGAGCAAGTCAGAATCAATAAAAGTGTAACAATTTATTTAACAGTCAGGTAAATGTATAAAGCCAATTACATAGTCAATTCAAAGGTAATCCATATATAACATCAAATACTCTGAAGTAAAGAATGAAATGTATACCTGACTTCTGAAAATTACATAATGCTGGCTATCTTGAGACATCCAGCATTACGGGCTGACCGGTTTAAAGTGTCAAGCCCTGAGCTCTTTGCAACATTTCCTTAAATACCCAGAACCAGATACATACCCATCACAATAGGAATTTGCATTGATCAAGTTCTATAGACTTGATTAGAAGAGAGGCCAAATGGCTGAAAGCCACACCCACCATACACCAAGGAAAGATATCTTTAAACCCTTAAAACATTCATGATGTTCTAGTTTACTTCTGTGGAGTTGAGATATTTGTACCAGTCGCACTGAGACATTTCAAACGATATCAAACACATATGATACTCGATCGTGTGGATTGACATTGTAATATAGAGATTTTGTGTGTATTTTCAGGTGATCTCAGCATGAGACAGGGAAGGAATTGGGGGAGACGGGGTATATAGGGAAAGATGTAGATTAGCTGATAGTGAGGTGAGACTTGCGTCTCCAGTGGTGTGTGAGGGACAGTTCAGATGTTAATTTCCTTTATTTTCTCAGAGAGTCCTTGTTCTTCATTCAGACATTTCGGCATATACTAGTTTTTTCAGTCTTACAGTTTAATTAAGATTATATATATAATTTTTTTTTAATAATCTTAATTAAACTTAATAAATGTTCATTTCCAACATACTTTGTGTTCATTTTAAGCAAGCAATACACACATTTTTAAACAATATATATATATATATAAGGGTGACCTAGCCTGACGTGGTCATACTCAATTCTAGTCAGAATATGAGTCTGAAACTGCTCCATTGGGCTGTGATTATGGGGCGTGTTTCAACCGAACCAGGAAAGACCTCAATTGGATAGAGCTACAACCAATCAGAGCAACGAAGCGAAGCATTGTCAAATGTCAACAGAGCTCAACTGCACTGTGTTGCCAAATCCGCGTTTTTTTCCCACGCGGGTTGTTTTCTATGCCCAAGGGTTGAAGTGACTATTATGTGATATATAGACCCATGAGTGCGAATTTTAGCAGGCATCCTTGCCAAAATAACACACATTTTACCCCCCCCCCCAAACACCATTTTTCCCCTGGAGAACCCCCTGAGAAGCTATTGCTTAGGGCTAGTAGTTGTCTGCATGTGCACTGAAATCAGGCTGGAATACACAATCTTTGCCGGTGTTGTAAAAAAATACAATAATTTAATGATACACAGAGTACTTACCCAACATGATCATCATTTCAGAGAGAAATTGTGAAGGTGAATACAAAAAAGCTCTCCGTTTAGGATTTGAAAAAATATAATCCAAACTCCATTGATGACGTGCATGATAACGTTACTGTTGATCATCTGTCCGTCATCGTCTAAAGCCCGCCCTGATGATTTCATTGGTCCGAACAGTTTCTGTTCGGGGATAATTACTCCTCTATGGAGCAAGGCCAGACCGAACCGCCCGACCTAAAAAATGTGTGGGCGGGGCTTAGTTCGGCTGGCATCCAGTATATATATATATATATATATATCTTATTATATATATATATTTTTTTTTTATTAAATTGCTTATTAATAAATGGTCACCTTTTGATTATTTTGATTGCCTCCAGTAATTATGCGTCAGATTTTTAATTTCCAACCTTTTGGGTTCATTTTAAACCAGCCATATAGTCATTTTTAAACAATAGTTAGGTTAAATAAAACTGCCCAGCACTTTGAGCAAACATTTAACAACCGCTGGGTTTGTCCATATATATGCCAATAATTATTAATAACTAGCACTTTTATTTTTCTTGTATTATTTTCATCAACAATATGGTTTAATTAAAAGCATTTCATTTTTGCCCATGCATAGGATATTCCCTTTTATTTTGTATCCGTGACCATAGGAGTGTAAAATTAATTTTAAATGTTAAGGAATCTTACACTTAAGTTCAGACTAGGCTACTGTATTGTATATGTTTGATTTATGTGGAAGTGCTTGGGACTTCCAAATATAAGAAATTATCGGTTATCAGTATCGAAATAACCAAAATTTGTATATCGATGCATTGCTATTAAACATCTTCAGGTCTGTAAAACAGCTGTTCAAGCTCCAAAATAGACAAGTAAAAAATATATATTTTTTATTTTTAAAAACAACAACAGCAACCCTACCCTAAAGTCAAATGCTGTTAAATACAACCAAAGTAAATTAAATTAAATGTAATTTCTTACAATTAATTTTTAGCTCGTAATTGTGTTTTGTCTATTGTATTTATTGCTCTTACACAGAAACAGGCTTTCAAACAGAGTTGACGGAATGCTCATTTCCAATCAGATTGTCATCTTGACAGTGCAAACATTGTGTATTATCTGTCTGTATTATGCCTGTGTTTATTCATATGTATTTTCAGCCATTGTAGTATAAATAATTTCTGAATTGGAAGGCACTGCCACACCACCGACTTTTTGTCGTCATGGTGGGTGAGCAGAAGACTCATATAGTCTGATAAGCTCTTTTTATCATTCATAGAAGTGTTAGATCAAAGGAACACAGGTGTAAAACACACCTGAATAGGTGCTATAAAACAGCACAAATAATCTTTGTCTGACTGGCATCAACAGCCATGCACATAAAAACAGATGCTTTTTCTTTCTTCACAGATCATATCTTCATCATCTCCAGATGGTCTGTGTTACAAAAATTAAAGTATGAACTTACGATGAGTATAAGTACATGGACATGACAGTAATTTTAGATTACATTAATTGAAAACATAAATTGACTTTAACTCCTGAAAGACAAATATTACTATACTATAGTTTTTTTAATATATGAAATCTTGAAAACATGACATTCATGAAATGAGACCCTGAAAAAGAATGCAGAAAGTGGTACAAAAATCCATCCAAACCCAAAAAGTCCATCTGATGCTTATGTGCAATTACAAAAGAGTGCAAAAGAATGGTTGATTTATCTGTACTCAAGTAGACAAAATGACCAGAATACCCATCTCTAGTAAGGCCACATTCACACAAGTTCTTCTGTGAACGCTGTCTTTGACAGAGTAAGAGAAAAGGACACAAACACAAAGAGCATGATCTAATCAATCTAATCATGCGCTCATCAGGCTATTTTGAGCTCCTCAAGGCACATAATAACACAAAGACTATAATTCCCTTAGAGATTCAAAACTGACCAATGAACAATGCATTGCTTTGTTCACTAAACAATTGCCGCTATATGAATGTGAGATATCCTCACACATTTCACAAGATCAGGATGACAACACGACACACACGTGTTTTAATTACAGAGGTGTGGCACAAATGTGTTTTCCCTTTGCAGTGCATGTACTACAACTTGATTCAGATGGGGTAATCCGCTATAGTATGCAAGCCCACCCCATTATGAAAATTAATGGCAAAATGCAAGTCTTTCAACGAGTTTCTAAACAAGTGCAACCAATGTAGTCCTACTCCTATTCATTAAATTACTTTCAAAAGACTATTTTAATGAATCTCACTTTCCCAGGTCTGAATCAGTCTAATGAATCCTTTACTGAATTAATTCCCTGAAACAGTCAGAGCAGCTACTGAATCAAAGAGAAGGGTGTTCCTGCACAACCGGAGGCTGCAGTTTCAGGACCTAAGACCGTAGTCTAGGACCCGAGTTTTTTGTGACAGCACCAGGAATTGAATCACCAAAACACTAATTTAAGATGGACACCGATCAGACTGTGAGTACCGATATTCAATCTAGTTTTATTTTATAACATTTACACGAAACAAAATGTACATAGCCAAGAGCTGCTAACTATGAAATAATGATTAATTCACACGAATTGAGAATTTGTGTGCTAGTTTTATTAATTACTATGACGTTCTTGGTCATGGCGTGGCCATGATTTATTAAATCCTTTTTGAATTTTAATGACTATAATGCATCTAGCCAGCACATTAATTAAACTTAAAAAGATGACAAAAGCATGTTGGTGTAAGGGTGTGTAAGATTTACCTGTAGCTTACTGTATTAGTGGGGAAACTTGCTGAATACTCATTGTTTTACCATAGTTAAGAATAAAATATTCTTACATAACTGCGCTGACTCCCTGGTTGCACTATATGAGCGAAGTACTCACTGAGGCACCAGCTGCCTTTTTTTTGTTTTGTTCTTGAGATTTTTGAGGTAAAATCTCATCTCAATGGTCGTTAAAAGTTCACTATGTAGTATTTTTGCAGTAAAATATCCAAAAATATTATGTTCAATTGAGGTCTTACAATATTCCAAATGTTTCCAACTATTTGTAAATTGTGAGCAAATTGCTTTTTTAACCAAGGAGCCGGAACATCGCATAGTTTGAGGAAGAGGCCTGTCAATTGCACCATATCTGCGTTCATTAAATACATCCTTTGTTAAGGACATCTTCCTCGGTTTCCGGTTTTGTTTGTCAGAAGCGCTTTACTCTTAGCAGTGTGCAACAAGTTTCACAGCAGCCGTCGAGCGAATGCATAGAGTAACATCGTCTTAGGGCTGGACAATAATTCAATATCAATATATATCGCGATATAATTTTTTTCAATAACGGTGATATGATTTTTAAACACATTTCCGATATTTCGATATATATTACAGCATTCCTCACTGACTGACGTTCAGGGCGCAGCCGTCAGAAAAGAGCAGAACATGATTGGCTACTTGCGCGATGACGTACACCACAGAAACGCAGTCAGTGCTCAGCAGTAGTAGGCTGATAGATCCAACGCAGCAAGTTTTAGCTACAAAAAGAGTTTCCCTGACCGCAACACAAATGTGACTGAACGAACTTCCACAAGTAAGGAGAAAGAAATAGTTGATAAGAGAAGAAAGACTAACGTTAATTCAGTGGGGTGGAAGTGGTTCGGCGTGTCCCCCGCACTTTTACTGGGTCTCACCGGTCCTAGTCGACCCGCTCCGAGCGGGATTCCAAACGGCGTTACCTGGAGCGAGGGCGGGCAATTTAACAGGGACGCTAAAGACCGCTTTCTCTAACCTCGGTTGATTGCGCGCTTCTTGAGGTCACGGGCAAGTGTAAACATAGAAACCAACGTGAATACATCAAGATTTAATTTCAGAGACAAAAAATAATCTATGCATGACCTGTCATTTTATTCGTATCTAAATATGAGGAGGACGCTCTCTCACAGAAAGTCCAAAAGCGGATTCGTAGAACTAACGTTACTGTCACGCTGGAGCTGCACCTGAAGGACAACGTTACATATACATACAAATCGTTATGAGCTGAAAGGTGACGATCGACAGTCAGACGATTGCGACAATATATGAAAGCAATGAAGGAGCATCATGAGCAACAAAACTGTTTTCAACACTGATAATAATCATAAATGTTTGTTGAGCATCAAATCCTAATATGAGAATGATGAGTGACACTGAAGACTGGAGTAATGATGATAAATTCAGCTTTGATCACAGAAATAAATGACACTTTACTATATATTCACGTAGTGAACAGATGTAGATCAGAATAATATTTCACTGTATTACGTTGTTTACTGCATTTTTAATTAAATAAATGCAGCATTAAATATATGCTATAGTTTTGCATAAATGGAAAATAAAGCGCTATGAATTGTTCTTCACTGAAATTTAAAACTTAAAAGAAAATGCTCAATAAACTGCGTCTGCGGCATAGGAGCGCTGTACACTGTGAAGCAGATCCACCATCTGAAGAAGATCCATCCGCTAGAATATTATGAGTCAGGCTGAATCCTGGCTGAAGCACTTTTGTTTAATCTATATTAAGAATAATATAATCAGCCTATGTTATAGTTTAAACTTAAAGATATTAATATTAATAAAGTGAGTCTTATGTTTATTTGATGTTGATTTCACATTTCTTGTTCATATAAAGGCTAAATACAAATAAAAGGTGAACATTAATTTATTTGTAGGCCTACTGGTTTTATTTCTAAAATATTATATAGTTTTATAGGAGGACTATTCATAGACTTGGCCAATACATTTTTCAGAAGTTTGTAGGTACAGACATCCTTTGTGGCAGTTCTTAGTAGTTTTTTCTAAAGCTTTTATATAGTTCATATCGATATCGGAATTATATCGTATCGACCGAAATTAAGAAAAATATCGTGATATGAATTTTGGCCATATCGTCCAGCCCTACATCGTCTTTACATAATTTTAAACACACTTAAATGTATCTAATATGATAAACAAAGCTGCATTACTTCATACTCATAACCGTAAAAGAAAAAATAGCGTGGGTGTCCCGTCCCGTCATAATAAAAGTCCCATTTCTCGCGAGCCGTGTGTTGCTCAACAATCGCTCCAGCGGCCATGCTCAGCTTTACAACACTCGGTCCTGCTCTGCTTTACACTACAGTAACGTTAATAACCGCATCCATCAACATGATTTTTGCCCGTGTCCTATTTTCCACCGGCTGTGAGGTGAAGACCACATGTCGCAAGATGCTGAGCTTAAAGGTCCCGTTCTTTGCGTGTTTTCGAAGCTTTGATTATGTTTACAGTGTGCAATATAACATGAGTTCATGTTTCGCATGTAAAAAAACAGTATTTTTCACACAATTTACTTATCTGTACAGCGCTGTTTTCTCTGTCCTAAAAACGGCCTGATGATTTCCTTGTTCTATGAAGTCCCTCCTTCAGAAATACGTAACGAGTTCTGATTGGGCCAGCGCTTCACGTGTTGTGATTGGACAGCAGCTTAGCGCACTTTGCCCGGAAAGGTCCCACCTCTTACCATAACGGGGAGATGCAAGCGCTGAATGTGCGCTCTTCTCCACGTTGGAGAGCAACAAGACCACGCCCCCTATTTTGTGTATTCTTGTGGGCGGAGGGTTAGTCAACAAACGGTTCTAGTGACGTCATTACATCCCTGCACAAAGCATTACATCCCTGCATTACATGTGAACCCTTCAAAGTTCACATCTAGCCAAGTACAGTTATAATCCCCAGATGCATCCTTAATCCTCCCCTTTTATCGAGGAGTCATTGAGAGGTGACTTGTGGACTTCAGACAAACCAGTACCCCAGAATGCATCTCGCTCTCACACCGACCAGCGGATGAGAAAACCCGAAGAATTAAAAAATACTAAATTTAATGTGTCACAAAATGTAGTTTTAAAACTGTTTCAGGTGAGAATGTAGTTGTTTAAAGCTCAAATATGTGGTTTATTTATAAAGAGAGCGCCTATTTAACCATGATAGCCCTGAACTAGTGATGCGCGGGTCGTCTCATAACCCGCGGACCCCGTATGTCTATTTAATGGTCACGGGTGCGGGGCGGGTTGTAAAAATATACAACCCGCCCCGGTTGTAGTGGTGTGGGGCGGGCCCAATAATTTCATAAAAGTGGTGCCGCGGGTTGGTGCAGCACTAACAGTTCCCCTGAACACTTCAGGAGGAGTTCACACGCAGGTGTTCTTCTGGCGTCGCGTGTGAAATGTCTTCATCCCAGGTACAGTCAGTGGCATGTTTCAGCATGTCATATGAATATAATTTCATGGGTTTTATTTTTTTCAAACGCAAAATGATCGCGATGCTCACGTTTACAAGCCAGCGTCATTATAGTAGTCTATTGGTTACCGTTTTACAGAATCTATATGATACTTCAATTCAATGTTTGGTTGGTAGGTAATCACCATAACAAGCAGGACAGCCAAATCAGCATCGGTCGGGCACGCTCCTTCAGCTAACGCCAACCAGCAAACGCTGGTCCCATGTTGATCCTCGCCTTGCCTTTAATCCGATGACTTTTTAATTTCATCTTATTGCTTTCCTCCAACAAAACCTTTGCTTTCTTATTTTTCTGTGCGGCTTCGAACATGACTATAACATCTGACAAACAAATGATAGTTGGGCTCGCACGTCCGAATTTAAGGAAGTGTGGGTGTTGGTGGAAGTGACGTATATGTCGTAAAGCAGTCGAATTTTGTAGTTCTTTTTGTTCTCGGGTTACTACCCAAAACCCGAAGTATAAAAGTACGATTATAAACGATACAGACCCTGTCAGGCTATGGCAGACACGTCATTCAACCAATTGTAAGTCGATGCATCATCACAAGAGTCTTGAAAATATATTATGATTGGTATTATATTACCAAGTGCACTTCCGATATGCATTTTAATGCTGTTCTGTGAAATGTCAAAATAAAGAAAGTTTGAAAAAGATCAGTATTCCTTGGTATTTCTCCACTAGGACTCAGAATTCCACTGTACATACTTTCCTCTTTAACGGAATGTGGAAGTCTGCAAGCCTATCCTTTAAAAACAGTCCGTGCAAGTCAACTGAAATTATCTGCCTTGGCTTGTTACAACATTTGGCGTGAAATGGAAAGAAAAAAGTGGGGCTTTCTTCCTGTGCGTATTCAAAGTAAATGCAGCATGTCAGACCAAGGGATATATTATGATCCCTGAGAAAAACAACCCTCTCCCAGAGTTAAAAAACACACACAGGAGACCAACCTGGATGGCCATGCCCCTTTAATTAGCTCATGACTCAACAGTCGTCTCTTCTACAAGAACAAGGCAGCTCTAGAACTGGGTGATCCCCAACATCAGCAATGTGATGAGCTTTATGAGAGCGTTGCACCCTGTCCATCACCCCACGGGCCTTTAAAAAGCCACAAAAGGAGACGAGCAGGACTTCCTAGGAGTTCCTGGTTGCCAAGTGCGATTGACTCAGCTCTTTGCCAAGTATTAGAAAGCCTACAAGAAAATCCCTCCAGCAGGAAAGTGTCAACAAAAATCAAGAATAAAAGCCACATTCATCAACAGACAAAAAGACAGAGTCGGACGGAAGCGACTGCGTAGAATCTACATTCTGTCCATCCCATGCAACAGGCTTGAGCCCAAAAGAGGTGTTTAAGTCAGACAAGCCTTGTTATACCCCCACAAAGAGAGCATGCAAGCGTAACTCTGGGAAAAAAAATACAGTTGCCCTTAACCCTTAATCTATCATGTGGACTGTCATTTCATCCTCAAAGCAATGCCCACGCTGCATTAAAGTAGCTTTAAGTGACTGTATTAAAGTCTTTTGTACTCCATTATCTTCTGTTGACAGAGTCTTTGTGAAGGGGTTTCTGCCTCAGTGGGTCTGTAATGTCCTGAAAGCCAAACTCTGAAAGAAATATCTGACCATCCCATTCATAGGAGTTCTGATGCACGTAGTGCCTCACTCAAGCCGCATCAAACCTGGACTGGGAGAAAATAAAACAAAATAATACAAAAATAATATAATTAAAATTAAATTAATACAAATTAATTAAATTAATAAAAATAAATACATAAAAAAGTAAATTAAAATTTAATTTAATAAATATAAAAATATAACTCTGACCAGAATTTAGCACATTGATAAAATAAATAAATAAATAAATAAATAAATAAATAAATAAATAAATAAATAAATAAATAAATAATGCAAAGCACGTTCTAGGTCTATGTTAAATTATATAGAAATAAAACAAATATATTTGTAAAAACAATTACCAATAATTATTTACACAATACATGCTTTAAATTGTCAATAAAGACATGGGAAATAAATAAATATTTTGATCAAGTTCCTTTATAAATATATAAATAAACAAATATAATATATATATATATATATATATATATATATATATATATATATATATATATATATATATATATATATATATATATATATAAAATATTAATATTATAATATATTATAAATTCTTATTTATTATTGAGTCCTTGAAACTCAGAGATTCAACTCACTTCAAATACCCTCATTTATGCTTTTGAATTGTCTTAACTTTTGAATGAATGAATGAATGAATGAATGAATGAATGAATGAATGAATGAATGAATAAATGATTTATATAGTGCTTTCATATGTACTACTGTACACCCAAAGCACTTTACACTCATGTCAGGGGTCTCTCCTAAACCACCACCAGTGTGCAGCTCCACTTGGATGATGCGACAGCAGCCACAGTACAACGGCGCCAGTGCACTCACCACACACCAGAGATAGGTGGAGAGGAGAGAGGGTGATAGAGCCAATTCAGTGGATGGGGATTAATAGGAGGCCATGATTGGTAAGAGCCAATCGAGGGAATTTGGCCAGGACACCGGGGTTACACCCCTACTCTTTAAGAGAAGTGCCATGGGATTCTTAATGAACACAGAGTCAGGACCGAACGTCTCATCCGAAGGACGACGCTCTTTTGACAGTATAGTGTCCCCATCACTATACTGGGGTGTTAGGACCCACACAGACCACAGGGTGAGCGCCCCCTGCTGGCCTCACCAACACCTCTACCAGCAGCTACCTGGTTTTCCCAGTTGGTCTCCCATCCAGGTACTGACCAGGCTCGGCCCTGCTTAGCTTCAGTGGGAAACCAGTCTTGGGCTACAGGGTGATATGGCTGCTGGCACAAACATTGCTGGCACTTTTCTCACCAAACATTGGTTAATTTATCAGCATATCATGTAATAATATTTGATTAAAAGTTATAACCGATTGACAACCCTAGTTTTCTTTTCTCCTGTGAATGAAAAAGGTATAATGTGTAAATCCCTTTCTCAAATTTCAGCGGACTGTCAAGATTTTGACGTCAAGCAACCTATAATTTCCTTCTGGACAAGCCAAGCGTGAGCATTGGGAAATTGGAAAAACGATATCCTCCAAAAGGCCTTCAGTGAAGGAATGAAGTAACCTGAAGCGTACAGTCCTTTGTGTTGGCATTTCCTTCACTTACACTTCACTGGCAGCTTAAACATCACTCTCACCTGTAACACTAGCACATATTTGTCATCCTGTAATCTAAAAGTCAGCTAAACCTTAGAGGATCTAATTTAATCAGACACTATCAGATGCCCATTATTATCTGCTTCTGAATTTGCAACAAGCAGAGACATTTTAAACACATTAATGTGTTGAGGATTTGCACTGGAATCTGCATTGGTTCAGCTGGAAACTTTTCAATCCTCATTCAACCTTTCATTCTGAAAGTAAACTTTTTTTTCCTTCATCCTCAAGTATAAAACTTTTTTTTTCACCATAACCACAGGTATTTCTTAGGGATTCTCACATGTGTGTGACAACTATATGTAAGGCTGGGATTGTTTAAGTGGAATTTCACTTAAAGATCCATGACCAGATACTTTAATTTCAAATTAAAATATTTATTTGAAAATGTTTGAAAAACAAATTCAAATTTGTCATGACATCCACTTTAAACTATGGCTACAACAACACGCAAAAAATAAACTAAGTAACTAAATGTAACTAAATGAACTAAAGTAACTAAATGAACTTAAATTTACTGGGTTGTTTCTACTAAAAATTAGTATTGTTAGCTTTACTTAAGTGTTTGTTTGGTCAGCTTAACATTGCTGAGTGAAACGAACAAGCTGGGCAGTGGATCTGTAGTTCCCAGCATGCTTTGCAAGGGACTGCATTAGGAGAGATAATTTAGGGATTGAAATGTTTTTATGTTTTTCAGTAAAGGGAAAAATGTTGTTAGTTTATATTCAGTTTCTGTAAGTGTGTGGTTACCATTATGCAGAAGAGTGATGGCTGTGTTTTAGGCTGTGGGCACTCATAGACACACATTTATTGGATGCAATTCCTGCCCTCTGAGAGATTATTTTTGCATTTTGTTTCTAAAAAATGCTTGTTGTTATTTAAAAGTTTTCCACCTTCACTTGTAGAACAAGCAGTTAATTTAATAAGGTAAATTAAAATGATAAATGTGTTCACCTAACATAATAAACTTATAAATTGAATACAACATTAAGTAAACTGCACATATAAATATTATAATATTATAACACATTATAATATTTATAATATAAATATTATAATATAAATATTATATTTTTGCTTAAAGAAATTGTCAGCTTTACTTGACTTTCTTTTGTTCATATAACTAAATGTGTAAAAAAAAAAAAAAAAAACATACTCAACATAGTTGCGTACTTGAAGCTGTTTTAAGTAAAAAATGTTTAGCGTACCGATTAGATTAAAATAACTAGCTCCCGGTGGTCAGCGGTATAGCAAGTAAAGGTGCTGGAAGTTGATTTTTACTCTTTCACCTTGAGTCAACATGCACACCACTGACCGCCAGAATATATATTATATTTATAGATATAAGATATAAAACTGTAATTTTTTGTAAAGGATCAACAACAAGTGGGACACAATCATGAAGTGGAATGAAATTTATTGGATATTTCAAACTTTTTTTAACAAATCAAAAACTGAAAAATTGGGCGTGCAAAATCATTCAGCCCCCTTAAGTTAATACTTTGTAGCGCCACCTTTTGCTGCGATTACAGCTGTAAGTCGCTTGGGGTGTGTCTCTATCAGTGTTGCACATCAAGAGACTGAAATTTTTGCCCATTCCTCCTTGCAGAACAGCTCGAGCTCGGTGAGGTTGGATGGAGATTGTTTGTGAACAGCAGGTTTCAGTTCTTTCCACAGATTCTCAAATGGATTCAGGTCTGGACTTTGACTTGGCCATTCTAACACCTGGATATGTTTATTTTTGAAACGTTCCATTGTAAATTTTGCTTTATGTTTTGGATCATTGTCTTGTTGGAAGACAAATCTCTGTCCCAGTCTCAGGTCTTTTGCAGACTCCATCAGGTTTTCTTCCAGAATGGTCCTGTATTTGGCTCCATCCATCTTCATATCAATTTTAACCATCTTCCCTGTCCCTGCTGAAGAAAAGCAGGCCCAAACCATGATGCTGCCGCCACCATGTTTGACAGTGGGGATGGTGTGTTCAGGGTGATGAGCTGTGTTGCTTTTACGCCAAACATAACGTTTTGCATTGTTGCCAAAAAGTTCAATTTTGGTTTCATCTGACCAGAGCACCTTCTTCCACATGTTTGGTGTGTCTCCCAGGTGGCTTGTGGCAAACTTTAAACAACACTTTTTATGGATATCTTTAAAGGGGGGGTGAAACACTCAGTTTCAGTCAGTGTCATGTCAATCTTGAGTACCTATAGAGTAGCATTGCATCCTGCATATCTCCGAAAAGTCTTTATTTTTTTAATAATTATATAAGAAAGATGCGCTGTTCCGAGTCTTTCCGAAAAAAGCCGAGCGGGTGGGGGCGTGTCGTGTGAGCGGAGCTAAATAATGACGTGTGCGCGCTGCTGCTATTGTGTTGTGTTGAGTGCGTCGTAAAGCTGTGTCATCAATAACAGTGGGAAAAAACTTTATTCAAAATAAAAATATGGCTTTTAATCAGATACAGCCATACATCTATGATCCGGAATCAGACGCAGAGGCTGCAGTTGAACAGGAGCAGCAGCAAAAACGACTAGAGCAGGACGTCTCTATGTGGTACAAGTTATACACTAACTATATAATATGCTTAGCGGCTTGTGTTATTTACATATTTATACTTGAATTATATCGTCGTATTTTTGTCTTTGAAGGTGTACATGTGAGAAGTGCAGTTGTGCACGTGTGTGTGTGTGTTTACGCGTGGTTTGTGTAGACAATTGTAACGTTATTAAGCGGACTGGTTTTGCACGGCAGGCTAGTGTTTACATAGAAAGACACGGAATAGTAGTGCATTTGAATGAAGAAGCGCGCTTATTTAGTTCAACATATTTCCCCACTCTTTGTGTATTGTTGTTTGGAGTGCTTTTACAATACACAAACATAAAGTTACACATATAGTGGCCAGCTAAACAAATGTACACGCACTACACATCGCATGCTCCATTGATCAATTAACTATACGTGATCATGTTTGGGCTACTTGATGAGCATAGGCAAAAACACAGACATTTGAAGCAGTCTAACTCACCGCCCGCGGTTCTAACGTTGGGACCTTTATCGTTGGGACTGCTCCATCATTCAGCATTAGGCGATTGGAAAATCCGGCGTCGAGCTGGGCCTTGTTTATGAAACAGTCGGCACCGAAATGCAGCGAACAGATATAAACATTCGCGCAACTCAGTTGCTGATCCGGAAAAGCAAATTCCATCCACTGTTGCCTTACCGCGGGGTTTTTGGGGAATCTGTGCAGGACTGTCTTGGTCTGGCAACCAAAAACGCACTTTTTGATGTCATTGTTAATTGTGCACATTACCTGTGCAGCGCAGCCTACGAGCCAGCGCTTTGATGGGCGTAGCCTGTTACTTTCGCTCTCTCCCTCTCTCTCTCTCACGCTCTTCCGGTAGAATTGTCCGTAAGGCCCATACAAGGAAATTCCGCCCCCATTAACGTCAAAGGGGATGCATGATCGCAAAAAACTTGCAGAAACTTATGACTAACCGGAAGTAGTATTTTTGACAAAGAAATACTCCCATCAAACGTCCACCTTAACTTTTGAAACTTTGTCCATGTTTAGTATGGGATTCCAAGTCTTTAACAGTGTAAAAAGATCAGTATGCATGAAACAGCATTTCACCCCCCCTTTAAGAAATGGCTTTCTTCTTGCCACTCTTCCATTAAGGACAGATTTGTGCAGTATACGACGTATACAATGATTGTTGTCCTATGGACAGAGTCTCCCACCTCAGCTGTAGATCTCTGCAGTTCATCCAGAGTGATCATGGGCCTCTTGGCTGCATCTTTGATCAGTCTTCTCCTTGTACGAGCTGAAAGTTAGAGGGATGGCCAGGTCTTGGTAGATTTGCAGTGGTCTGATACTCCTTCCATTTCAATATTATCGCTTGCACAGTGTTACTTGGGATGTTTAAAGCTTGGGAAATCTTTTTGTATCCAAATCCGGCTTTAAACTTCTCCACAACAGGATCTCAGACCTGCCTGGTGTGTTCCTTGTTCTTCATGATGCTCTCTGCACTTTAAACGGACCTCTGAGACTATCACAGTGCAGGTGCATTTATACAGAGACTTGGTTACACACAGGTGGATTCTATTTATCATCATTAGTCATTTAGGTCAACATTGGATCATTCAGAGATCCTCACTGAACGTCTGAAGAGACTTTGCTGCACTGAAAGTAACGGGACAGAATAATTCTGCACGCCCAATTTTTCAGTTTTTGATTTGTTAAAAAAGTTTGAAATATCCAATAAATTTCGTTCCACTTTATGATTGTGTCCCACTTGTTGTTGATTCTTCACAAAAAATTACAATTATATCTTTATGTTTGAAGCCTGAAATGTGGCAAAAGGTCGCAAAGTTCAAGGGGGCCGAATACTTTCGCAAGGCACTGTGTGTGTACGTACGTACGTACATGCATACATGCATACGTACATGCGTACATACATACATATTAACATACACACACCTTGAAAATACAAATGGCGCCCACTAAAGGCAACCTAAGATGCTATTTGATGAAGTTTGCGTCGATTGCTATTTTTATGAAGCCAATTCGAAACATCTATTGTATAAAGCATTATATGAATAAAGTTGACTTGACTTATAATGCTGTCTATGTCAGTAGATCACTAGGTTTCAGAGAGAGAGAGAGAGAGAGAGAGAGAGAGAGAGAGAGAGAGAGAGAGAGAGAGAGAGAGAGAGAGAGAGACAGTTTGACCTTTAAAAACTTAATCTTAACTTAAAATAAATATTAATGTGATAGGACAGATAACTTCAGGTAAGCAAGCATGCACAGACACAAAAAGTGATCAGAGAGGTCTGCCAGGGGTCAGGTATAGTTCCTGAAGCATTGATACTTTCATTAAAGCATGGAGGGAGTGGCGCAGAGGTCAGTGGTCCTCACAGGCTCTGCACAGAGAACACACTGTTTTCTGCTGGCCAGCAGGACACTGGAATGTTGGGAGGGATTGTGGGTAACTTTCACTGCGCCACATACCTTATTAGATAATTACAGAGCGGAGGCGGGAGGGGAAACCCTGCCGGCGGTCTGTCACAACGCAAATGGGGCGGCACTGTGTCCAACAGACCTGTGCTGTTGTCCCAACACACAGACATAGGAAGTGACACTTTATTCAATAGAGTGATTCAGAGAATGAGCTCGCTTCAAAATAGCATACTAACGTAAGACTCTTACCTTTTCTATTTGTACAGCAAAATAACATCAAGAAAACATTGTTCTATTCTATTCTATTCTATAAAATATAAATAATAATAGTGTTCATCTCAATGTCACTAAAAACAATGAAAAAAGCTGCATGCAAAAACAAACCTGAACAGATGTGCTCATATATGAAATGATATACACTATCAAAAATAAAAACAAAAAAATGTACTGGTAATTTTCTGCCAGAACATTATCCAGTAATTTTACGGACATTTCCGCTAACTCTTAAAACACAAACTAATGCAATGTGTAATTCAAAATACAGGTAAAACACCTGTAAAAAACCAACACGCAAAATTCCTTCATATTTATACAGTGCATTGTGCCCAATTTTACTTTTTTTACAGTATATAATATTGTGTTTAATATATCATACAGCCTATATTATTGTATTTTATTGTAATTTAAAATATAGTCTGCTAACAAAATTCATTTAAGGCAAGACTTACATTTTAAGTATTTATTTCTGTAGTTTTTGAATTGGTAAACTGTAGCTTGCATTGAGTAATTGGCAGCATTTTCTTCTATTCTTTTGTTGCAAAAATAAAAACCTTATGGGGTGCAATAAAATTGTAAATAATGTGTTTTTCACTAACAAAATAGGAATCAAGCTTAATCTGAATCTGATGAATGATTCACTGAATCAGTTATGGTTATCAACATTTGACACTGAACAACCACTGTATCATTACTTGATGGCTGTCTTGAAATGAAGCACACTGTGTATCTGACAATGTAATGCAACCAACTTTGTTCATGTTTAGAGTGCAATAATACATATTTTTTACATCTCTTTGACTCTATAAGGGGAGATATTTTTACACAAAATTTAAGAAAACAAAAGCAAAAACACTTTTTTTTATTTCAATGAAATGATAGTACTATTTTAGTTTAATACTCTTTTTGTATTTAATATTTTTATGGTAATAAATTATATTTATGCAGTAGTTACAGTCATGGACAGAACTATTGGCAATAATAATAATAATAATATGATACCCCTGGAAAATATGATCAAAGATGGCTGTAAAAATGTGTCTGCATTGTTTATCCTTTTGAGCCATCATTCAAAAAAATTACGAACACCTTATACTTTTACTTTATACTTTAAATAAAATAATGTGGGAAGTATAAAGTGTACACAGCACATCATTCACTAAGAAGTTACTAAAGCATTCGGAGCATAACCTATGGCTAGCAAAACACCTAAGGGTACATAGAGAGTTTCTGCCAGTCTCATGTTAATCTTGAGTATCTATAGAGTAGCATTGCATCCTTCGAATCTCTGAAAAAGTCTTTAGATTTATTAGATTTATAAAAGACAGATACACTGTACCGATTCTTTCTGAAAACAGCAGAGCTCGTGGAGGCGTGCAGTGGGCGAAGCTAAAGAGTCACGAAATGTGGGGACATCCCATAGGCGTAATGGTTTTTATACCGTACAAACCATATTTTCTATCCCCATACACCCCCCCTGCCCCTAAACCTACCCATCACATGAAACATTCTGCATTTTTACTCTCTCAAAAAAACTCATTCTGATGATTTATAAGCATTTTGAAAAACGGGGACATAATGTCCTCATATTTCAACCTCCCCTTGTCATACCCATATCATACCCATGTCATTATACATATTTGTGTCCTGATATGTCAGAAAAACAAACACACACACACACAATACATCATGCCTTTATCCTTTTGATTCACTATATACATTCATGGTGTTTACCATATATGCACTTACGAGCCATTTGCCAACAAAACAGATATTTGATGCAGTTTCACTCACCGCCTGCGGTTTCGAATCATGACCAGGAACAAACAAACACACTTGTAGAACTCTATTGCTGCTTCGGAAAATCAAACTGCATCCACTTTTTCCTTAACATTGAGTTATTTGGGAAGCTGAACAAGGTTATCTTTCCCTCTAAACCAGAAACTGTCACGTCACAGACAAGGGAAAAGGGTGCGAGGACTCAAGTGCAGAAAATGATATATTTATTTATAACAAAAATAAACATAAACATAAAACAAAACCCACGAGGGGGCAAAATACATAATCAAAAACCATGAACTGAAGACATACCACACAGGGAACCGGGAGACGATGATGAGACATATACCAACACAGACTGACAAACACAAGGAGCTTATAAGGGGAAGAAATCAAGAGGGAACAGGTGGGGCAAATTAACCAATAATCAGATAACAAGAAGGGCGGGGTTGACAGTAGACCGGAGACATGACAAAACCCACATGTGCACACAAGACAGGACAGGCATGTGACATTACCCCCTCCTTAAGGAGCGGCTACCAGACGCTCCACTAGGGACGGGAGGGACAGACCAGGGCGGGACGGGAGGGACAGACCAGGGCGGGACGGGAGGGACAGACCAGGGCGGGACGGGAGGGACGGACCAGGGGGGCACGGGAGGGACAGACCAGGGGGGCACGGGAGGGACAGACCAGGGGGGCACGGGAGGGACAGACCAGGGGGGCACGGGAGGGACAGACCAGGGGGGCACGGGAGGGACAGACCAGGGGGGCACGGGAGGGACAGACCAGGGGGGCACGGGAGGGACAGACCAGGGCGGGACAGGGGAAACAAACAAGGAAGGAACAGACAAGGGAGGGGTCAACAAGGGAAACATGGGGAAAACAAAAAGTTCAGGAGGCCATGGTGGCACACAAAGTTTGAATGGCCAGGACGGCCCGCTGAGGTCGGGAGGCCCACCGAGTTCAGGCGGCCCGCAGAGTTCAGGCGGCCAGGGCGGCGTGGTGAGAGCAGGACTCCTGGGTGGTGCGGTCAGTGCAGGGGGCGCCAGGGAGGTGCGGTGAGAGCAGGACGCCTCAGCGGCGCGGTGAGAGCAGGACGCCTCAGCGGCGCGGTGAGAGCAGGACGCCTCAGCGGCGCGGTGAGAGCAGGACGCCTCAGCGGCGCGGTGAGAGCAGGACGCCTCAGCGGCGCGGTGAGAGCAGGACGCCTCAGCGGCGCGGTGAGAGCAGGACGCCTCAGCGGCGCACGGAGAGCAGGACGCCTCAGCGGCGCACGGAGAGCAGGACGCCTCAGCGGCGCACGGAGAGCAGGACGCCTCAGCGGCGCACGGAGAGCAGGACGCCTCAGCGGCGCACGGAGAGCAGGACGCCTCAGCGGCGCACGGAGAGCAGGACGCCTCAGCGGCGCACGGAGAGCCTTGGGGAAACTTTTCTAGTCCAGCAGTATCCACCGGCACTGGGACCACCGGAACACGATCCACCGGCACTGGGACAACCTGAACCAAATCCACCGGCATTGGGATCACCGGAACACGATCCACCGGCACAGGGACCACCGGACCACGATCCGCCGGCACAGGGACCACCTGCACACGATCCGCCGGCACAGGGACCACCTGCACACGATCCGCCGGCACAGGGACCACCGGAACACGATCCGCCGGCATAGGGACCACCGGAACACGATCCACCGGCACAGGGACCACCGGCACACAATCCACCGGCACAGGGACCACCGGAACACGATCCACCGGAACTGGGACCACCGGAACACGATCCACCGGAACTGGGACCACCGGAGTGGTGGATGACACCCTGTGCTTCTCCCAAGCATGCAGGACTGCCACCACAAACCCTCCCATTACAGCCCTCCAGGCCATGTCTGGACTCGGGATTCCCGGACTCGGGACCCCCGGAACTGGCACCGAGGGAGAACTTCTCTGCTGAGTCCTCATTGTATGGTTGGATCCTTCTGTCACGTCACAGACAAGGGAAAAGGGTGCGAGGACTCAAGTGCAGAAAATGATATATTTATTTATAACAAAAATAAACATAAACATAAAACAAAACCCACGAGGGGGCAAAATACATAATCAAAAACCATGACCTGAAGACATACCACACAGGGAACCGGGAGACGATGACGAG
Organism: Pseudorasbora parva; assembly: GCF_024679245.1. NCBI lineage: Eukaryota > Metazoa > Chordata > Actinopteri > Cypriniformes > Gobionidae > Pseudorasbora > Pseudorasbora parva. The sequence goes on from NC_090176.1 coordinate 46,315,198, forward strand.
ACATATACAAGGATCCAACACAGACTGACAAACACAAGGAGCTTATAAGGGGAAGAAATCAAGAGGGAACAGGTGGGGCAAATTAACCAATAATCAGATAACAAGAAGGGCGGGGTTGACAGTAGACCGGAGACAAGAAAAAACCCACATGTGCACACAAGACAGGACAGGCATGTGACAGAAACACACAGCTTTAATGTAATTGTTGATTTCGTTGTGCACAAACAAAATGACAGCACAGACGACGGCTCCCGTAACCCATGTGTTACTCCATCATACTTCCAACTTATTTTATTTATTTATTTTTGGCTATGTTTAGCATGAGAATCGAACAGAATGCATGAAATAGCATAAGAAAAATGTGGCTTTTATAAATAAAGCGCACGCTATGTGCTTCTCATTAGTAACCGACACTAAATGTATTGAAATAAAAACTATTTTGAAATAATTGGTTGATTACGAGTTTAAAAGACAATGAAATTTGTGTTTTATCATAAATCTGATATTAATTATTTTAAATGACTCTATAACCCTTTGAGGGTTATATTTACTTTGAGTGATTCATTGTTAAAATGATTGTCCATGTCAATACTCCACAAAGCAATAAAAATCCTTCTTCCGCTGAAGCTTAACCTGCCATTGTGCTACACTTCTATTTCCTCTCAGTGTTAACAAGCGTGGCATGCTAGTCCACAAAGAAGACTCAAACCCAGGTGTTACACAACATGCGTTCTTCAGAACAACATTTCACAAACCCTGAGGGGGAGGGCTGAGAACAGGAGGACTTTCTTTCTATCGCTCACATCCTTTACAAAACCTACCATCAATGAATCTGCAAAAACAAGTCAATCCAACACAAAGGGCAATACAAAAGCTTCAAGCTTCAACCATGATAAAAATGGATTCTCAAATATAGATTTGCTTAAGATCACATTTAACAACATTATTAAATTAATGTTTTTTAAAAGCAGCTTTAAATTAGCATTAGATCAATTCACATTTTTGTAGTTTGCACTATGATCATGCTATCGTTTTTCAAAAATTGCACTCCGTTTTCAAAAGCTTGCATTTGCAGGCCCCCAAAATGCCCTTATTGTGAAAATTAATGGCCAGAAATCTGTTTTTAGTTGAAAACAGTGTTGTGTAAATGACCCCTAAATGTCAAAATAGAAGAGATAAGTATAAAACTCATTAACAATATGAGAGCACAACAAGATCTTGGGTAAATCCAAGATGTGTCTTTCATGCCAGAGTGTGTTAGTTACATCTTCCCAAACTTGTTACCAGTCCAATACTGATCTGACATTCTCATTAACATACTAAAAAAAAGTATGATTCCACACACACCAAAGTAAGCATTTATGCTAATGTCGGCAAGTAAATGTTTTGCCTATAAAAAGTTAAGACTAATTGAGAGTCTTCTCCAAAGTGAACTCAAAGCACTTTTGATACCACGATCATCATGGGCACATACTGCACATTATCAAGTGTTATCGTACAGCAGTACATTCTTCACAGGAGTGCTTCTGGGAGAAAGCCAATAACACATCATAATGAACATGACAAACACAACCAGGTCAATGACATGATGCTCGGAATCGAGATTAAGACTCATATTTCATAATTAAAGGAACTGTATGTAAGAAATGCGTGAGAAAAGAAGTGAGTGAGTGAGTGAGTGAGTGTTTTTAAAAAATCTTTAAGTGCATGATATTTGTAAATGTAATATATATATATATATATATATATATATATATATATATATATATATATATATATATATATATATATATATATAAAATACTACGATCAAAATGTGAACACAACAGAAAAGCTAGGAACAACTCTCTATCCTTCTTGCAAACGGCAGCATCTTTAGCTGGTTTTTGATTAGGCAGCCTGTGTAGGAGCAGGACTGCAACTCAAAACTTGAGACCCAGAACTCAATCAGATGCTGAGATCAATCGCAAAGCCAATTTATAAGTCAGTACACTAAAGCCTAGTTCAGACTGCACGATTTCCAAACTCATCGGATCACTGCTCTTTTCACACTGCATGACTATCTGGAGTATCATTCAGTCACTGATGTGTTCACACTGACCGATGGTTTGACGACAGAGTTCACACTGCATGACTGAACAAGAGGAAGAATCGCCGACAACTCTCTCTCTCCGGTGCGCAAACTACGTCTCCCAACTACACGTTAGATGTGACAAGTAAACAACGCGAGATCACGTGCGTCAGACCGGAGTTCTCGCGCGAGACTTTGAATTGTTATTAAAAATGATAAACTGCACAAAGTTTGCTTGAAATTGTATGTGTGCTGATTTGTGGAGAAAAAGAAACAAGATTATGGCGGAAGAAATTGTTGGAGAGACAGAGGGAGCCAGGATGTTCTGCAAAGACAGTTTGAGGTAAATCAATAATTTTGTAATGTGCTGCTGCTGCGGCTGGACGTGCAAATGTTTGGCCTTTGTTTCTGTTTGATAGAATTGTAAATATATCTATTAAAATACTGATATTCTGCTCTATAACTCCTCCCTAAACCTCCCGCTGCCCTGTATCTCACTCTTTCATTGGCTGTCGGTCATCACCGAAGTAATTTTCAGTCAGAACGCAGTTCACACAGCAGGAGTTTGAATCGACGATTGGCATATTTAGCATGCCAAATATTTTGCGGGCGTCGGCGATTCTCTCTGATCGCGTCTTTGATCATTCACACTGCGTGATTGTCACTCACGTGCACGAGCACTGGTTTGCCGATGATCTCAGGCATTTGTCAGCGATTTCGCAAAACCTGTCTGTGACTCAAAATCGGGGCAAAAATCGTGCAGTGTGAACTAGGCTTAAGAGTTCCAAGACTGCCCACTTTCTCCCCTAGACTACAAATCTATTACAATCCCCTAGATTTGCCTCAGCTGCCAAAAATAATACAGCGCACACCCAGAGAGAGCGCTCTGACAGGTAGCCTTTGATCTGCTAAATCCGCGTGTAGCTAGAGGTTAAGGGTCTAAAAATAAGGCAAGGCATTCATCTGGAGAAACAAGCATGACCTTGAACACAAAGTTAGAGATGAGAGCCAGGGGGAAAAAAAGAAGGACGAAGCAAGACTGAAGATGACTTTTGACCCGGCACATGTTCCTACACCTGACTGGCCATGTTTTTCACTCAAGAACCTTTTGTGTCCTGCACAATCGCTCTGCGATAGCACAAAAGCCCAGGCAGCCGCGTGGAATGGCTGAATGGCGTTGTTGGGGAGAGAAGCTCGGCCCTTTTGAAGTTCTCTGCCGCAGTCGGACAGGAATACTGCAAGCGAGTGCTGAGATAAGACCAAAACATTGAGCTGAATCCCTGACAGGAGGGAATGCGTTTCAGCTGGACGCTGACAGATCATCAAGAATATCCCAGTGGGACAGGAACGGGGTATAAAAACAGCAAACACTTGCCAATGGTCATCTGAAATCTGAAAGCAAGCCCGTTTCAAAAAGAGGCATGAAAATTGTGTCATTATTTACTCACCCTCATGTCGTTCTAATCCTGAAGAATCTTCACGCAGTTCTTTTCCATACAGTCAGACAGACCAAAAATTCTCACACAAAACCCCTGTATGACTTCAGAAGACTAAAAAGACTATTAGACGAAAATTGTATAGGCCCTGTTTACAACTGGTATTAAAGGGGTGATGAGTTGAGAAATCAACTTTCCCTTGAGCCTTTGATATATAAACGTCCATCTTGATTAAAAATGTCCTGTCAATTTTTAGAGCAGAAAATGTCCTTGTTAGTCAAAGAACAGCTTTTATTGGCACCAGGCCCAGCAAACGAGAGATCTCAGAATTTGATAACAATTGACGTCATAGAATGCAGAAACACCGCCTCAACAGATAAATATGTACGCCTGATTCTGTAGCCCTGCCCACTAACTCGTGGAGCTAAACGAATCGCACTACCAAGCAATAAACATGCTGAAAATAGTAAGGCTGTGCTTGGTTGCGGAAGAACACAGTCCCTACATAAGCTTCCTTCGGATCCTAATATTAGGAATATTAATGAAGTTCCAGCTCATGTGCGCAAGACATTCCATGTTTGTTTGCTTCATTTCACTGCAGAATTGTTTGTAATCGTTTGTTTTTCAACATTAATATGAGTTCCCCTAGCCTGAATATTGTCCCCAAGTCTCTAGAAATTTTGATCAGTATAAAACGAGTTCAGGCTGTCTTTCCCTGCCTTTGAGAAACAGAGTTCAGACGAGCCGATCTTGAATTCTCCTGTTATGACGTCATACCAGGAAAGGTTACCGCCCCTTCCTCTGCTTTACCCGCCCAGAGAATTAGTAGATAAAGGAGTCCGTTTATCAGCGGATGTCAGCAGCACAGGCTTTTCGATATGGATTCGACAGCACCGCCACAAACAGTGAGTAACAGTGTTCATTAATGCCTGATCTGGGATCAGTGAGTTCTGATGTGTAGCTAATCATTCAAGTTCACACAGAATTTCTTTCTAAATCGTTTAAAACTGTCAGTCCCGCCGCTGGCCGTCTTGATGCATCAGTGAATCAAGCCAGTGACTAAAACCATCAACTTCACATCATTTCTGTTAACAGCATGAAACAAATCTGTTATTTAAATTATGAAAACTACAGAGAGCGATCAAAGAACACTCTTTATAATGTTCGGATTGGTCAATCACCCGTTTGAATGACGCTGCTCATTATGCTCAACAGTAGAGGTCGACCAATTCATTGGATTTGCCGATTAATCGGCACCTTTAGCTGATTGGTGGAACAATCGGTTATCGTCAAAAATCAATACCGATAGTTTTTCCGGTTTGCGTCCATTGCCGGAGCGGCTGAGAAGGATGCTGTCTTTACACAGTAGCCTACGAGAGCTCTGAGAAGGGTCTGCTGATATTATATAGCGCGAGAGCGGCCTCTAGAGGCCAAATAAAAAACTATCACTATTTACATTAACACGTGAGGACCCGTGAGCGCACTTCACAGCACACACTGCACAGAGCGCGCAGACACATCCGACACGCGTTTAAAACACCGAAAGGAAAACGGTATGAATACAGAACACTTCAGTACATGTTGCCAAATCATTATAAAGTATTTTTTTTGATGGGTGACTAGATGCTTTAGCAGTGAAAGAACAGCAGTATGTATGTACTTTGTCGTCGAGGCTGATAGGACGCTAACATTAGCAGTAACATTTACCTCAAGTAGTTAAAGCGATGTAACAACTTAAACTAGGTGATGTAAGAAACCAAACTGTATGGTCATGCATCCAACAGAAATATAAACACATCAGAAATGCATTCGATTTCAATACATATTTTGTTATTTTGATCAGAAAACCGTCAAGTGCTCTAAAAAAGCAAACTGTTTGGATTTATATGAAATAACACTTAATATAATACAGTAATACATTATATCCAATATTCCATTTGTAACATTAAGTAAGGTTAATAAATGCTGTTGAAGTATTATTCATTGTAAGTATTTTTTTTCCCCTTTTTTATGCACTATGAACTAACATGAATGATTAAGATACAATTGTATTGCTCAACTATTATTATATGGTGTAAAATCTATGTGTAAAATATTGCATATATATTGCATATTCATGTAAGCTAGCTAAAAAAGCTAATAAATCCTTGTTAACAAATGGGACTTGCAGTCTGTTACCTGACATTCACTTACATGTTTCTAGGTTATAGCTAAAGAAACTTAGCTATAACCTAGAAACATGTAGCTAAAGAAACATGTAAGTGAACACCTAGAAACATGTAGCTTCTTTATAGCTAAAGAAACTTTCTAATTTAGAATTGCATATGTAAATATGATTAATTTGTTATTATTATTATTACTATTTTTATTTTTATTTTAATCTAGTAGCTTTTTAAAAACTATCGGTCAATTAATCGGTTATCGGCAAGCGTGGTCCAACCTAGCTATCGGTAAAATCCAGTATCGCTCGACCTCTACTCAACAGAAGCTCTTACTGTATTCATGTTGATGTCGTGTTTGTTGTTAGCTGTGGTGAAAGCATTTTGTGAGAGAAATAACATTGCAGTTCACTCGTGTTTATTCAGAGCTCTCAGATACAAACAAAATAAACTTGTGCTCTCAAAAACTCGGTGCAATAACACTTCCTCAGCAATCTGTCCCCAGCTCCGTTTCTCTCTGTCTCTCTCTCGACTGGCAGCGCTGCAGCTGCTCCAGCTCGAGCCTGACTAAACCATGCCCCCTCCGCACGTTATCTAATTTTAAATGCAAAGATGTCAGCCAATCACAACAGTGGGTGTTTTCACTGAAGACTCACAGCAGACACGCCCCTTGAAACAGAGCATTCTATACAGAGGGCTAATCTCAGTACAGAAAAAATGCCTTTTATTTCTAAATTATGACATTTTTTGATGTAAAAACCATACTATCAATATAAGTACAGCCCAGGAAACATTATAAAATAATAAAACAACCCATGCCATGGGACCTTTAATATGCAATACATTTCTAAAAGAAAATACCCAAGCACGCTGTCACAGGCTGGAGAATCCTTTATTTGTTGGTTCATTTAAATTCGGGATCAGACTTTGACATGTATGGGCCAGGGTTCGCAAAACCCAACTTCCCGGGGCTAGGAGTTTTCCAGACAGGCTATCAAAACAGAAATACTGTCGACAGGCGATTCTTAAATAGTGAAATAACATTCCTTTCTTGATCTGCGCTGTTCACTCTCTTGACTTGATATTTGAAGGGTGCGTGCGCGTAGGTTCACGCTTATATTCACCAATCGGACGGGCCAAGTAATAAAAAAATTATATTCCAATCAATTGCAGGTGGATGAGAGATAATTCAAAACCAGGGTAGAAAATAGCCTATTACTTATTCATTATGTTTTGTAAAAACCATGCAAACGTCATAAGTTGACCTCAGACAACAGTATAAAAAACTTAAAAAGCCAGTTCATGACACCTTTAAGATATGTTTTGGTTGATTCAAGTGGAAAAGTGAGACATATTCCACTTTACATATCCATCCAAATACAATCCATTTACAGTTTTAATCCATCTTTTCTGTTCTTTTTTGACCACTTCTTCCCTGATTTCTTCAAGGGGTGGGGTTATGTTTGGATAAACGGATGGGCATTTTCAGAACTTTTGATCCAACGGCCGAAGTAAGTTTATGCAACTTACATATGAATGCACCGAAAAACGTAATTTGTGAGGGTGAGTAATTAATGAAATAAAGCGATATAGTACGAAGATAGTGGCAGAAAATATTTCAAGTGTGCTTGGAAGTAGATGCTATGACTGAAGAGTAAGCATCTTTCCATAACCCCAAATCAGCCCTAGGATTTATAAACAGTCAAATCACGACCACAGTTTATAAAAATCCCACATTTTTGTCCTGACAAGTTTGAAAGAGGAAGTTTGGGGCGTGCCTTGCTGCATCCCATTAAGGGAACAGTGTTCTATTACGCCGTCTAAACTAGGTTTAGTTAGCGCCCAAGCTGTGCTCTTACAAGTGGTCTGATAAACAAGTACCCATAGTTTCTCAATATAGATCTACCTGGTGCAGGTATACTGTAGTCAGTCACTCCCATCCAAATCTCTGGAATTTCCACCTCTCTTCTCCTGACGGCCTTCCCAACCCCTCTCTAATCCCACCACAGACCTGTCTATGTGATTTATTCCCACTGGAGGGATGAAAGGAAGCTTAAGAGTGTGCTCGGAAGATTTGGGCTCTGCTGGTTATTTAGCAACAGATGAGAGAACGCAGTGAGCTGTGATCTTCATCAACCAGTCAATCAAATCTCAATCTCGATTTCTTGCAGTGTGATTTTTCCTTCATATCAACAGTAATGCGGCTTATAAAATGCTGTGAACATTGCGATGTTATCTGAAGTCTTCCTTGGAATTCATAATCATGACATGGCGTGCGTTCAAGTGATTTTGATTGAAACAAACGGATGCATTGGGCAATTTCATCTTTCTTTTTTGTTTTTTCATCAGCAAAGCGAGCAAATTATGTAATCGTGATAGAAATTTGTTTTCAATTATTCTGAATACGAGCCAGTCTGCCAATAAAGCTGCATATCTAGCAAACATGATGATCACCTTTCTTCATCAACAGAACAAATTGTAACACAATCTCAAGCAAATTCATAACTATTTTAAGGATTGGCTAATTCATATGACTTTGTATATTTTATTCATATGTTCTGCTTATGCCCTAGTGAGGGTTATGTGTAAGGTTGGGGTTAGGGGTGGACATTAAGGTTTACATTTTCACACAATGCATTATACCAATTCATACAAAAATTATAAAATACGTATTCCGCCAAGTTCCCCTACATCTCTGAGCTATTCTTCTCATTCAAAACATGCACATATTTAATAATTTGCTTGTTTTGCACATCCTCTTGCAATCCAATGCATTAAGCATGTCAGGCCTATATTTTTGTTCTTTTAATGAACCTTATTACACACTGCTCAGCATTTTAAACACAACACGTTTCTACAACACACTGATTTCCCCCAGGGAATCAAGTTCCATCTTATCCAAATGTTAATGGAAAAAATACGGACTAAGACATGCTCGAGTATAATTAAAATATGGAATGTTATTGCATTAAACCTGCAGTAGAGATCTCTATTCTCCCTAACAAAGAAAATTAATAAATTAAACGATCATTGCATCAAAGTAAAGATATCAACTATATAACTAAGTATAGAAAATAGTTTATTCAGCTTGACCAATGTGTTGTGACTGGTCAACTGCTTCAAGCTTGATTCGGAAATGTCTTGGCCCTTACCATAGACAAGTTTTAACCAAGCGGCAACCTCCCACAGTCTTCCTTGAAGCCAACACTTAAAGGTGCACTATGTAGTATTTTTGCAGTAAAATATCCAAAAAACACTAGGCCAGTGTTATATATTTTGTTCAGTTGAGTTCTTACAATATCCCAAATGTTTCCAACTATTTGTAAATTGTGAGAAAATTGCTATATTTTAACTAAGGACAGGGGCGTTTCAGCATAGCGTTTGAGGAAGTCACCTGTCGATCGCATCATATCTGCGCTACCCTCGGTTTCGGGTTTTTATTTGGCAGGAGTGCTTTACTCTTAGCAGTGTGAACAAATGAACGCATGGAGTAATGTCATAACATCATTTTTAACACACTTAAATGTATCTAATATGATAAACAGAGCTGAATTACCTCATAATCATAACCGGAAGAGCGGATCAGCGCGGGCGCCCGGTGAATGTCCCCCGTCCCGTCATAATAAAAGTCCCGGTGTTCGTGAGCCGTGTGTTTGTGTAACAGTCGCTCCAGTTGCCGTGCTCAGCTCCACAACACTCGGTCCTGCTCTGCTTCACACTACAGTAACGTTAATAACCGCATCCATGAACGGGATTTCTGCCAGTGTCCTATTTTCCACCGGCTGTGAGGTGAAGACCACATGTCCCAAGATGCTGCGCTCAAACTTGGCATCATCAAACTACACAATTTGTTTTGAATAGGCGCCCTCCAGTGATGGAAAGTTGCATAGTGCACCTTTAGGTGACTTAAACTGCCTTAAACTTAATTGACTGGCCGCTAGAGAGAGGCTCCCAAAAAGGAAGCAGAATCTCATTGAGCTCCATATTAAAATGCCCAACTTTACATTAGAAAAATACATGTTTACAGCCTGGTACAAAAAGTGGTTTTGGTCTATATGGCTAACTCGTTGCCATTTTTCAGTTATCCGGGAGTGACACGCAGCCAAGATAGCAATGGCCGACTTTAGGCATCAAAAATGCTCTTCAGAAACCTACAAGTCATGGACACTACATCGATATATATTTTTTTTACAGTCTATGGTTTTATCACACTACTAGTAGCCTAGAAATCTTGACGCACCCTAGCGGCAGCAAAATCGAATCTGCCGCGAGTGTCGTCTAGCAACTCTCAATACACGTCTGAGCTGTAAAAACCAAACACTGGTCAGGCCAATCACATCGTGTATAGAGTCGGTCGGGGGGGGCTTTACATAATGACGGCAGAGTTGCACTTGCGTGCTACTAGTAAAAACAGAAACTGGCGAACGGCGGTCTTTCGAATCAGCTTTGACCGCAACTCTGGAAGACTTGGAGTTAAGCTTTTCCCTGAGAAAAGAATAAAGAACGGCACTGAAGTCATTCTTAAGAAGGGAAGATGTGTTTGGAGGTTTGCTGAACGGATACGGTGAAAGTTTAATCTATCAGCTAGCTGTTTCACCTTCCTTGGTTGGTTGTAGCGCTATCCAATTGCGTGCAGAGGGAGTTTGAAAGACAACCGTTTATCCCGCCCCCACGGATTGAGCCCTGGCAATGGTGAGTTTCCAGACCAAACATCTTGATGTGGGTCTGGCTTGTCAGGCTACACTACTAGTGCAACTCAACCAGACCCCTGCCCCTTTATTTCGCATATGCCTTAATTATTCAAACTATTTAAATTATTTAAAAATTATGAACTATTTGAAGAACATTGTGATATTATGTCTTGGAAGAAAAGACTACAATCAAGGTGTTTCAGGGAGTTCAGAAACAGCGCGTACTGATATAACTCCCTTTGGAGCGACTGTGCTTTGTAACTTTGCAGAGCTTTTTCATAACCACACTAAAGAAAATCCTAAAGTAGATCCTATTGGTCTTATTTGAATCGTGTGTCCTATCAAATTGCTGTAACCACGATTTCATAAAAAGCATTAAGTCAGCTTTACAAAGACATGCAAAATATCAGGGTGGCCCAGGTTTGTGGAACCCCATGTCAGAGTGTTACCAAAACTGAAACATGACTATCGGGATATAAGAGCAACATTCCTTCCCGAGCACTGGTCCCTTTCTGAGAGCAAAGCAACAATGTGGGGCTTGTTGCTCCAGCCCTTCTGCCCTAAGTAACGCCCCGACTGACCTTCTAAATCTGACCCCACCACCCAAAGCAGACCACCCCATCAGAAGAGTCCCATGTAAGACGTCTTTGAGAGGTGCACATGACTTTTCCCTGAAATAAAGCATGCAATTAAACAGAGCTGACTGAGTTTGCATGCACAAGAATATTCCATTATTAATCAGAATTCGGCCTCTTTTGATTATGTAAGCATCGTCTAAATGCCTGAACCAATAGCTTGTAAACATTTCAGAACAATCTGAACATTGAAGATGATGTAAACATGGTCAGTATGTGAAATGACAACACAAAAGCAAAAGACCTATAAATAGATCATATGTGCAAAAATGCATGAATTTACAATCTGGTTTCCATCCGTAATTAAACTGTGCAATGATGCAACTCATTCATTGATCCAAATGTGAACAGAACACTATTGTCTAAGCTTAGTCTTGGGTTTGCCCTGATTTCTCACTGTCTGGTCATGTAGGAGACTGTGTTTACCCTGTGAGGTCTGAACAGGAGAGTCTGGGTTTGTTTTTCATACATTACTGTATAGGTGGGGTTGTTGATACAAATCTAAAATCTGTCAACACATTAAGCACTTTAGCAGTCAAAGGTTTACACACATGACTGAATTCATTTTTCTCATGATCTTGTAATCTTTAAAGGCGTACACATAAATATTTTAAATTAGTTTTGTACACAAATATATTGTGCATTTCCCAAAAGGGCCAGATATTGAAAAGTAGTCAACAAAAAAGACAGAATGCATAGTGGTGACCAATTAATTCATTAATTAAGGGACAATATTTGCCTGCCAGACTTGATTCTGGGGCATTTTATCATATTATAAAAAATGTATGTGTGTGTGTGTGTGTGTGTGTGTGTGTGTGTGTGTGTATGTATGTATGTATATTATATATATATATATATATATATATATATATATATATATATATATATATATATATATATATATATATATATATATAAATAAACACACAATTAAATAATACTGATAAAGTAAAACCAGGATCAAATATTTAATGTAACATGTTAAACATGCAATTCAACAAATGAATAATCTAAGGATGCAATTTCTGAACTTTTTCAACATAAGGTTGACTGAGACAATACCCAGAGATGTGTACATAGGCTATTTCTAAAATATTAGATAGTTTTTACATGTTTGCCCACTATAAGTAGTGTCCAAACTTTTGACTGGTAGCCTAGTGCATGTGCCATTATTTAACGACAAATAAATAGTAAATAAAAAAAACGCATAAATACAAATGTAAACAAAACACCTGCCTGACAAATATTAATATTTCTGAGAAAAAAACTGTTCAATAAAAGCAATAATTTCTCAAACAACGTAAAGATATCAAGTCACTGTCAAGTTCACAGCACAACGCCAAGAACCTTCGATGGACTAGAATCTTCCAGCGTGAACCCACGCGCGTCTTACCTTGGATAACAGCCTCTTTTCCTCTTTCTTTTTCTCCACATGCTGATCCAAAGGCATCTGCAGAAAATCGTCTTCACAGCAGATGAAGCTCACGGTGCATCCCATCCAGACAGGTTCAGGTGAGCGTCCTTACGACCCATTCAACGCGAGCGTCCTCGTGACTAATCCTCCTGAAGGTCAGTACGGCAGGTACGAGCCCTGATCAAACCTTCACGCGCATTTCGGCAACAGGCGTTATTCCTTTAGCGTCGGCGTCTCCGCGTATGTTCCCTTTGCCTAAAAAAACTCCCTTGCAGAATGAAGCCGTGAGGCAATAGGAAGAAGGAGAATTGGGGTGTGAGGAGGAAAAGTTTGAAAACTAGGATGTGTAACTCCGCGCCGCGCGCACACACCCCCAGAGCTGCAGGAAACTCAACTGACGTTCAATGTAAACACAGGCTCTTGTCATTGCGTAGCGCAAACAACTGCGCAGGTACACTATCTATCTATCGTGACTACACTGTAAGGTGTATGTCTATCTAAAAGTTATACCGTTCAAATTTCAAGCTTTTCGAACTATTTTCAGCCAGTGCTTTGTCAAGGCCACCTGGTAGTCTGTTTTTATGACTTTCCTTTTCTAGTTGTCAATAGAGTTGTAAGCGGCGATATCAAAGCAATATCATCACCACGTGTTTAATCAGTACACGCAATGACTGATCCGTCACTGATCCCGCCATTGTTTCCATTTAGCCTACTACCCCAAAATTAAAGGTGCAGAGGCTAGAATATTTTGGCTCGGAATTTTCAATGTGCATTCCAATTTAATGTGCCATTTGTGATGGGGTTATGTGTCGCTCACACCCTGTGATGTCAGCAAGAATGTCTGGAACAAATGGCAAACAGCTATTTATAAAAACACACTATGAAATGTATTTAAGATCATGTTAGAAATGAATTAGTTAGGCCAGTACAAATTTTTTTTTTTACTACAGTAAGTGTACAATAATGATTTATAGCCTATATAATTTTTAAATCTGTCTTTCCGTAATTTGTTCATGTTTTTAGATTTTAAAAACAAAATGAAAAAAACAATGGGTCTTATTCACTAAGTGTATGGAGTATTGCTTATTTTACAGAAAGGAGAAAATCTCTTACAAAAAATAAATAAATATTGACAACAAATAAATTTGATCTTACAGGGCAACTATTATGCCCATTTTTACAAGATGCAATATACGTCTCAGGTGTCCCCAGTGTGTCTGTTTAGATCAAAATTCCTAACAGATAATTTAATACACCATTTTGGAAATGGCAATTTTTGAGTTTGAGACAAATTAGCTGTTGTGTGTCTCCTTTAAATGCAAATTAGCTGCTGCTCCCCACCCCAGAGGGCGGAGTATTCACACACACAAACACACTAATGAAAACTGAAATGTGGGCTGCATCCAAAACCTGGAAAATGCTGCCTCCGGAGGATACATTTTAAGGTAGGAAGGCATCAAGGCATGTCCGAATCCAATATTAGCTTAATTTCCTGCCTCCTGAGAGACCTTAAAGGGGGGGTGAAACACTCAGTTTCAGTCAATCTCATGTCAATCTTGAGTACCTATACAGTAGTATTGCATCCTTCATATCTCCGAAAAGTCTTAAGCTTTATTATATTTATAAAAGAAATATAGGCTGTACCGAGTCTTTCCGGAAAAAAACGAGCGCCTGGAGGCGTATCGTGTGGGCGGAGCTAAAGAATGACGAGCATACCCAAAGCGGTGACGTCCTCAAGCATGGAGAAACCCAATTATGCTATCAATCGGATTCAGCTAATACGTGATCCAGAATCAGGCTGAAATAAATTGAACAGGAGAAACAGCAACAGCAGGACATCCGTCTCTGTGGTATGTACTGTATTTAGTGACCTGTCAACATTTGTGTGTCTTTACTCGCAGTTTATGAGGACATGATTCGGTTTATGGACCAGAGATCCACTTTTGCGACGCGACTGAAGCGATGTTGTGAAGCTTCCCGTCATTTCTGCGTTCAAATCGGTTCAAATGCAGCGCTGCCTTCCCGGAATGCTGTGCTGAAGAGTTGAAGTCACCCATAGGAATAAAGTGGAGCGCGGCGCCTGGATCGACTGGATCTGCAGCTGAGAGAGTGTGCGCACCAACCGGGAGAAGAGCCTGTACGCCCCATACAAGGACCTTCCGATCTATTAACATCAACCTGACCCATACTCGAAAAAAACTCTCCGAAACGTGTGAGAAACCAGAAGGAGTATTTTTGACACAGAAATGCTCCATCAAACGTCTAACATTAGTTTTTGAAACTTTGTCTATGTTTAGGATGGGAATCCAAGTCTTTAACCGTGTAAAAAGCTCAGTACGCATTAAACAGCATCCCCCCCCCCCCCCCCCCCCCTTAAAGCCAATACGGAAGGAATGTAAACTGCAACTCCTAAACTGGCCACTGGGACAGGCTCCAGAAGGGAGCAGAATCTCATATAGCCCCATGTTAAATTCCCAACTTTACAGCAGAAAAAAACATGTTTACAGCCTGGTAAAAATTGTGGTTTAGTTCTATACGGATTATTTTGCCCTTCATGACAACTGTGAGGGGGTGAATTTTTTTATAACTCATTCACTTGTTATATAAAGCCTTAAAGTTCTGCATAATTAAGGGCATGGTTACTTTGAGTGGCAGGTGGATAGCCATTTATCCGTCTATAGTAATTGGGTCACATAAACGCCGCCCACATCCTGCCTCTTTGCCCATTTTTTTGTTATCCGGGAGTGACATGCGATGAAAGCGACAAAAACTTGCACTTTGAAAAGTTTACGTTTTCAAGAGCCCAAAACGCTGTCACACTGTGTCATTTGATGTTTCTATGTGCGCTGAAAAAAAGAAGAGGAAGCGAAAGATTAGATATATGGACACTGTCATGGCTAGGGAAAAGAGGCAACTTGGCATGCCAATTTTTTATGTTTATTGAATTTTCACTGTAATACAAATACAACAAAGACATAACTGACTATCACACACCACACACACACACACAAAGGAACACAGACAGCTCAGACTTAAATATAAAACAGGACTACAACATAATAAAACAGATTAGAAAAAAAAGACAATAACATTTATAAACGAGGACAAAAAAAAGGTAATGTCCAGAGACTTATACAATATTCCTTGTAAAATAATAGGGCGAAGACGAGTTTTCAAATAGTCGAGATATGGTCCAGGCTTTATAAAACAGGCCTGTTTTTCTATGCAGTAAAGAGGTAAGAAGCTCCAGGGGAATCTTATGCTCACCTTTTAGAGATGTGGTTTAGGAGATGTCTGCCGTTAGGGGATATATGGAGTTTATGTATGGTTTATGTAAGTCCAAATGTCATTCCATGTTTTATCATCAATGTCAGTAGCTAATTCTTCTTCCCATTTAGTTTTAATACACTGTATCAGCAGAGGAATTTAAACACAAAGAACCATAAAACCTGATGATAAAAATAATAACTTCACAATTGAAGGTATTTCACAATTTCTAACAAGTGTTGTGCTATTAGTAATGTTATGATACACCAATGTCCAAGATACACCAATGTTTGAAACCATCATCCGGAATTCCTGGAGTGAAATCGGGATTGTTTAATATTGGGAATGGCATGCCAATTTTACAAATGCCATTTTAGGTAGCCCAAGTAGTTTTAAGTTGTAGCGCCAGGTCACATTGATCAATACGCAAATTCATGTTGCATTTTTATTGGCTAGTCAGATGTAGATTGTAACAGAGTAAACACACTGAGATGATCATGCAAAATTTCTGACATTGTCAGACAATTATTGCAGGCTATCTTTGGTCGCAAGACCATGATAGTGGCCAGTTAAACTTGATTCTATCGCTCTTGAATTTATTGCATTGTAAAAAAGTGAGTACTACATACCAGAATGGAGTGGTTTGAGAGGAAGGATTGTGACATCAGTCAAATATTAAAGTCAATTCAGAGGCAGAGAACATTATTAAATGGTTTTCTTTTTGAAATGGCATACACAGATGAATAATTCACAATAAGACAGCACTGAGAAAGTAAATAGAGTCTGTTTTTGATTTCCAATTGAGTGTAAGCAGTCTCTATCTGAATTTAATTAAAACTAAATAGTCTGTTTTGTATTTGAGAACAAATGAGCAACAATATTAAGCATATGTGAATATTACATCATAACCAATATTTGGCTAGTGCGTTCAAAGCAGGGAGGGAGAGCGCAGCCTTGTCTGATTTAATTAAAGACTTTTCTGTTGTTTATAGGATAGCAGAAAGCTTGGTCGCTTCTTAAGTGGTCAAAAAGAGATAAACAGTGTCATGATTAAAAACATGCATTCCTGGTCTGCTTTTACCAACAGAAAGAGCACCTTTTTAATCGCACTTCATGGACGATTTAAATCCCTGGATCAATACATCACTGATTCGGCGAGCAAAGTGGACTGGATAAAAGCTTTTGGCCATAAAGTGCATGTGAGTGGAAAACACTCCGTTTATTCCTAGCAGCTGTAGTGCTTGATTTTGTGCAGTCGTATTAGACTTTGCTTGCTCAGGCTGGCTGGCTGAATTGCATGGACTGATAAGGAATAGCTTAAATAATGACTTCCTTCCTCAAGAGTTTGCTTGTATTCTGTCCAGTGGCTCATTTGGTTCTACAGTAGGAACAGTTTCTTCCCACAGGCCATTTCCCTCTTGAACAGTTAACCCCCCCCCCCCCCCCCCCCCCCCAAGGCAAATGCCTGTAAGTGCAATTATTCCCACTTTTTAGTGCAATATCTCCTAAACTCAGGTGATTACTTATATTACTTATATTATTTATTATTTATATTTATTCTCTCCACCCAAATACTGTAAATGCTCATAATCTACGTCTTCTGACTAAACGTAACCGTGACCTTATACGGTTCATATTTTTCTTCATATTTTTATTCTTAGAATTTTTTTATTACCGTGTTGTATTGTATTGTTTATGTGCACTGGAAGCTTCAGCACCAAAAAAAATTCCTTGTGTGTGAAAGCACACTTGGCAATAAAGCTCTTTCTGATTCTGATTCTGATACAGTAAGAGTTTTCTTTTTAACTGTGGGAACAAAACAGGGCAACACTTTATTTCAATGGTCCACTTCAGACGTTCTCTAACTATAAGTAACTGCAACCACATGTCAACTAACTCTCATTAGAGTATAAGGCAGGTTATGTTTTAGGGTTCAGGTTAGTAGAATAAGTTGACATTTAGCATGCAATATATCTGTAGAATGAGCATGTGATGGGTTTTTAGTGTTTGTGTGGATTGAAATAGAAGTGCTAGTAGATAACGGTTTGGAGAGGGTGTTATCTTTGGAGAGAAGCCCAAGTTTTATGAGTCGGTGTTTAGTGCTACACCCCCTGATTGGTTTAGTCTAAGCTTACCCATCAATCTGAAGCAAACCAGCCTCATAAAATATATCCCAAACAAGTCATAGGCTTTGTAATATACCCAGCTTTCAGATACATTTACACCTGTAAAAGCGAAGAAAACAATGGAGGTTCGTGGCTTTTAGTTCATGTCTTTTAGCTTTGAGGCCGCTCAGGCTGATCCCAAGGATTGTGTTTTTGGCACATTTAAAAGGGGGGGTGAAACACTCAGTTTCAGTCAATCTCATGTCAATCTTGAGTACCTATAGAGTAATATTGCATCCTTCATATCTCCGAAAAGTCTTTAGTTTTATTATATTTATAAAAGAAATATAGGCTGTACCGAGTCTTTCCGGAAAAAAACGAGCGCCTGGAGGCGTATCGTGTGGGCGGAGCTAAAGAATGACGAGTGCGAACAAAGCTGTCCTCAAGCATGGAGAAACCCATGTATGCTATCGACCCATGTATGCTATCGATCGGATTCAGCTAATACGTGATCCAGAATCAGGCTGAAATAAATTGAACAGGAGAAACAGCAACAGCAGGACGTCCGTCTCTGTGGTATGTACTGTATTTAGTGGCCTGTCAACATTCGTGTGTCTTTACTCGCAGTTTATGAGGACATGATTTGGTTTATGGACCAGAGATCTACTTTTGCGACGCGACTGAAGCGATGTTGTGAAGCTTCCCGTCATTTCTGCGTTCAAATCGGTTCAAATGCAGCGCTGCCTTCC
The DNA here is from genome assembly GCF_024679245.1 of Pseudorasbora parva. Classification (NCBI taxonomy): domain Eukaryota; kingdom Metazoa; phylum Chordata; class Actinopteri; order Cypriniformes; family Gobionidae; genus Pseudorasbora; species Pseudorasbora parva. The sequence goes on from NC_090176.1 coordinate 46,333,725, forward strand.
CGGAATGCTGTGCTGAAGAGTTGAAGTCATTGATGTCACCCATAGGAATAAAGTGGAGCGCAGCGCGCGACATAAGTGTTCACGGACGACTGGATCTGCAGCTGAGCGAGTGTTTATGGGCGTGCATTTCCTCTCTCGCTTTAGTCATACGCGCGCGTGCACCCTAGCGGGAGAAGAGCCCGTACGGCCCATACAAGGACCTTCCGCTCTATTAACGTCAAGCGGACCCATACTCGAAAAAAACCCTCCGAAACTTGTGAGAAACCCGAAGGAGTATTTTTGACACCATCAAACGTCCAACATTAGTTTTTGAAACTCTGTTTAGGATGGGAATCCAAGTCTTTAACTGTGTAAAAAGCTCAGTATGCATGAAACAGCATTTCACCTCCCCTTTAAGGAAATGTCCCATATAGTATAGAGGTGGAATATACAGTAATGAAAGATAACTATATTAGTGCCACAATAGCCAAGGTCAAGGACCAAAGCACCTCCTTCAACCCATTACTGAGTCCAATTTGTCTCTGTCCTTTTTACCATTGACCATTGATTCCATTAGTGTTAAGCTCAGGCGGTCAGCTGAGTCTTCTTAACTGAGGGGAATGACGGTGGGATAGTTGAGAGGAATCAAAACGGCCCATATTTTTTCATGTGATTATCTAAGACAGAAAATACCTGGAAAATCTTCTGTTTAGAGTCTTTATGATTGTCATTAGCTATGTTTCCATCCACCTATTTTATGCACATTTTGGGATATTGCATAATAAAAAATACAAAAAACTGCGCTCCATCAAAGCAGATATAATTTTTCTCCGATAAGAAAACATGCCTATAAACTACCATGGAAATGCATTTACTGAATAAATCAGAAAATGTGATTGGATAACTGGACTAACCAGCATACCAATTTCATTGGCTCAGGCATTTCAGAATGATCAACATTTGAGATTCTTTGCAAAGTCAAAGTCAAATCAAAATATTTTGGCTTAATCCGCTCACAGAAGTCTCACATGATTGCGTTCACCAGGCTTCCAAACACAAGATAAGATGACAGCGTCTGCGTGCTCTGAGACGCAAGTCATTTATTATGGAGGGAAAAGACCCACAGTAGCTTCCCTGATTACAGAAACTTCCATTTTCGTTATAGACGTTTTATGTCAGTGTCTGAGGAAGTGATGGTTTTGTTCTTTTGAAGACGTGGGATAGAAAATTGGCATTATTAACAAATGTTTTATTCGATGTTCCAATTTTTGCATACAAATTATGAGCAACTTTGGATGAAAACAGCTATTGTTGTACCAAACAAATTTAATCATTATTAATTAGTAAACTTCGTGATTTTTTTTTTTCTTCTTCTTGTTTTAAGGAAAAACCTTGCTAAATATCATTTGATTTTTGACTAAAACAAGAAAGAAGCTATTTGTTAATGGGGTAAGAATGGTTAACATAACCAAGCTTATTGAACACAGCACTTCTGCATGTGATCTTTAAGATAAGCCCTAAGCAATCCATATTCAACCCATCATAACCCACTTTCCAATGTGAGCAGCCATGGTAACCAACAGTACACAAACAGTTAAAGCTGTAAAAATGTTTGTGCATTAGCTTGATACTGGGTCAGTAGATCATCTGTTTCTGATGGACGTGTATCAGTTATCTTCACTGGCAACCAGGGTAAGTGTAATTACTTGAATTGTGTATTAAATTAATCCTAGTGCTTATAATTCCTAAGAGCATGTTCATTTGATCCGACAGCAAAGGAGGGACCAGCAGGGGGAAATAAATCCGTTTCCATAGTTATTACAGCTGTTATAAGCAATTCAGCAGCATGATGATAAGAACCATCTATTTTTATTCTTACATGCATTTAGCAAGAACACATTAAATTGATAAAAATTAACAGCGAAGACATTTATGTTACAAACAAATATTTCAAATAAATGCTGTTATTTTACTTTCTGTTCGTAAAGAGTCTTTTTACTTTCAGTTTGCGGTTAAGAATAAGCGCCAATTTTGGGGCGGGTTGCTTGTGGGTTCATTAACCTATTATTCTTAATAAAAAACAACAACAAAACAATACAGTGCTGTCGTTCTGTCAGGATCACTATCATAAAAAGATGATTTATTGACTATTACCGAACAGTTTATGTTATCAGTATGGTTCTGTTTTGGAAAAGAACTCCCTGCAAGGCTGGCACGTGTGGCTCGCCTGTTTAAATGGGTTAGTTCACCCAAAAATTTATTTTCTTTCATTAATGACTCACCCCAATGTCGTTCCACACCCATAAGACCTCCGTTCATCTTCAGAACGCAGTTTAAGATATTTTAGATTTAGTCCGAGGGCTTTCTGTCCTTTGAATGTAAGTGTATGCACGCTGTCCACGTCCAGAAGGTAATGAAAACATCATTAAAGGGTTACTTCAGCGATTAACATATGGCTTTGTATCAGTAGAAACCGTGAAGTATATTCAAATTATTGTGTTTTCCTCCCTCATATCCCCCTGAGACAAGAGATTTATGCATTTTATTTCTGGAAAAATTCCTCCTATGATGCAAATTGACGATATTTGCATCATAGGAGGAATGTTTGGCCAAAGGCTAAAGACTACAGCCAGCAGAGGGAGCCATTTCCGCATGTTTTGAATCTGCGCATGGGGGATGGAGATCACACTGAGCTTGCAGGGAGAGCTAAGCTCAGCTACAGGCACTCGTTTAAACGGAGCTATGGTGAGCAATGTAAGTCTTTTAACTTCTCAAATTAATTTCTATGAAAGTTAAGCTTGCAAAGGCATAAACTGAAACGCGCCAGACTGAACTCGCATTGTGAATGTATGCCGCGAGTGTAGTCGCAATTACCTCAGCTCTCATCACTCGTGCAGTCAGTGCTCAGTGCTGTGAGACTCGCGCGGTGACTCACTCATTATATTGAACAGACACGTTCAGTTTTTAATTGTAGTGTCTTCTCTAACTCCGTCACAGTAATCAAGTTGGTGGCTTTGGGAGTGGCCTCACAGGGCAGCGAAGCATTCTGGGAATTGTAGTCTATCATCCCCATTGGACAAAAATACATTTTCTGTCTTTTCTCGGTCTAGGAGGCACCAAATTCAAAAATAATTTCTACTACATTGATGACCCAGTTTAAATACAGATTCATCTTCCCAGCGCTGAAGTACCCCTTTAAAGTTGTCCATATGTGACATCAGTTGGTTAGTTAGACTCTTTTGAAGTGTCAACAATACATTTTGGTCCAAAAATAACAAAAACTACTACTTAAAGGTGCACTATGCAACTTTCCGTCCACTGGAGGGCGCCTATTCAAAACAAAGGTGTAGTTTGATGACGCCAAGTTTGAGCGCAGCATCTTGGGACATGTGGTCTTCACCTCACAGCCGGTGGAAAATAGGACTCGGGGTAGAAATCATGTTCATGCATGCGGTTATTAACGTTACTGTAGTGTGAAGCAGAGCAGGACCGAGTGTTGTGGAGCAGCGCTTCTGCAGAATAAAACCGAGGGTAGTGCAGATATGACACGATTGACAGGCGACTCCCTCAAATGCTATGCTGAAACGTCCCAGTCCTTGGTAATAGCAATTTTCTCACAATTTACAAATAGTTGGAAATATTTGGGATATTGTAAGAACTCAACTGAACAAAATATATAACACTGGTCTAGTGGTTTTTGGATATTTTACTGGAAAAATACTACATAGTGCACCTTTAATAAAGCATTGTCTTCTCTTCCGTGTTTCTCAAATAAAGATTCAAATATGTCATGATTCATGATTCGGATCGCGTGTCAAACTGGCAAACTGCTGAAATCACGTGACATTGGCGATACGAATCATGAATCAATCCGCTGATTCACGAACGTTTGAATCTTTATTTGAGGAACACGGAAGAGAAGACAATGCTGAATAAAGTCGTAGTTTTTGTTATGTTTGGACCGTATTTTCAATGCTTCAAAAGAGCAAAACTAACCAACTGATGTCACAAATGGACAACTTTGATGATGTTTTCATTACCTTCTGGAAGTGGACAGCAAGTGTGCATACACTTACATTCAAAGGACAGAAAGCTCTCGGACTAAATCTAAAATATCTTAAACTGTGTTGCGAGGATGAACAGAGGTCTTGCAGGTGTGGAACGACATTGGGGTGAGTCATTAAAGGTCCCGTTCTTCGCGATTCCATCTTTCAAACCTTAGTTAGTGTGTAATGTTGCTGTTAGAGCATAAATAATACCTGTAAAATGATAAAGCTCAAAGTTCAATGCCAAGCGAGATATTTTATTTAACAGAAGTTCCCTTTCAAAGCCTACAGCGAACGGCCGCTTTGGACTACAGCAGGAAGTGCAGGGATGTAATGACGTCACTAGAACCATTTGTTGACTAACCCTCCGCCCACAAGAACACGCAAAATAGGGGGCGTGGTCTTGTTGCTCTCCCACGTGGAGAAGAGCGCGCATTCAGTGCTTGCATCTCCCCGTTATGGTAAGAGGCGGGACCTTTCCGGGCACAGTGCGCTAAGCTGTTGTCCAATCACAACACGGGAAGCGCTGGCCCAATCAGAACTCGTTATGTATTTCTGAAGGAGGGACTTCATAGAACAAGGAAATCATCAGGCCGTTTTTAGGACAGAGGAAACAGCGCTGTACAGATAAGTAAATTGTGTGAAAAATACTGTTTTTTTACACGCGAAACTTGAACTCATGTTATATTGCACACTGTAAACATAATCAAAGCTTCGAAAACACGCGAAGAATGGGACCTTTAATGAAAGAAATTTAATTTTTGGGTGAACTAACCCTTTAAGAAGTTAATGCTGGCTCTGATAGAAAGGTGTCAGAATACACAGAGCATCGCAGTTTGTTGCGTATGGGGCTGCATGGCCGCAGACCATCAGATGCACGAGAGCATCAGAACTGGATCACAGAACAATGGAAGAAGTTGACCTGGTCCGATAAATCAAATAAGAGAATAATTAATTCTCATTAATTATGTGAATAATAAAATACAAGAGGATATTACACAAAACTGGTATACATTGAGACATTTACTTTATCGTATTTACTATTTATTTAATATCTGCAAAGTAAAGTTGTTTTCACAGTCACTGAAATTCTTGTATATACAATGTTTCTTTTTTAGACTATTTGATCCTTGTTGTGCATTTTATGTTTCAATATTTAATATTGTTATTATTATTATTATTATTAGCTTTGACATTTTAAAAAGCAGCTACTTTGCAATGTTTTTTTGTTTGGTTGGTGTTTTGTCTGTTCTTCATATATAATGGGTAACTATGGAGACTTGTGTTTGTTTGTCCCCACTAAACCACACCTCCATTTTATGATACATTTCCAACTGTATCTATACTGTGTTTATAGGCCAATACTGTGTGTTTGTGTGTGTGTGCGATAGAGAAACATAACGTATGCCACTTTCAAAGCAATAAAGATGTGCTGTAGATGAAACTTCACATTCCACAGCTTGAAAGTAATCTTTTGGTCTGGTCCCTAAAAGATTGCAATGGAGATATGCTGCTTTTTTCCTTTTCTTTTTCGTGCTATTGTTCTGTGTAGCCTACAGTATACTTATTGCAACAACAAAAAAAATCTACATTTGTAACATAAATATGAAGTTATAAGAAGGATTAGTTGGAAGTGTACCACAGAAAATGTACAGTACCTTTTTTTTCGTTCTTTTGCACCTTCCAGGGCCTTTTGTCCCAGATAAAAGGCGTCTTGTGAGGCAAAGAGCAAAGTCCTGTGAACTAGACTACTGCACACACTGATGGAAGAATATAGAAAGGTGATATACATTGTATTACACTGAAGGATTAGTCATACGAGATATTAATTTGCTGTAATTATTCTATTGTATTCTAAAATAACAGGTTATGTAACTTGCTCATATTTCAGAGAGCCCTGGAATCATTATCTGACCACAATACCTAATATGAGCTTTGCCCTTCACCGTCAAACGTCAGGTGGTTATTGTTGGAGTCAGTATGTTGGTCCTGCAGGCGATGTTCTTTTTTCTTTGCACCAAGGGAGAAAATGAAGCTTGGAAAATCCTTTCATTTCTACTTGTGACATGTTTTGTGAAGGTTAGGCTGGCAGGATTGAAGTTGTTGTCATTGATCTTTGTGTACATTCTTTTGCCAGACTTTTCCTAGATATGGTAATACTACAACAGTGGAGAATGACAGGCCTCATCATGTTTTGTTTTGTGTTGGGGTCTTGAGCAGACAGAGCTTGCATTTTTCCGTCCCATTCACTGGAATCCTACATCAACTTGGAATGGGCCTGTAATGCATATGATAGACTTGGGCTTCTTTCCTCTCCAGCACATTGACATAATGTCCCAGCATGCACTGCTCCAATACTCTTCACTCTTCTCCTTCATTTGGAATCAGGATAATCCGATAATGTGCCCTGAGAGAACAATAGGGCTTGAAAGCAGTCTATCCCTTGGGTAGAGCGGCTACAAGAGAGGCATTGTGCCTCAATGCCAAACTTAGGTAGCATTAAGCTGATGTTCGTGTAACGTTTTACGTCACTCTCATGTTTTCTTGAATAATAAAGACAATAAAACAATATAAATTATTTGCACCATGCTTTTAGAACAATATTGCACAACAATGTAATTACGTATAATTATTATGAAATTGTATGAGGATAAGAATTTGAACTAAACTATAGTTTGCTTTAAAATAATTATAAAACAAAATATAAAATGTATTTTGGGGAACACATGGCACCATAATGCACTATGGGAAAAATGCAAGCCAGTGGAGGCAGTGTGATGCGTTTGAATGAGTTTTGTTTCCCCAGATCTCAATCCAACCGAGCATCTGTGGGATGTGCTGAACAAACATGTCCGATCCATAGAGACGCCACCTCACAACTTACAGGACTTAAAGGATCTGCTGCTAACATCTTGGTGCCAGATACCACAGCCCACCTTCAGGGATCTAGTGGAGTCAATGCCTCGACGAGGGGAAGAGGGGAGCAACACAATATTAGTCATAATGATATGCCTGATCGGTGTATACATTAAAGATCACATATGTTGAGTAAAAAATAATATTCTGCAAATGTAAAGCGTTAGTGATGCATATTATATTTCCTATATATCCTTAGACTTACAGACTTGTGCACAGACCTCATCATCTTACACAAATCCAACACTTTTGAGCTTTCTTCTTAGCTGTAATCGGAGAGGGAACAAGGAAAGCGGGAAATGGTTCGGAGATACCCGGACGATGCTCATCGCCAGAACTCCTGGGGGCCAAAGGACCACAAAAAGGCCTCTGTAGAAGAGAGATCCGGGGTCGGGCCAGGGCTGCTTTCATGTCTAGGTTTCCTCGGTCACTTAAATCCGCAGGTGCTGAGAGGGGACGTCTGTGCGCACCGCTCTGACTGCCCAACATTCCCAGGGTGCCATTTGATACAGACGTGAATTAAAACATCCTGTAGCTGATGACTGAATTACACTGAACTCATTCCACAGCTCAGCAGTCACAGACCACTGTTCTGACCATGAAAATAAATACGTTTCCCATTATGCAAACATATACTTAACCCTATAAAGCTGCCAATCAAAATGGATGTCTCAAGTTCTGATTGATAGTTCATACGCTTTTAGTAAGTAAAAGGCCTTTTAGTATAAATCTAAAAATGTCCACAAATTTTTTTTTCCTTCTCTGAGTGTATATTTTCCACTATATCATACTATATGAGCCATAAAAGCCTTTTGGCCACATAATTCAAGTGTAACCAATTCTTAACCATTACTGGATGGATGGATGGATGGATGGATGGATGGATGGATGGATGGATGGATGGATGGATGGATGGATGGATGGATGGATGGATGGATGGATGGATGGATGGATGGATGGATGGATGGATGGATGGATGGGAAAACTGACTGAGAGAAGCCAAAGAAGTCAAGCTAAGACATACAACAATAACGCATTTACACAGCATTGCACAGATCAAGAGCTGTGTGAACAGTTGTATAATTTATGAGCAAACACACTCAACACATCTCAGTTTAATTCGTCTTTAAGACTACAATAGATATCTGGAGGAGGAAACTTCACATCTTGGGGAAAATCCCAGCATGTGTCCTCATCAGTCAATGTTATTATATAAAAAACATATGAAGAGACAAAGGGAGAGATTTAGCAGGAAAAGCTTAATCAGGATCATGTATACGTACATAAATAGTTTCTATTCAGTGTTTTTGGCTGACCTTCTAGCTGTTTTAATGCAGGTATGCCTCCTTAGGCCTTCACTTTTTTCCCCCTGAGGAGACAGAAGAAAAATGCTTTTAGGCAGTATCAGAGAAAAACAGATTCAGGCATTGGCCAGTCAAAGGTCAAGCTCAAGTTACGAGTGGACATTAAAACACAATTGTGTTTGGTGTTAAGAAAGCTGACATTTAAAGTCCAGGGACTTTGCAGCAATAACCATCATCCCTTTAATCCCAATGCAAAAGCCAGGGGCGGCAATGATGTGAGGAATTTGACTCAAAGCCGACATTTGGCAGCCCGTTCAAAGGGGACGGTTATAGCGAGGGCCTCATGCTCTATGGATATACAACTGGCCTTTCAAGAAGACATTGGGAATGTGCTTAAGCCACTAAGCAAATGCTATTCAGACTGAGACAACGTGGTTTCTGTCATCTCTTCTTTTAATTAACACTGGAGAAAACTGGGTTAAGTCAAAGGTGTTTTTTGTGTAAACTGTCATTCGGGCTTCTGCGTTATAATGGACAAATCCAGTTATAGTTATAGTTACAGCTATTGTGTGTTGTCTTCTATTCACAAAACAAATGTCAACTTTAAGTTACAAAAAAAGTCATAAATATAAGAGTACAATACAAATTCTCAGGAATGCATCCATCAATGCCACAATGTACCTCCATAAAACCACCTCTGATATTAGGACTCAATAATTTGTACCTATATTTAAAGCATTTTTATCATATTGTGTTCAAATGTAGAGTCACTTAAGAGTGTCAGTGATTCTTTGTGAAAGTCACTTTAAATGTAAATATGGTCAAAGGCTGCCCTCTATTGGTCCGTGTAAAATATGCCACCAATATACTAATTTGTATACAAGGGTAGTTCTTCTTCTTGAAAATCAATCATTTAGATTACAGTTTATATTTGTATAAGGAAAATCAAGTTTTTAATGTCTGTATGTGCAAGTGTTTGCAAAGTTGGTTGACAACATAACTGCAATAAAGTAATAGCCACAATTACTAGTTTACATATGATGCATCTTATATTAAACCAATGTTTATCATATTAGGATACATTATTAGAATGTGTTAAAAGTTGTGTTATAATGCTACTCTGTGTGTTCGCTCTGCGTCTGCTATGAGACACTTGTTCACAGCACACTGCAGTGAGCTAGAGGAATATTAGGCACGGTAAAACATGCTAGAGGTAAATCAAGAAAATCAGATTTAAACAATAAGACTAACTGTGTTGAGTGAGATGTATAACAATGATTGGTTTTCTGTCTATGCATTCAAACAGCTCACCTCTCTAATAAAAAACAAAATGAGGATATTATCTCATTGATAGGCCACGCACAGACATGGTTTGTGTCCTGGTTAAAATGGCATATTTCTCTGGATTTAAACATTTTTGCAAGTTAATGTAAGTACAGAAGTCAACTAAATAAATAACATTGATCTGGTTGTTTTTGGATATTTTAAAGGTGTCATGAATTGGCTTTTTAATTTTGTTATACTGTTTATACTGTACTGTTTTTTTATACTGTAACTAATGACGTTTGTGTGGTTTTTACATTCAAAAACATCATAACTAATAAGTAATAGGCCATTTTCAACACTTTTTGAGTTTTGAGGCTCTCTCCTGAACGCTGGGTTTTGATGGGCATGATGCACTGGAGATTTGGAAGTAAACGCCCACGGCTAGGATTGGGTAATATTTGCATATTTAATGAGCTCCAGCCTCCACTTCCCCTGTCAGTTCATTTAATTTGAGGGAGGGATTGCTTTGAAAGCAGCAACCGGAATGATTCTGTCGATCACAGTGCTAGTAAACATCTTTATCAAACAAACACAATGATTTATCTCTCGTCCACCCGTGATTGACTAGAATATTATTTTTGTATTACTTGGGCCGCCCTGTCGATGGATATAAGCGCGAATTGCGCATGCACATAAACAGCACAGGAATATTATTTCACTGCTTGAGATTCACCGGCCTGCCGAGAGGCTTACGTTTTGGTAGCCCGTCTGGAAAACACACAGTCCTGGGACGTTGGGCTTTGCGAGCCCTGGCCCATACATGTCTGAGTCTGACCCCGAATCGCAATGAACCAACAAATAAAGGATTCTCCAGCCTGTGCAGCGTGCTAAGGTAATGTTCTCGTGCTAAGACATGTACACATAATCAAAATGATCTATAGCAAAGCAATACTAATACATATAAAAAACACGTTTTACTCACATAATTTTGTTGCACCATTCCTGTCATATCCAATATAAAAGGCAGAGCATTGTGTTTTAATCTCAATGTCTGCAAATCCAGCTCAACCTGAGACTTGTTTGCAAACGATTCTGCAGTGAAATGAAGTAAACACACGTCTTCCCCACGTGAGCTGGAACTTCATTAAAAATAAAGTTCAACCTCACCTAATATGAGGATCTGAAGGAAGCTTATGCAGTGACTGTGTTCTTCCACAATATCTTGCTATCTTCTTCAGGATGTTTATTTCTGCTGGCTAGCGCAATCCCATGAGTCAGTGGGCGGGGCTTCTGAATTATTCGTGCTTATTATTCTGTAGAGGCGGTGTTTCGTCACTCGATGACGTCAAGATGCGAACATGATCGTTTTCTGGGCCTGGTGTCTATAAAAGCTTTTCTTTTGGCTAACAATGAAGTTTTCAGCTCTGAAACTTACAGGATATTCTTATATTACCATGACCTTTTATATATCAAAAGCTCAAGGGAGAGTTGACTTCTCAATTCATCACTCCTTTAATCCAAAAATCTTACATATTGTACTTTAAACAAATAAAAAAAAAAATCTGATGGCTGAAACCACTTATGGCTCCTCATTAGCATGTTAAGGCCGATGTTAACTTTTTTCTTCCTTTCCTTTTTTTACCTATAGCATTTGTTATGAAAAATAGCAGACGACACAGCTAGAACATGCCACAGTTGTATAAATCATTAGTGAAAAATCTATTTCCTCACCGGATTATCTATTATTTTAAAAAGGTTTCTAATTTATGTTGGAGCAGGATGATGTTTTCTCTCCTCTTTTCTTCGGTCTTTTTAGGTTATGTGGCTGTTTGAGATCATGTTTGACTTTCTCCATAGCGTTTTAAAGGGGTGCAGTCTCAATAGAATTCAAATGGCTCACACATTTTATCATCAGAATTGACTCGCACAAATCTTATCACACGTTTGGAGTATACAGTGATCCACAAATGCACATCTTACTTGTTCCATGCACAAATTCTTACCTACATTAAATCAAATTCAAAGTTTTATTATTGCACATACATGTGAATCTGGATTTTGCACAACTTGCATTTAAAAAGTATTAGTTTAAATGTTGTAACGCAAATGTGTGAATTTCTAAATGGGTAGTTGTGCACACATTTATAAATAACACCAGTCCTATTCTAGAATCAAATGAGATCGACTCAGAAACGATGTCAATGAATGCACACGTCACTTGATCCACCAATGCTTTTTGCAATTTCTTTGTTGCATGTGCAAATTGTGATACACTAATACAAAATAAAACTTTTGTTTTTACAAAAACAACATAGAACATTTTTCTATTTGTACAAATTGCTGCATATTGATTATATTTTGAATTGTGCACACTAAGTTGAAATTGGTTGTGGATTATAAAACATATCTACAACATTTATCAAGTTTATGGATAATCGTGCATGAATATGTTTTAGCTGAACATCTTCCATTGTTCAGTCCATTTATTAAATTTGTCCAATTATCAAACTGCACAATTTTTTTTGCATGTACTCCTATTATGTGTATGTATGGTTATAGGTATGCATATCCATGGTCCTATTGATCATTTTTGTTAGTGCTACTTAAGATTATCACTTTTATCTTGCATCATGGTTGGTTGTTAGCTGCATTTCGTTGGTTTGTACTCGTGCTTGGTCAATGACAATAAATTGAATTGAATATGTTAATCATTTTGAGACTAAATTCAACCCATAAAATTCTATCAGCAAGCTGGTCCATGTTTATAATATGGTTGTCAATGAATGGGATGCTAAATATCATTTTGACTTTAAAGGGGAGGTAACACAGTTTCTGCCAATCCCATGTTAATATTGAATACCATAAGTATTAGTATTGCATCCTTCATATCTCAAAAGAGTCTTTAGTTTTATTAGATTTATAAAAGACAGATTAGCTGTACCTACTCTTTCCGAAAAACTCCGGGAGGCATGCCGTGTGTGGAGCTAAAGAGTCACGAGCACACACACACACACACAAAAGCGCACACCCATCATCACATCATAGACTCTCTAGTCGTTCTGGTAAAATCACAAAATAAAATGTACACAAACCAGGGATGGAAATTAGCACCCGCCACCAGCCAAATGCGGGTGATTTTGAGTTGTGGCGGGTAAACTCGCTTCACCTACCGGCCACCGTGGCGGGTAAATAAAAATAGCATACTGTTTCCCCTCTTTATAAACTGTGTTCAGTGCATGCGAGTGCGGCCGTATGTCCGAATATGACCAGTCGTTTTCGCCGTCATTACCCGGATGTAGTGCCAGAAGACGCGAATAAGAACTCGCGCTCGCGCTGAGAGAAGGTCCGTCACTGTCATCCGGAAGCGCGCACCCGTCTCACAGCGCGCATGCCGCGCAAATATTGAGTTATCTTTCGAGTCTTGTGCTTAAACGGACCAACTCACACAAAAAGTATGCCAACATGTCCATCTTGATGAGTATTCTAGCAGACATAGTCTGAATATGCCTTAAGAGGACTTTATACAGTCGAGAAAGATGACGCATATCCTTCTATTAGGTCTTAAAGGGGAAGTCGCCTTTACTCTGTTTAATGTCAAACAAAAGGACATCACTCACTGCTCTTGATTGAATAGCTTTTGTAAGTTTATTAAGGATTAATCTTTCATTTAAACAGTTAAATATGCAGTTATTTTACATTTGATTACTTTATTCAATGTCTGTACCTTTCTGCAGGCCAGTAGACCTGTACATTATTATTTAATACACACATGAGTGAGGTCGAGTTAAACATTTTAGTTTGAATTTTATTTTATACTGTGGGTTGTTGCAATGTGCTAAATAAATATTTGCATAATTTGTAATTGTAACTTTACTAAAAATCAAGGCATTGCAATTGCATTAATTAATATTAAAGTTTCAAATAATGAATCACAGTCATAGCATTAGCCATAAATGCAATGGATAATTGGCATAATTTCTTTTAGTGCTTCGGTTTCAGCCAATAATTTTTATTTCGATGCATCCCTACTGACAATGTTCTGCTATCTATGTCGTCAACACGCTTCAGGAGATGCCAAAACTAGTAGTTTCATTGTTGGTACTAAAAACCTAAAACTGGAAGCCATAAAAGACCACAAATCATCCAAATGCCACATCCAGGTAAAAAAAAAAAAAAAGCGCACAGAGCCCTACTCATTTAATGAAATGTATATCAGTTCATGGTTTGTGTGTGTATTAGAGTGAAAGAAAAACATTTCAGTATTTCATTGAGATTTGAGATTAAATAAACAGCTTAAGTAGTGTAGAGCTTGTAGTATTAATTTTCACGTGCAGTTACACATTGTCGGTTATAAACAAGAAAGTGGCTGGTTAAAACATTGAGTGGCTGGTAGATTTTGAAATCCACCAGCCACTGTGGCCGGTGGACAAAAAAGTTCATTTCCATCCCTGACACAAACGTGTCCCTGCTCTTGGTTTTAATGAGAAAAATAACAATACAATGGTGGATTTGAACCCAGAACCGAACCTCAGACACACTCACACGACAAAAGCTATCTCACAGGACCACAAACCTATCTGAAGAATATCAGGACTGACAATATTGTGTCATCGTTTTGTTTAGTTTTGATTAAGACCTTCAGTTTTCATGTCACATGTCGCTTTGTGACATGATGGTGGCTGAGGAGATTCCCCCTTCTACGTAAAGTGCCTAGAAAAGCACTACATAAATGTAATGAATTATTATTATTATTATTATTATTATGAACAGAACCGTGAACAGTGACTTTTCAATCCATCGTCACAAGAAAGAATTTCAGTTTATTTCAAAGTCTATAAAGACAAAACAATGCATCCTACTTGTGTTTGGTTTTGCTTTTTTTCTCTCACTTCATCTCATTATGTAGTTTTTGTGTGTGTGTGTGTGTGTGTGCGCATGTATGTGTTTACAAAAAAAAATCCATATCTATCCACAAGATGGAGCTGTACACACATCAAAATCAGTTCCTTCACCCAAAACTGCCTAAGAGTAAATTTGTCTTGAAGGTGTTTCAGATGTTTTGGGTGTAAAGCCTATTAAATAACCACTGTTAGAAACTAAATACACATTTTCACTAATGAGATCAATGTACTTTAAAGTTAATATCTCTAGTATAAAAAGGTTTGGTGATAATATCATCATTTACATCACAGCAACCACCAACAGCCATTTTATTTCCTAGATGCTAGGTTTCACATGAAACCCACTACAATGCAGCGTAGTATCTTGTAAACAAATAATTGAAGCATACGGTGCACACACTGCCAACATGTGATTTCAAGAATAACAGTATGATATTTTTTGTTTCTGCACTTGTAAATATTTTGTATGATGGGTTTTTTATAGTAATTACTTAAGAGTTTTGTGTTTGTCAAATGGGTATATCCTACTGCAAAAAGCCATGGTAAAGTCATTTGGCTGTTGTGAAGTGCTTGGCCTTTACCCTGTTTCCTGCTCTTAATGCTTGTCACTGTGGCATTTGGCATGTATAAAATTTGTGGTTAAACATTTTTCTCATTTTATAGCTCCTGGGCGTATATTTACTACAGAGGTCCACTGAAAAAGCTACTGGGAAGAAAAATAGGCTTTATGAGATGAGATGATCAACCTTTGTGCTCCCGCCGTTTCTGAGGCCAAACACACATGGTAACGCTGTGCTGTCCAACTTGTCTGACAGGTGACATCTTGATGCCATTTTTAAGTATGAATATTACTTCATATTTGATGTCATATTATATTGAGTGGTGTTACACTAGCATTTAGCAAACATTTTAGAACTCCTAACTCTGAATGTTAAACTTTGATGCAGCTATGTGATACCTCAATTTTCGCAGCTTATAGAGAAGAGATGTGCTATTACTGTTTTAAATGATCTAACTTACAAATATTTTGTGATTTTTGCTTACATAAAGGATGGAATATAGAGCCAAAATAAACAGACTTGGAGATGGGCCTTTTTGACACAGAGCAGTAAGTAGCCACATTATTTGTTTATTTGTTTGGAAAAAAAATTGTTCCTTAAAGATGCATTAAATTGATCAAACGTCACAGTAAAGCCTTCTACACTGTTACAAAAAAAATCTATTTAAAATAAATCCTGTTCTTTTTGAATTTTCATAAAACAATCTTGAAAAAAATCATTCCATCTCCACCTAAATCAACAAACTGTAATATACTCTGAGATATAATTGTCTTCAGGGGAAGTTTCATTATAAGGTCATGAAGCTGAAAGGTGCTTCTTTGATTATTAAATACTTACATTTCTACAAATATCCACTTCTTCACATTTTTTTTTAAATTTTTGATAAAAGCATCTGCCAAATGCATAAATGTAAAATGTAAATGGATGGATGTGGTTGAAGTTGTCCCACCCTCCCACCAGTAAACACCTCATCAGAAAAGAGCTGCAAGAAGGGGAGGTTATTTTGATTAAATCGAATTCAGAAAGGCACGGAAAAAAAATCATGGATTCTACGGAGCCCCTAAAGGGACATGGTTAGGCTTGCTGCAGTAGTCGGTTACATTTCACTACAACAGATTTAACTTATCATGTGAAGATATTAAGGAGCGATGACTGACTGCGTAGGATTTGGTGTGCAACTGATTCGAAGTGTGACTGTCAAATATTTTACTGTCAGTACCGCCAAAAGTGGAAAGCAAGCATTTATTCATAAGCAATTTCGAAACCCTGCATATTGATAGTGGCTCAATACAATACAATATATTACCCAAATATAAAATTGGGACAGTATGCAATTGAAATATATATTTTTCCTCCCATCACCATATCCTTTTAGGGGCTAAGTAGAATGCATAATTTTCTTTCCAAACATAGTATTCGGCTTCTGGCACATCCCCAATTCTGAGTGCAAGTTTGCCAACAGGCACCATTTAATTGAAAAATATCTAGTAACAAATAAGCTTTTAAAAGAATAGATGCTGTGATCATTTGCTTACCATCATGTTATTCCAAACATGTATTCAAACTTCTGTCGTGTTTCACAAGAAAACAATATTTTCATTTCTGGGTGAACGATCCCTTTAAGAGCTTTACATTTTCTCACATGGCCAAAAATATACTTTGAACAATCAAGCAAGTTTGGAAACCGTTTGTTATGTGCTCATAACTCTTTCTGTCCAGGTGTCTGGGCAACTCTGACATCAGATGAGCGATGTCTTCCATCCATTACAGTTTCACTTCTGACCACTCAGGAAAACAGCCACAGAATGTCCAAGTGTCCATTTCCTGTCCTCATCCCATCTAAACTAGCACAATGCATCTATAATTACACAACACAGGCATTTCTTTTTATGTGTTTTTCCTAGAAGCGTGTGTATACGCCAGTCTGTATGTGTTTGTGTGTTTCTGCACTTGTGACGCTGCGTATCTCAGGGACGAGGCCATCCGAGGGGAACCTTTGGAAAAGGACACAGAGGCTGATAGATGTGTTTGCTGTGGCACCAGGCAAAGCAAGCCTGACTGCCGCTCGCCTGCTTTTTCTCAGCAAACTGAATGTTCTTCTCATGCATCACTACTGTTACAGTGCAGTGGAGACCCTGCGGACTAAAGCATTTCAAATTGCATTTCAAATTTTGTCCTGATTTTCTCACCCTCATATTGTTTCAATTTAAACCGAAAGGTTTGACGTCACTAAAAGCAATTGTCATTTTGCATGTCACTGAACAAGTGAACAATAACCTAATTTTCATATCATATAGCTTCAGAAGACTTGAAATATAGTGCATGGCTACACTTTATGACACTTTAATGGTGTACTTTTGTCCCCTTCTGGAAGTACGCACTACCATTCAAAAATTTGGGATCAGTAAAATTTTGTTCTTAAATAAATTATTACTTTTATTCAGAAAGAATGCATTGGATTAATCAAATGTGACAACAGACATTTATAATATTACAAAAGATTTATTTTTCTATAAATGCAGTTATTTTCATCAAAGAACCCTGGGAATTTTTTTTATCACAAGTTCCACAAAAAAATATTAAGCAGTTTTAAACATTTGTTGAGCAGCAAATCATTGTATTAGTCTGATTTCTGAAGGATCATGTGACACTGAAGACTGGAGTAATGATGCTGAAAATTCAGCTTTGATCACAAGAATAAAGAAATTAATTAATTATATATATATGTATGTATGTATGTGTATATATATATATATATATATATATATATATATATATATATATATATATATATATATATATATATATATATATTAGAATATAAAGCGGTTATTTTAAATTGTAATACTATTTCACAATAATGGTGTTTTTACTGAATTTTGGATCAAACAAACGCAGCCTTTGTGAGCATAAGAGACTTCTTTCAAAAACGTTTGAACAGTAGTGTAAACCACCATCTACTTTCACAATCTACTCATTGTAAATTGAAAAGAAAAGCTCATACATTTTTCCTAAATTCTCATTTTGTGTTTTACGGAAGAAGAAAAATAAATCACAGGGTTGGAATGACATGAGTAAATAACACATTTTTCATTTTTGTGTGAACCCATTAATTTAACTTTAAAAAGCAACTAATTAAAAAAGATTTTATAGTACATTCTACTGCATAGTACAAATGCTATGTGCAACTCTCCTTTTAGTTTATACTAGTTGTACAAACTAACCCTTCAATGTAATTAAACTATTTTTATGATTGAAATATACAATTAGATATCAGCATCGCATGTTTCCATGCCTCCCACATCTATCTCATAAATCGAGTGTAAACTGTGGTTTCCTGAGTTGAAATACCTCTCTTGTGATGCTTCACGGTTGAAGTCAGAATGAGGTCACTGTCTCTTTAAGAAGCATCCTGCTGACTACCGTGAACACAACTCAGATCTTCGTCCGCAAATGCTGGTGAGAGGAGAGACACAGAAGAGTGAGAAGCTCACAGGATCAGCGATTCACATATGGCTGGAAAATCTTACGCGAGACCACTGTATGAAGATTAACTTTATTTGTAAGGTGAGTATTTGGCAGACATATTTCTTTTAGTTTCACTGCCTTTTTTAAGTCAGCTGAAGCATTTCAAGTGCACTGGGTTGCAAAACTCTGATTTCACTTCTTAAATTGCATTTCTTTATTCAAAAGAAAATTTTGCATTACATTATCAACATAATAATTTAAGTAAAACAATTCTAAATGGGTTAATATTTGTAGTATTTACCTTTTATATCTGTAATTGTTTTATATGACTATTGTTTGTGCTGATTCTTATAGTGACTGAATCATTATCTTCAAGGGAAAAGTAAAATTAGTCAAATTAAAGACCAGTTTCAACAGAAAGCATCACTGAACTTCAGTGTATGTAAAAAAGTTTGCTTGGTGCAAGGGATGGACATTTGATAGCGGTCATGCCACCATTGTTTATTACAAATGGAAACATGAACCTATATGAATATTTAAACATTAGCCAAATGCAATTGTGTAGCATTGGCTTAAGACATGCAAGAAAGTTTAACATGTTCCATGTGATACTCTGTGGTCATACAGCATTGGTTGTGGTTTTTATCTGCATTCTGTCTTTACTGCGTCCAGCATTAGAAGCTAGATTTATTTTGAGTAACAACTGTGCGTCATGATGAAGAAATGTCTGACTTAATAAAATAAGTTTTGACCAGTGGAAAGATGTTGAATTCAAACTTATCAGATGTTGAAGGAATGAAAATTCTTTAATGATCCTCATATTGTTTCAAACCCATGTGCTGTTTTTTTGATTTCACAACTTCGCTGGTGGGAAAGATAATCAGTGACTTAAATTTCTGTCTGTTCTTCACACCAATTTATTGTATGACAATTGTAGCGTTAACCTAAACATTAATAAATTGTTTAATACAAAAATAATATAATATATAAAACTTTTAAAAACTATATTAAAATGTTATGTTTTTTATCATATATATACATTATATACATACATACATACATACATATTGCATACATATACATACAGTCGTGGTCAAAATTGTTGGTACCCCTGGTAAATATGATCAAATATGGCTGTAAAAAATAAATCTTTATTGTTTATCCTTTTGATATTTTATTACAAAATTCACAAAAATCTAACCTTTCATTTAAGTCAAAGAATTGAAAATGGGGGGTAAATCACATTTTGAAATAAATGCTTTTCTCCAAAACATGTTGGCCACAATTGTTGGCACCCTTTTATTAAATACTTTTTGAAACCTCCTTTTCCCAAGATAACAGCGCTGAGTTTTCTTCTATAATGCCTGATGAGTTTGGAGAACAGCTGACCAGAGATCAGAGGCCGTTCCTCCATACTGAACCTCTCCAGATCCTTCAGATTCCCAGATCCATGCTGGAGCTTCTTCTCTTCAGTTCAGCCACACATCTTCTATAGGGTTCAGGTCAGGAAACTGGGACGATCATGGCAGAAGCTTCATTTTGTGCTCAGTGACACATTTGTGTGTTGATTTTGATGTTTGTTTTGGATCGTTGTCCTAACGGGAGATCCAACCACAGCCCATTATAAGATTTCTAGCAGTATCCATCAGGTTTTGATTTTTATCTTTTGGTATTTGCTAGAATCTATGATACAATGTATCTGAACAAGATGTCCAGGACCTCCAGCAAAAAAAAATAGGCCCACAACATTAGAGATTCAGTGGTATTTATAGCCGTGGGCATGGGGAACTTTTTATCCCTGTTTGCACCAAACCCATCTGGTAGATTTGCTGCCAAAAAGCTATTTTATAGTTTCATCTGACCACAGAACCCAGTCCCTTTTGACTTTCCAGTCGTGTCTGATAACTGAATGTGCTGGAGTTTGTTTCTGGATGAGCGAGGAGGAATTTTCTTGAATCCCTCCCAAACAACATGTGGTGATGTAGGGGTTGTTTGAATTTTTTTTTTAGTCTTTCTGACGCCAAGACTCAACTAAACTCTGTGATTCTCCATCTGTGATCCTTGGCGAGTCGTTGTGCACTCAAATGTTCCTTCTCGCCGTGCATTAGACAATATACACACACACACGTCCTCTTTCAGGCAGATTTGTAACATCTTTAGTTAAATGGAGCTTCTTAATTATTGCCCTGATGATGGAAATTGGAACCATATTCTTTGGTTTCACTCATTGTGATGAATGATTGAGGGAATTAGGCTTTTATGCCTCCTTATATTTATACTCCTGTGAAACAAGACATCATAGCTGGACAATTTCATGTTCCTTGTCACCTTGGTGTGCTAAAAAATGTAAATATTAATGTAAATATACTTCAGAGATATTTTACTCATTTAAAATTCTAGGGGTACCAACAATTGTGGCCAATGTGTTTTAGAGAAAATCATTTATTTTACAATGTAATTTACCCCCATTTTCAATTATTTTACTTAAATGAAAGGCTGGATTTTTGTGATTTTTTTAAATAAAAGATCAAAAGGATAAACAATGCAGATTATTTTGTACAGCCATATTTGATCATATTTACCAGGGGTACCAACAATTTTAACCACGACTGTAAATGCACTCACACATTGGAAAAGAGTTTGTAGATTTGTTTTTGTAAAGATTTATTTTTGTTGATTGAAATAAATGAAACGTTATAGAATAAAGAATATTAAAAACCTAAGCTGTACTAAAATAACTTAAACAAAAATAGAACTTAAAAACTAAATATAAAATTAATTATTTAAAATAAAAATAAAGATTAGTCAGAATATTAATAAAAAAATGCTATAGTAATGACACTAAAATAACACTGTTCCACAAAAATAAATAAAAGCATTTGAATTTGAAATATGTATGAAGTAAATCGTGAGTTTTAATTTTTTGTGGGAGCAATTCCTTTTGGTGGGTACGATGTTAAAGGGATAGTTCACCCAAAAATTGTAAATTTCATTAATCACTCACCTTGTTTCGTTCCAACAGAACACAAATGAAGATCTTTTTGATGAAATCTGAGAGCATTCAGTCGCTCAGTTGCTACGCCTAAATTCAATCTGTTCATCATATAAAGTGATCGGAGTCTCTTTTTGAATTTGGATTAGTTTTACAATCTCTTTATGACCTTTTTATGAAGTGTCAAATTGGTGGTTGTGTAGCAGTCAATGGAGAGACAGAAAGCGCTCAGATGTTATCAAAAAGATCTTCATTTGTGTTCCAAAGATGAACAAAAGTCTTAGGAGTCTGGAACAACACAAGGACGAGTTCATGACAGCATTTGCCCTTTTAGATGAACTATCTTTTTAACTCTCATTCTGTCATATACTCTATAAAAGGGAAGTAAGACAAACCGGCAGCACTGATGGCTGATAATGTTTCCAAGCAACTTAACTGATATATTAAGCAAGAACTGTTTCCTATTTTACTTATGTTTTCAGGACTCGCCCTCACAGTGAATGGAGAAGGTTTAGTCAGATTTAGTCCCGTGGGGAACAGCTTTCCGTTATGGATCCACTCGTCTATATGAGCAGAGAGAAGTTGATCTTCTATATGACAGTTCCACTGTCTTCAATAATCATCTTCTCCAACCTCTTCATAATAATAGGCATCGCCTGCAACCGACAGCTGCACAACACCCCAAACTACTTCTTCTTGAGTCTGCTGGTGGCCGACTTGTGCACCGGCATCACCTTGCCTTTTATTCCCCACATGGCACTCGACCGGCATCTGGACTTCAAGCGTTGTTTGGTGATGTACATATTCCCCAACTTTCTGTTCCTGTCATTCCTCTTCAATCTGGTGATGGTGCATTACGAGCGCTACCTGTGCATCGTCAGTCCGCTCCACCACAGCCAGTTCTGGGTTCACCGCTGCTTCCCCTTGGCCTTGTTAACAGTTTGGCTCCCACCATTGCTCTACGCATCACTTCCTGCCTTTGGATGGAATAACTGGGTGGGACCCAATAACAACAAGAGCTCCAACCCAAACGAGACGTTGAGATCAACCACAGATGTTAAGTCCTCTAAAGAGGATGAGGTCTGCTCCTACAAACAGGTTTTTCCCAAGGCCTTTATTTATCTGGAAGTGTGTGGACTGGTGCTGCCGGCCATGCTGTCCATTGTGGGCATGACAGGACGGGTGTTGTGGATCGCACGCAAGCAGCTGCAAAACATCTGCAAGCTCCACCGCGCCGTGGACCGTCTTCAGCAGGAGCAGCCGACCGACCACGAGCAGCAGCTAAACCTGCGTTACACCAAATGTGTGGCCGCCGTGTCCCTCACGTTCTTGGTCTGTTGGGTGCCGTACATCATCTACCAACTCATGTCTGTGACGGCACTTCAGAGCGGTGTGAGCTTGCCAAGCTCATCTCTGTACATCATCATGTCCTGTACGGGAATCGGGAGCATGGCCGTCATTCCGCTAATACTGGGACTGGCCAACAAGCAGTACACTGAGCCCATCCGCAGGGTGATGTGTAAACTGAGGAACCGCTGGAGAGGAGGACAGAACAATAGAGATATCGCTCTTTGACGAGTGGACAATGAGTCATAGGATGTTCAAATTAAATGTGTAAATGAAAGTTTAAATGCTTTACATGCACTACTGTTAAAAAGTTTGGGGTCAGTAAGATCTCTTATGCTTATAAAGGCTGCCTTTATTTGATCAAAAATACAGTAAAACAAATAATGTGAAATATTATTTAAAATAACTGTTCTATCTGAATATATTTTAAAATGTAATTTATTCCTGTGATCAAAGCTCCAGTCATCAGTGTCCCATGATCCTTCAGAAATCATTCTAATATGACGATTTGCTGCTCAAGAAACATTATTATTATAAATGTTGAAAACAGTTGTGCTGCCTAATATTTTTATGGAACCCATGCTACATTTTTCAGGATTCTGTGAGGAATGAAGTGCGCAAAAGAACAGCATTTAATTGAAATACAAATATTGTTTTGTAACATTATAAATATATTTACTGTCAATTGCGTTCGATTAAATGTGTCCTTCCGGAATAAAATAAATAACAAGTCATAAAAAGTAAGTCATAAAAATATTTTTTACAGACCCCGAACGTTTGAACTGTAGTGTAAAAGAACAAAACACTCTATTAGTTAGTAAGCACATGTATCTATCCCAGGCTCAACATTATGGATGTCACGTCGGCCCAGGGTTTATAACAGAGTTTTGTGTTGCCACTGAAAATCTAACATTTGTTCATCTTTTACATGCATTTGTATGCCTTGCAAACTTAGATGTTCCGTTTTCTGTGATGTGTTCGTTGCAAATTGTACTGATTTGTCACCAAGATAACAAAAATGACTTGTCATATGGAAACATCAGTAAAAATATATTGAAAAACTAGAACTGGTTAATAATGTTTTACAACACAAAAATGTGTTTATGAATTTACGGAATTATATTATAGCTGTATATGTAAGCAAATTCTTGATTATGTAAAAAAAATATATATATATATATATATATATATATATATATATATATATATATATAAACAAACAAAAAAAAACATTCAAGAGTTAGTTCAACTAAAAATAAACATTCTGTCATTAATTACTCACCCTCATGTCTTTCCAAACTGTGATTTCATAAAACTGAGGTTAAACTACTGGATTCACAAGGATTACTTTCATCTTTACTCCCTTTCTGGGGCTTGAAAGTGTCAGTTGCGTAGCTGTCCTCCCGTAAACACTTAAGAAGACGGGGATCTCAGGAACTGCTCTCCAGTGGTTCAGGTCTTACCTCTCTGGTAGGTCCTACAGGGTGTCATGGAGAGGTGAAGTGTCACATCATCTATAGCTACTGAGGTGCCCCAGGGCTCAGTGCTTGGACCACTTCTCTTCTCCATCTACATGTCATCATTAGGCTCTGTCATTCAGAAACACGGCTTCTCCTATCACTGCTATGCTGATGACACTCAACTCTACTTCTCATTTCAACCAGATGATCCTACAGTCAGTGTTCGTATCGCTGCCTGACAGACATTTCTGACTGGATGAAGGAGCATTACCTTCAACTCAATCTTGCAAAGACAGAATTACTTGTTTTCTCAACCAACCCAGCACTTCATCAAAATTTCTCCATTCAGCTTGGTTCATCAACCATAACTCCATCCAGGACAGCCAGGAACCTTGGAGTTGTGATTGATGACCAGTTAAACTTCACTGACCACATTAGTGCAACAGCCCGGTCCTGCAGATTTGCTTTATACAACATTAGAAAGATCAGACCCTTCCTATCAGAACAGGCTGCACAACTCCTGGTTCAAGCTCTTGTTCTCTCCAGACTGGACTATTGTAATGCTCTTCTGGCTGGGATTCCAGCATGCACTATCAAACCCTTGCAGCTGATCCAGAATGCAGCGGCGAGAGTGGTCTTTAATACTCTCTTCATCAGACTGCACTGGTTGCCAATGGCTGCTCGCATCAAATTCAAGGCACTAGTTCTCGCCTACAAAACAACCACTGGCTCTGCACCAACATACCTAAACTCGCTTGTTCAGACTTACACACCCTCCAGATGCTTGCGTTCTGCGAGCGAGCGGCGCCTCGTGGTTCCATCCCAAAGAGGCATGAAATCGCTCTCACGGACATTTTCCTGGACCGTTCCCACCTGGTGGAATGACCTGCCGATCTCAATTCGTGCTGCCGAGTCTGTAGCCATTTTTAAAAAACATCTTAAGACACATCTTTTCCAATTGCACCTGACCAATACAGAATAGCACTTAACTATCCATTAATTTTTGTTTGTTTGTCAAAAAAAAAAAAAAAAAAAAAAATTGTGTACGGTGCTCGATTAAATGAACAATCTGACAGCCCTTGCAGGTTGTTGGCCTTGTTTGTTTCGTTGCTTCTATTGCTCTCCCCTTTTTTGTAAGTCGCTTTGGATAAAAGCGTCTGCTAAATGATTAAATGTAAATGTAAGCTGTCAGAGGAGGGACAGAGCGCTTTCACATTAAGATCTTCACTTGTGTTCAGAAGATGAACAAAAGTCTTTCAGGTTTGGAACGACATGAGGGTGAGGAATTTAAGGGTTAGTTTACCCAAAAATTAAAATTCTTTCAATAATGACTCACCCTAATGCCATTCCACATCCGTAAGACCTCTCTTCATCTTCGGAACACAAATGAAGATATTTTATATTTAGACCGAGAGCTTTCTGTTCCTCTATTGAATGTATGCATACTGTCCATGTCCAGAAAGGGAATAAAAACATCATCAAAGCAGTCCATATGTGACATCAGTTGGTTAATTAGAATCTCTTGAAGCATCGAAAATACATTTTGGTCCAAAAATAACAAAAACTACGACTTTATTCAGCATTGTGTTCTCTTCCACGTTTGTTTTCAATCAGCGAACAAAGATTCGAAAGGTTATGAACCAGCGTATTGATTTATGATTCGGATCACGTGTCAAACTGCTGAAATCACGTGACATTGGTGATCAAAATTCTGAATCGATTCACTGATTCATAATCGTTCAAATCTTTGTTTGCCGATTGAAAACAAACACGGAAGAGAAGACAATGCTGAATAAAGTCGTAGTTTTTGTTATTTTTGGACCAAAATGTATTTCCGATGCTTCAAGAGATTCTAATTAACCAACTGATGTCACATATGGACTACTTTGATGATGTTTTTATTCCCTTTCTGGACATGGACAGTATGCATACATTCAATGGAGCAACAGAAAGCTCTCCATCTACATATAAAATATCTTAAACTGTGTTCTGAAGATGAACGGAGGTGTTGAATGACATTAGAGTCATTAATGACATAAATGTTAAACACCATAACATTTTTGGGTGAACTAACCCTTTAATAAAATGCATTAAATAAAAAAGAAATAAAATTATATTTAATGAAAAATATAAATGTTAAGTTATATGTTACTTATATGTATAAATATACATTACTAAATATGTATTGTGTGGAAGAAAAAATCTTTATACTTGAACAGTCTATCCATCCATCCATACATCCACCATTACAAATTGAGGACAACGTATTTGTTTACCATACATTCATATTCTAAACATTTCTGGCTGAGATGAAGCATTTATAATGAGACATAACTTTGACCACAAAGTAAATAAATAAACAAATATGAGAACTTTAAATTGACAAATGGTTTAGGATGTGATCATAGATGGTCAGATATTTTTGTGACTGAGATAAGTGTGTTTTTCAGAGGCCCTATGCTCATATGCTTATTCCCAGAAACTGTCCTTCCTCTGCCAAATGTGACTTCAACAGTGAATTCATCACAGTGGGAAATAGTTGAATGATACACTGGGTCTGGAGAAAGTCTTTTGAATATTGTGTGTTTGCATACTGTCTGTGTGACCCACAAGACAAAAAGCTAAAATCACAAAGTAACTGTAAACAAGAGCTATAAAGACAAACTGAGCTGTCCTAATGGTTTGTGTAGCAGGGTAAAATGTGAAACATGTCAAGTCCCTTGAGAGCATTTCAGTAACTTTACTACAAACACTGGCCAATACTCTCTAACGCTGATCATTACTCACATGTGCATTTATATAAAGAACAAAGTATTTGCTTAACCTCTTGGTCTGTAAATCTTTGTTCCCCATAGTTTTGGAATAGAAGCTAAGTAAGGTCAGTAGTGTAAAAAGTAAAAAACCACAAACACACCCTCTTCCCTCCACCCACACACACACACACACACACACACACTCATACGCAAACACAAATTCATCTCTTGCACTTTCGATACCCAACACTTTCTTCCTTCTTTATACTCACAGAGTGCTCTGTTCAGCTATCAGAAGACAAATCATTACTATTGCTCATACTTACATTGTCATTTAGGGATTTGGTGAACCCCTGATTTAAGTATTACATTTTAGTATAGTCTTGGTTTTACAGACAGGGCTTAGATTAAGCCAGGATTAGGACATCTAAGTAGCTTTTATAAATGTGACTTAGATCAAATAAAATAAAAACATAACTGGTGTGCATCTTGAGACAAAACAATGGCACTGACATATTTTAAGATATAGTTGCTTTCAGTTAAAACAGCTATAACATGCATTTTAGTCTGGGACAAGCTTTTAATTCAGGTTAAAAATCTTTTGTTAAACACCCCAATATATTATATTTGTTAAATATCTATAATGCTCCTAACACACATAGTACAATGATTACATTTTTATGAAATAAATGTCTATATCAGACAGTGTCCAGGGCAGGCTATACTCAAATTTAAAATAAACTAAAATAATGCAAACAGCTTAAGTAAACTAAAAAAAAACAATGTATACAGTCTATTTAGCCTTTGACCCTTCAGTCTCTGAAGTTTTGATGAAAGCAGCTCTTCTTGACCAGAAGAAGGGAGGACAATCACTTCTGCTTTTGTGCGCAGATGTTTGCGTAAGGTATGATTTGTTTATAAATATGAACAGCACATATATTTAATTAAAGAAGAGCATTATATAAGCAGCTAAAATGTGAATTTTAGCTGCATCCAGCGATGAGGTTGTGAATTGTATCACTCATCCGGTCACCCCTCCGTTTCAGAGCACATAGAAAAGCTACAGTGGCCAACGCAGGACAAAAATGAGAGAGAGAGAGAGAGAGAGAGAGAGAGAGAGAGAGAGAGAGAGAGAGAGAGAGAGAGAGAGAGAGAGAGAGACTTGCGCAGTGTGTGTTTAGGGCTACTGTAGAAACATAGCGGCGCAAAAAGACGATTTTACTGCAAGCGTGCATGTAGATAAAAATGGCTCATTCTAATGTAATAAAAACATAACGGCACATTAAGTAAGGTCTTGGTCTTAATATTTCACTGAAAACATTGTTATATATAGTTATATACATAATCAAATTCCATTTCTGACAATTTATTTACAGCTATTTATTATAGCATTTTAAAGAGCTATAATAGGCTACACATTAGTGGACCATGCTAGTGCTTATTTAAAAGTTATTTATTATTATTGTGACAGACCTAGATTTTTGACAATAGTGTTATAAATAATTTTTCTATATTCTCCTCATTTCCCCTTTACACTCATGGTCCGCTAGTGTTTTTACCATCTATTCTATAACTAGTAGAGGCCCACAGACATCCATTCATTTTTCTGGATGTGGCCAACTGCTCCTATCATTCTAACTTAGTTTTATATTTTTTGTATATATACATACTCTGTGTGTGTGTGTGTGTGTGTGTGTGTGTGTGTGTGTGTGTGTGTGTGTGTGTGCGTGCGTGCGTGCGTGCGTGCGTGCGTGCGTGCGTGCGTGCGTGCGTGTAAGCATGAAATGTTTTGAAGTCTATTTTCCCAATAATGCCACATAAACTTAAGAGTCAGATTTTATTTACAGATTATTTACATAATAAAAATCATTAACTTTAAAATAAGAAATTATTTTAAAATATGTAAATAAACCAGACATGCGAACATGTGTGTACGTGTGCACGTGAACCAGGCATGTGTGTGTGCCTGTGCGTGCGTTTGTGCATGCATGTGTGTGTGTAATGTATGTGAAAAGTGTTTGTATCTGCCCTTCATATCTGCATTCGTGGCAGATTTAGTTTGCCAAACTCTCTGAAAATGCAGTCTGTTGCAGTCACACCTGTGTGTGTTTGCTTCTTATGGCGGTGACCAGAAAAACGAAAAAGGGTTTCATAAGATTGCCCTATAAATACAACGGTTTCCTCTCATCTGTTGAGAACTGTATATTCTATATTCACTTGCATCATAAAGTCAATCTGCACAGAAGTAGAATCCCTCAAAAAGCAGATGCACCCTATCTAGCCAGGTTAATTCAGGCCATTTATTGTGCTGTGACCCTTCATCTTAAAACCAGATCCAATAAGATCCAATATAGGTAAGGTGCTTTCATCAATGACAGCCGAAGTGTAGCCACAAACCAGCATTTAAGAAAAGGTAACTAGATCAAAATCAGATACTCTCAACCAAAAGCAATACTCATCTTTTTTTCCTGTTTGCTCTGCTCTCCATCATCTTTATTGCAAGCGGCAGCAACCTCATACTGGGCCGTCAGTTTCAGGATGTTATCTGTCCCTGTGCTCCTCCATGCTCAGAACATTCCGGCTTGGGACTGAAGCTCAGCAGATCTTCTGCTTAAAGAAAGAAATTATTCACATATTTCCTCACACTTATTTAATTCCAAACCTGTTAAAGAAAATTCAAGCTGCTGTTTTGCATACATTGAAAGTGCATTGTGATTTTTGCTCAGCCTGTCATTATACAGTACATGAGGAATCAACAGGTGGAAAAGTTGTCGGATGACGTGATTTATCTCCCTGAGAAACAGCACATCTCGACTGACCTGACTGTGCATCTGGGATCCTTTGAGTCGGAATGATTTACGCTAGACTAATACAGATTTATACAAGCAAATGCCTACAGCTGTTAGATCTACACCTATGAGATAAGCTTCTCCCGCTGAGCAGAACCAGACAGAGCTGTGCAGTGATCTGTATTAAAACAGAATCTTTCTCAAATGATAATCATACATTCAGATATAAATGGAACCTGTATTTTGAAGAGAGCATGTATTAGTATCTCTCTGTGTACACAGACATGTTAGATCCATCTCTATCTGTTTTGCTGTTTGATTCAAACAGTAGCTCATGGGAGTTGAGAAGATCCATTCCTAAACTTATCAGCAGTCCATAATCGGTGGATTCTGATGCTCATGGACCGTTCCATGCTGTTAGTTCATAACAAACTAATCTTTGTCGCTCTCATGAGGCTAAAGCTCCGCAGTGTTTAGTCTCCAGTGCTTTGTTTACTCCTGATTTTTCCGCACCTGTGACAAACGATTTGTGACCTATGGCATTTATGGCATGCAAACAATGGTTTATCACACATTCAGTAGTAGTCATATTACATACCATTAAACCACTTCTCTTTTCATAAAATATATTTAACTATACTTACGTAAAGAACCGTGAAATGTTGTGAGATTGTATCTCAGGGATCCCTGAGGTCAGATAACCCTTACGAAAGGAGAATATATTTACCAATATATTACTTGAAATATATTTTAATATATTGTAAATATATGGAATAATATATTGATGGTATTATAAAATAAATTATATATTCATGTAATATATATTGCAAAATATACAAATGATTGCCGCTTTCAATATATTGTAATATATTGGAAAATATAAATATTAAATCCCATATATGTGAATATATTGCCTAATGTATTGCATAATATTTTCCAATATACTGCAATATATTTTTATTTCGTAAGGGAACACAAAAGCATTGCAAGAAATATGCGTTTTCTGCTCAAATAAATAAATTACTTTAAACTCTTTAATCAGAGGAAATTATAACATTTCTGAAGCATACATATCATATATAAGGTGTCCCTTCTAACCCAACAGTGCATCTATGGAAATGCCCCCTCCTATCTGAAAGAACTACTCACACCTTCAACTACAGCTCGATCACTTCGTTCAACAAACTCGAACCACCTCCATCTTCCCAAGAATAAGCTCAGCACTATGGGTGATCGGGCTTTCTGTTCTGCTGCTCTACCCTACCCGACCATCTGAGGCCACATCAAGCTCTTGAGACTTTAAAAAAAGGACTTAAACATTTCTTTTTGGGAGAACTTATGTCTTTTAGCTATTTAATCTATTAGTATTTTGCCATTTTTAAATTACCTTAACTGTAGCACTTTGAGATTTGTTCCAAATGTAAAGTGGAATACAAATAAATTTTATTTTTATTTTATTATTATATAAAAGAAAGACGAGAATGTTGGTATTCCAGAGGGACATTTCTCAACTCAACTAAAAATGTAAAAAAAAAAATTTCAATATCCCTGACTTTTAATAAACGAGCACTGCTGGGTAAATCACATTTACATCACTCGGCTGAAAAGGCTAATTTCCTTTTACATTCTCCAGAGAGGAATCCTTTTATTTTAAGCAGAGTATATGCACCTGCCTATAGGCGCATATTACTAACATGCCCTTTAAATAACACAAAAAATACTGCGCTATTGGCATTTTGTTTGGCACAGTTGTTTTCAGTTCTTCAAAATATCAACATGCCAACAATGTGCCTGAACACACCTCGTTTCCAGACCAGACCCCCATGGGCGAACAGATGGGAAAAAAGTGCATTTGTTATTTAAACAACGGGACATGAAAATGATAACTGTGTCAGGCTGAATCTAGCAAAAAAACCTCGCCTGGCGTCGCATTGCGCCGAGTGTATGATAGGACCCCAAATGTTCTCCATTCAACTGAGTCGACTTTTTTAACTCGAGAACCGTTTTACCGATTCAGAAGGCTGCGATTCATGAATCATGAATGAATCATTCAGACCACTTTTTAGAACCAGTTCAAAAGATTCCTTAAAAAAAGATCTGACCTCAAAGAATGGTTTATTCCTGTGGGTAAAAGAAAAATCTGATGGCAGAGAATATTCTCATAAATATTCCTACAGGTTCCTTAAGTTTTCCTACAGGTAGCTATAATATAATACCTGCAGAGAACTACAATCCTTCATGATTCCTGCGGAACGTTTCTTGTGTGTAACAGAAAGCAAGCGTTCTCTGCTGCCCTCATGTGGCCACAGGAGGAAACGCCACACCTTTTATAAAGGATTATTAGAAATAAAATAAAAAATCACTTTAATTATTTGGAAGCACAAAAGAATGTAGGCTACATACATTAACATTCAAACACGATTCAGCTATCAATCAAGGTATATTTGAACTGAATGATTGATGGACAATGGGATTTTTCATGAAAGTCAAATTGGGGCAGTTTGACACGCGTTTCAAATAGTAAGTATACCAATAATTATAGTTAGATATTTAATTCTGTATGTTGTTTGTATTCTTTTTTGTTTTGTTTTTCATAATTGTTTTACTGTTTATATTTTGATGAAATGCCTACACTGAACAAAATTATTCTCATGATTTATCACCATAACTTTTTTACTTTATCAACTCAGATAATCAATGTGGTTCAGATAACAATCATTAAACATCATTAAACTGATCTCCTCAATTTTTGTGTTTGAATTAACGCTTTAAATCAAGTTACTTTTTTAAGTTAAGCCAAATATATATTTTCCAGTGTATACATGCAAAAAGCTGTTTAATGGTAAGTTATTGCATTATAAGCTAATGATATTAGGCCTTGTTTTCACAAAAGTCAGTGCGTGTTCAATTAACACTTTTTTTCTGGGCTAAAAGTGCTATAAGTGCAAATATTTCAGGTTTATGTAGACAATATATACAGAAATTGTCATATGCAAAAAAATATGCTTATGCGATGCAATTATTTTTCTAAATCATAATTGTTTTATTACTGTTTATTATATTTTGATGAAAAGCCTGTCTGGTTCCCCGTGTGACAACATACCCCATTCGATATTGTTATTGGGGCATGTTGTCACAAATACTAGAATTAAATAGGAGCTTGCAGTTTTCTTGACAGATTTTCTGAGATAACGAGTGTGCTTATATTTACTTTACAAATATCTTTTTAAAATATTTACTTTTATGATTTTGAATTCCCAAATCAAATTTCATCCAAAAATGAAATGTGACTGTTAGTTTGCTCACCCTCAGGCCATCCAAGATGTAGTGTCTTTTCTTCTTCACTAGAACAGTAAGTGAGATATTTGAATGAAACTGTGGTCCTTCGTGTCAAGTCAATTCATAAGAATTACTGAATATTACTTATAATGATAACTTACCTGAAAACTGTCCTGAACCAGTTCACGGGAGAACAGAAGCACGAGCTTCCTGTCGCATAATGACCTATGTGCAGTAGCAAACTCACACGTGACATGAGCCCAATTATGATCCACTTTGACGAACATTACCTGTCGTAAAGTTCGTCAAAGTGGATCATACTTGGGCTCATCGTGGATGCCACCACAACCTACAAAAATAATAAGTTTACATTTGCTTGTGCGATCTCAATCGGGAAGATGAACTTTTCACAGATTCTTAGTGTTTGAGCTCCTCTGCATACATAATGCCATCTCGTTCAGGACCGTTTGAGCTCGGCCTCGATGATCTTGATATAAGAGCAAACTTGTAAATATGCATCCCAAAACTATATTTTGCAACTCCTGGACTGAGCTATTCTGAGGTCTTGTGTATAAGCAATGACATTATTTTTAATTGTACTCGTGCTTTTGCAGTGCTGGCTAGATTACTCTCAAACTTTACTATACCTTAGTTAGTGATTTCAAATTATATGACGCAAATTGTAATTACATTATATACTTTAGGTAACATCTGACTACTTTTTGATTAGTTTGATTACACATGGCTTTCACTGTAATTGCACAGTAGGACTTGTCTCTCTATCCTCACTCATGGAATATCATATTTCTACATACGTACCATAGATATGTAGCCTACTGTGAAGGTACCCAGCATGGAGCACGGCATTAATAGATTATGCGTTTTATCTATGCTGCTTATTTTTGGTTTACTTTTAGTAGTTTGTGTTGTTTGTTTATTTTGTCATGTTCAGTATTTATCTTTATTATTATTATTATTATTTGTGGAGTGTCCCCGCATTGTTGTGTTATGGCTGTGCAGGTGATGGGGAGAAATCAAGCAAGATGATGTCACACTTTCAAAGATAAGTCTCAGCAGCTGCTTTAACTATTGTGAAATATCCCTCTACAAACATTTACAAATTTGAAATAAGATAATGGTAAATCTTTATGCTGAAATAATGCTAATGATAGTATAGTGTGATTAATTTTAAATCAGCCAATTAGCTTTTTTTAATATTATAAATTGTCATTGTTTTAACAAATATTTTAATTTGTCTCACTTCTAACTTGACTAAATAAAAACATTGATGATGCCTCGTGTGAATGAAGCGTTACAGTAAAAAAAAAAACAACAGTAATTAATGTGATGTCAGCATCATTTCGCTGTTAATTAACAGTAATTCGTAAGAAAATTAAGCATTCATTTCACTGTAAATTTCTGACTACAGTTATGTATTGTAAAAAAATAATAATAAAAAAATAAATAAATCAAGCTAACTAATGGCTGGTCTGCAATTTCCCCTTCCAAAAATTTTAACCCATTTAAAGGCAATAGGCTTTTTTAGAAGATAGAGAAGATCAATTACAGAAAATCAATAAATGATGAATAATTTACTGCCATTGTGTGTATAACGTATAATTGATTAAAAAAAAAGTAAGTGTAATCTGATTATGAGCAATATAAATTGTAATATGCTTCAAGTACTCAATTTTTGGAATCTGAATATGTAATGCAGATTACATTTGATCAGTTACTACCCAACCCAGCACTGTGCGTTTGACAAAAAAATTCTCCACTAGTTTGTTTATCATCTTTTGGATTTTGCAAACAAATGACAGAGGTGCAGCCCAGCAGTCCCACAGACCAATCACTGTAGAGCTCTGAGTCTATATATAGCTGCTCCCAAACCCCCCTCACACTACTACTACCTGCTGCAGGTAAAACAACCAACCGTGTCCCGCAAGCACGCTCAAAGGCACCTCTAATCCACACCATGTCGTTCAAGGGCGCTTCCAGGAGTTTCTCCAGCTCAAGCCTGTCTGGCAGCATGGGCTCCAGGAGCAGTTTTTTTGGGTCTATTTCCCCATCCACTATAGGGAATCTGG
This sequence comes from Pseudorasbora parva, assembly GCF_024679245.1. NCBI lineage: Eukaryota > Metazoa > Chordata > Actinopteri > Cypriniformes > Gobionidae > Pseudorasbora > Pseudorasbora parva. The sequence continues at coordinate 46,368,872 of NC_090176.1, forward strand.
CAAACACTATGCGTCCGTATGTGCAGATCAACAGCAACACTTTTGCCCCAACAGATGATAAAGAGACCATGAAGGGTCTGAACGACCGTCTGGGGGATTATCTGTCAAAAGTGCGACTGCTGGAGGAGTCCAACAGTAAACTGGAAGAGCAAATCAAAGAGGCTCTGATGAGAAAAGGAGCTGAGAGCGGCAGAGACTGGAGCGCCTACGAGAGGGTCATTGCTGATCTGAGAAACCAGGTGAGCAAATAAAAGGTTTTGTGAAGTATCCAGGCATGCTTTTTTATCATAATGTACACAGACAATGTTTGGACACACCTGCTTATTCTTTATTACGGCTATTTTCTCATTTTAGAATGATAGTAGTCATCAAAACTATGAAATAACACAGTTGATGTTATATTTGAGCTTCTGCAAAGTCTCTCCACCTTTTAGATTCCAGCTCTGCTTATTTTGGACTTTCTCAACAAGTTATGCTAGACACTTGTTGATGCTTTTCACTATCTGCTCCAACTCATCCATTCAAAATCAAATTTGAAATTAAAATGTAATTGCAAGCCCATGTGTCTAAACATTTGTGTATCTGGTTTGTGGAACATTTGTGGAAAACATGGTTTAGGGGTAGGTTCAGGGTTAGCATCTGGTTATTACCCAGTTATTGTAATTACAATAATAAGTGCATAGTATATACATGGGGAACAGTACTGTAAAGTGCTCCCGTATCTTCAATTGGTTCAATAAAAACAAAAAAATAGCCAATGCATTTTGAGATAGTAACCTTTATTTAACCAAGTAAATCATTTTCATTAGTGACCTTGCCAAAAGCAGTAAGACAGACAAAAGATAATTGTTCAAATGGAAGAAATGTTAAAAAGAAAATTGAAAAGACAACAAATACTACGAACTGCATTCATGGAAGAGATGTGCTAAGGAAAATCATAAAAATAAAATGCATATAATTATTAGTACAGTAGTCATGCGTTTTAAAGTACTTTGAAAATACACACCATTTTTTAAAACATTTGTTATGAAATGTAACCAAATACTGAGCTACTGTGCAAAAGTGTTTTTGTTTTATATCAATTTATTATAGTTCAATTTGCTGTATTGAGACTGTGAAAATGACAAGGAAGCAAAGACTGTGGCAAGACAATGATATCGGTTTGTTTGTAGATCCAGGAAATGAATTTGGACAATGCCAGACTGTTTCTACAGATAGACAATGCGAGACTGGCTGCTGACGACTTCAAAGTCAAGTGAGATATTTATTTATTTATGCACTCTAAAATTTAGTAATCTGTAATATTTAAGATATGTATTAAGTTTTAACAAATATTCATATATCATGTAAAAAAAGAAAAAGCTTTCGGTATTCTGTAAATGTGACACACCCTGTAGTCTCTCATGTAAATGAACGGTCCCATCCGGACAGGTTTGAGTCAGAGCAAGGCATGCGGCAAGGGGTGGAGCAGGATCTAGCGCGTCTCCGCAAGATGCTGGACGACACTTACATGGGCCGCATGCAGCTGGAGAGCCAGATCGAGTCCATGAGAGAAGAGCTGGCGTTCCTAAAGAAGAGCCACGAGGAGGTATACGCCTTAAACACACTATTCAACACTGATTAAACACCAACACCTGACACCTACACATGTACTACCCACTGATCTGTGTTTGAATGAGACTCCAACACCCTTCGAGTCTAGTTAACAGATATTTTACATTTATATTGAATAAATACATTATTGTATATGTATTTATATATATATACTTTTTATTTCTATAAGTAAATTGTAGACCTATCATAATTTTTAGGATATGTCATCCACAATGATTAATTTGTACTTTTGTGTGATTTCTAACTGTTCTGTTTCAAATCAAAGGTGGATTCATTAGGTTTGATTCAATAACTCTTTATTGAAGCTCTTAATTTATTTACCTCATTTAAAGGGGTTCAATATGGAAGCTTGTTTACAACATGAAATAAAAAAAATTAGCAGATAATTGCGAATTTTATATCTTAATTCTCAGGTATAAACTTTATATAATCTTGCTCGCAATTCACACTGCACAGCTTTATATCACGCAAATCTGACTTTATAACATTTACGAGTTTATATCAAGCAATGCTGGAAAAAAAACCTTTTAATAAGTGCCACTTTTTTAATAAGTGCCGCTTTTTTATCAAGCTTTCATAGTTATATGTAAATTCAGAAACCCTTGTTAATAGTGACACCGGTGGCCATTAGGTGAACTGCAGCCAGGAAGTTTTATTACATGCGGTTTGCACATTGGCAATAAAAATATGAATAATACATGGAAATTCTTTATATAGCCCCTTTAATTTAATATTTAATTTAAATGTAGGCCTATTTACTTAATACGAAATGCCTATGGGGAAAATATATGGCCAAAAATACTTCCTAAGACATGCTAAAAATTGAGCGGTCATCATAAAATCACCAGATGTGTTTGACTAGAAGCAGCGCTGCACAGACCGATCAAAATACCACAAGAGCGAGTCGAAAGCATTCAGAGCCGTCTGTTCTCGAATCGCTCTCGCGGTACTTTGATGTCTTACATCTGGTTTTCAGTGCTTTAGGGCAAGCTCTTAACAACATCAGTTCTCTAGAAGCCACACTGTTGTCAGTCATGTCCTGTTATTATAAACCATATAACTAAAGTCATTTTTCTTTTTCTTTTGCAGGATGTCGCCAGCCTGCAGAACCAGATCAGCAACTGTCAAGTCAATGTGCAAATGGACAATAAAAACAGTCCAGACCTCAATGACACCATTAGTAACATCCGTATGCAGTACGAACGAGCTGCGCAGAAGAGCCGCGAGGAAACTGAAGCCTGGTATCAAAACAAAGTCAGTTATATTGTGCACTTATGTTGTCTCCCTGTGTTACTCCAAATTTTTGGCACTTTCTATCAATACACTACGCTTTGGTGTTCCACTACAAGGCTACGAATACTACAAATACTATAAACTTTACGATTTTTTTGGTAGGTAGTATTAGCTAAACTATTATTTTAGAGTTAAAATGGTCCTAGCATGAAATTTAGATAATTTTCAACACATTGGAGATTTTGGCCTGTTTGCAATCTCATTCATCTCTAAACAAACATTTGCTCTCACACAAACTAGCAATTGGAATCACATTACCTTTTCAGACCTAGTTTAACTTTATTTTATTTTTAAATTCCATCAATCCATCCCATTATTTATTTAGTATTTAGTTACTTATGATTTATTTATGCTACAAAATAAACTAAGGCTACAAATAAAGGTGCTAAACTATATTTAGAAATTCAGCAAAATCTACAGAAATTAAATTCCTCAACAGAAACTAAGGTTAAATACCTCCTTTCATTTCTGTGAGTTGTGACCCTATTTTTTACCCTATGGGAAAGTGCCTTTTATTTAGGAGAGCTTTGTCTATAATTATAAGGCGGACCTATATTATCATGTGACCTGAATATCGTGTTCGTCTTTGTTCCTCTTCATCCAGTTTGACAACATAACAGCTGAGGTGACTCAGAACACAGAAGCTCTGCAGGCAGGAAAGGCAGAGCTCAATGAGCTGCGCAGGCAGAGACAATCTCTAGAAATTGACCTGCAGGCTCTGCACAACATGGTATGGTTCACAAATTACACAAATTATCTGCTTGACAAATCATTCTGCATTCTACGCAGTCAGCACTCTCACCTGTCAAACGTGCATCATTTAAATGATTATGAAATGTTCGGTGCCTGTCACTGTGCATGCATGTCATCTGAATTTACACATTATTCCTGGTCACCCAACTGTTTGTTAACCATGGGAAAACAGAAGCTGTTTTTATACAGTGGTTTGTCAAGATTTTTATTTTGTTTTGTCGAGATGGCACAATCCTGAAGCACAATCCTGCACAAAAATAATTGCATAACTTAGTAAAAAAAACTTTGACGCACACTCTCATTCTTTATTATTATTTTCCTCGTTCCATTTTAAATCAATGCACTGCAAATGTAATATTCCATAACATGTAAATAAATAATTTTCCACATTTTAGAATAATAGTAATCTATGAAAAAAGGTTCATGAGAAACATAAACTCAACTCGAGAGTGTCCAAACTCTTCTTATTCTCTTTTGTTCCATGCAGATTCGTTCGCTGGAAGATTCGCTGCATGAAACTGAAGCCCGTTACGGTCAGGAAGTCAGTGGACACAACTCTCAGATCATGCAGCTGGAGGGAGAGCTGGGACAGGTGCGTGCCCAGGTGGAGCGCCACACGGCCGAGTACGAGGCGCTGCTCAACATTAAATCCAAACTCGAGGCAGAGATCGCCAGCTATCATCGTCTTCTGGAGGGTGTTGTTGACGACAAGGGGGACACAAACAGGTAAGATGGAACGTTTGTGAATAGTGATTAAAAAAAATGGATGGTGAAAAAATATTCCAGCTCAATGCTTGAAGCATTCATTACACCCTTTGGTGCCCTTCACTCGGAGGTTAAAAAAAAAAATGAATTAAAAGAATGTACTATATTTTAGTTCGATAATGGTTTTTTATATATATTTTATATTTTTAGAGGATTTTATGGTACTAAAAGATATTTATGCTGTATCAAAACTTTCCACTTAGTTAAAATTAATCTCCTATTCATTTCCAATGCGGGCATTTTTGACCACGAGGCGTACAAGTGTACAGAGAATCTTTTCAAATCATGTCCATGATTTTTTTTCTGTTCACATAGCAAGTGCCAAAACCTTTACCAAATTTCATACCATTCCAATTAAGTAAAACATTTGACAAAGAAAAAAAGAAGAATGAAGAGCACCATAGGGATAAATGCCTCAAGTCCTTATTGAGCTGAATCGTGAAGTACAAAAGCTGTCACCGGGTTGATACCCTTTCAAAAGGTACACATTTGTACCTTATTTACTGCTAAAGGGGGCATATTATTACATTACAGTTACATATTAGTATCTAAAGTGTGCATTTTAGCACCTAAATGCTACATATTACAACCTTTTGAAATGGTAGTCCCATTTGTACCATTTTTTTCTGAGAGTCTGAAGCCTGATCCCATAGAATCCCTTAAAAAGCATCAGTAATTCTTAAAGCCAATAAAGGTTGTTAAAGGTTCGGCATTTATGGTTCCATGAGGAACCGTTATCATCCATAGAACCTTTCCACTGTGAAAAAGGTTCTTTATAGTGGAAAAAGATTATTCAGATTATTGAAAAGTTCTCCACAATAAGAAAAATATGGTTCTTTTAAGAACTGTTCCATGAAACATTCTTTGTGGAACCCAAATGGGTTTTCTATGGGGGAAAATCCTTTTGGAACCTTTAGTTTTAAGAATGCACCAGTATGGGCTAATATTTCAAAGATTCATTGTATTTTCAAGATGATTTTACTAATGTTATAAAAGTATTATTGTAATTTCATAAGATTACGCAAACAAATTTGGAATAACAATGCATTTTCATGGTGACTTAACAAAGTTGGTTGGTTTGATTTAGTTTCGTGCATCAGTCGAAAACGAAAATGAGCCAATACTTTACTCAACCTCAAGCCATCCTAAGTGTGTATGACTTTCTTCTTTCGGCCGAACACAATTAGAGTTATATTAAAGTCCCCTTGTAGTCAATAATTGTATCCCTTAAAACTCATCTTTGATCACCAAAATAAAATTACATATTTAAAAAAAAAAAAAAAATCCTGTGAAAAAATTAGTTTGTGCCTTAAAATAGCTTGACTATAACTCTACACATTTGCTTCATTTAGTATATGTGGATTCATGAGCCCTACCCCCCAGTCACTCGCACGAGCTCTGAAATGTACTGAGGTATTCTCTCTGTACAATTGTATCGCTCTTTACGATGTCGGACATTGGGTTAATAAATGCCCTCTGAAGGGGATGGGTTTTTGTAAGAACAATATCCATATTTAAAACTTTATAAACTCTAATAATAATAATAATAAAATATTTATGGATAAAGCACTTTACATCTTAAAGAAAATCTCAAAGCGCTACAAAGGGAGGAAATTTTAAGAATTAGGTTAAAATCAGCTTCCAAATAAAATTAACCAAAAAATTTAAAATTTGCTCTATCCTTTAATACTTTTTTATTATTTGATATAAGTCAGATTGCATTTGGCTGAAAGAAGAAAGTCATATACACCTAGCTTGAGAGGGTTAGTAAATAATGGGATAATTTCATTTTTGGTATTAAAAAGGTATATAGGTATATATTGCAATTTGCTCAAATGTTTTGGTGTAGTTCAGAACAAATACAAAAAGCATGTTTAATCTTAAAAGCATTTGTTCACAGATTGCAATATTCCTTTTTCCATACAACATTTTCCCTTGTGAGCTGCCCATGCAAATCTGTGCACCATCTTTCCATGGTAAAGTCACGCTATAGCAACAAACACAAGACACAAACTCTTTCCCTACAGGCTTGTGAGAAACATGTCCCAACAAGCATGTGTCCTTTAAAACAGACTTCACTTTAACACCACAGACAATGAGAGGGTCACCTCCCCCTCTGGTATGCAGAAAAGTGGTCGCTCGGTGTTGGATTTTCAGTTTTCAACAATTCTTAACATCTTGAGTTCGATCCACCCCAGTCTTGAATAATTAGTTGCATCCTTTCCCAGCAAGTTCCTCCATGTGTGCCACTCTCTCATGTTTTCTCTTCCCTCCCACAGAGAGGAATTTTCTTTAGAGCAGGCGTTGTATGCAGGTGAGTACGTGACGTGTAGATTTTAGGCATCGTCCAGTGTGAGTTAACAAACACGCTTGCCTAACCCACATCAAGCTTGTCTTCATACTAATCATCACTCACTGCTCTGCGGTCTAACACAGACGAGTAAACAGTGCTCCCTGAGCCCTCACTGTCCGAATATACACACGTCAGTCACACTGTTTATGATTCTCACTGCTTACCTCATTGCAAATATGTTACATTTGTTAAATGAGCAAAAGGGTCATTCTACAAAACAAGTGCCATTTGTGTCCTTCATATACATATGTGCCTTTTTAGCCACCTCTGTTTTGAATAATCGATTAATCACATATATATTTATATATATTATATACTGTATAATATACTGTATATGTGTGTGGCTTTTATTTGCTCAAAAAAACAGTAATATTGTGAACTATTATTACAATTTCATAAAACTGTTGTCTATTTGAATATATTTTAAAGAGTCATTTTACTCCTTATTATGCTTAATATTTTTTGTGGAAACTGTGATGCATTTTTTCTTTGATTATTTGATATAGTTTTAAAAAAAGATTTGAAAAAGGCTGATCAATTAAATGCATCTTTTGCTGAATAAAAGGATACATTTCTTGCTGACAGCAAACTTTTAAATGGAAATGTATTTAAAAAAATGTATTTAGTTGACTGTTGAAAACTGAAGTTTTTAAAAATAATTTTAGAAAATAAAAATTGTGAAAAAGTGGATATTTGTTGAAATATCACCATTCAATTCTCAAAGAAGCACATTTTAGCTTTATGAACTCATAAGGTTGCAATTGTGTAATGCAGTGTTTTATCTTTTAAACACTTATTTTCTGATTGAATTGTACCTTATCAAACTGCAATAGGCACATGATTTATAGAATGACCCCAATAATGTTGACTCGCTAATAGCAATTGTTGCTTTGTGAACTAATATATGCAGTTCCAGGGCTTGACATTAACTTTTTTAGCACCAGCAACTGTGGCTGGTGGTTTTCCAAAGTTACTAGCCACTCAGCATTTTCACTGGCCACAATTTTGACATGGATAACATGGGGGAAAGCTGCCATATAGATATTTTTTAATTAATTATTATCTCATAATTTGGCAGCAGGTTTATTAGGCTGCTGTCACTTTAATAGCTGATGCAGGGTCCATTACACTGCTACACATGCGCTTTCTTTCTCAACTGTTTACGTTCATTAACTGACTGTTCACATGAATAGTCACCAAAACTGCCATTTTGACATTATTGTGTGTGTATTTCACTGTCTAAGCACAATAAGCAGAGAGAAAGAACTCAATTGAGTCCTGAGATGAGGCTTTGTGCGCGCACTTTGGGTGTGAGCACAAAATCTGTGGGAATGAGTAAAATTATGTGCAAGACGTGCAATCTCACAATGAAATTTAAGCCCTGTAACACCAAAAATATTCATCTGGAGCAAATGAAACGAGTGAGTGAGGAGAGGCGGGTTTGTGCGTCAACTCGCTGTCAGAGAGATGAGAGAGTGAGAAAGAGCAGCTGATATTGTGTATCTGCAGAGAATGAGTGCTGGAAGCGTTGTACTGGAATCAGAATTGATATGTATCGAAAAATCTAGATTTTTGACACTACTTCATTGCATACATTTTAGATGCCTTTTTAAAAAAATACAATTGAAAAAATAATGTTATATATAAAATTATAATTATATGATATATAAAATCCACCCCGATTTGGCAGGTGTTAATGTCAAGCCCTGTGACTAAATTATTTTTGTATGCTACATAAATGCCGTAATTAATTATTAAAGACTGATTCTAACCTCTAGCCTATGTTCTGTCTCCAGCTCCTCCTCCGTCTTCCGTAGGTCTTAAGAAAGCCATCATTATAACTCAAGAAATAGTGGATGGAGAGGTGGTCTCTCAGAGTGAACTTGAGCAAAATCATACTAATCACATCAGCCAGGACGTTTCTGGGGAGGAAGATGAGTTAGCAGAACTACAGGAGTTAGTGGAGGAAGAGAAGATGACAAAACAGCAGGAGTCAGTAGATCAAAAGGTGCTGGTGGAGGAAGAGAAGAAACCTGCTGAACGTGACGAGAAGAAAGCTTCTCTAAATGTGGAGAAGAACGAGTGACTTTCTACAGCTACATCCTACATTTCTCTTCCTAATCTTACAGCCTGATTGGTTCTTCGTCTCTCTCTTTCTTTCTTTCCTTCTTCCTGCTCAGGTTATCATTGTGAAGACCATGACAATCTTATCAATCTTCTGTGCCACATTAAAACAAGTTTGAGTCTCATTTTCTAGTCACTGTTGTTATTTATTTATAATGTACATTTATGTTCAAAAGTTTAGGGTCAGTATACTAGAAATTAAGAAATATAATGAATACTTGGAAAGGCAGATTAAATTGATCAAAATTGACAGTGAAGACATGTACAAAAGATTTCAATAAAACTTTACTTAAACCTTTTACTTTACCTGTATAATACAATATTTTTATGCATTAATTATGTCTTGTAATGTGCCTTATAATGCAGTGAATAATTGTAGCCACAGTTATATTCATCTATTCATTGCATTAAAGGTGCAGTGTGTAAATTTTAGCTGCATCAGTGAGGTCGTGACTTGCAATCACCCACCTCTCACCCCTCCCTTTCGGAGCACATAGAGAAGCTACAGGGGCCAACACAGGATAAAAATGACGTCGGAAAGAGCAGAGAGTGACTAAGTTTGTCCGTTTAGGGCTACTGTAGAAACATGGCGGCGCTGTAAGCGTAAGGGTTCACTGTAAGGGTGCATTGTAGATAGAAATGGCTCGTTCTAAGGTAATAAAAACAGTTCATTATGTAAGGTCTTTATACTCCACTGAAAACAGTTATTATGTATATTATATTGCATTTCTGTCAATAGATCCTCATAAATACTACACACTGCACCTTTAAAACACGACCATTTTTAGATGTAGCAAGGAATCTGAAAATATTATAATGCATTTTAACTTTGTTTACAATTATTTATAAAAAGATATAATGCATTACAGCATAACCTGCATATTAAATAACCTTTATAATGCATTACACATACAGGCTTTAAGTAATTATTTGATCTCCTGGAAAAATGTATCCTGGTTTCCACAAAAATATGAAGCAAGAACAATGTTTTAAAAATTGATTATATAATAAATAATAATAAATGAGCATCAAATCAGAATATTTGAATGATTTCTGATTATGTGCCACTGAAGACTGGAGTAATGATGCTGAAAATTAAAAATATATTAAAATTGAAAATTTATTTTGCTGTATTTTTGAGCATTTAGACTTCATTCAAAAACATAAAATCTTACAGACCCCAAACTTAAATGGTTTTATCCCCAAGGAACAGACAAAGAATCTCTTGTATAGAAGACTGGTTTATTCATGACCATTTCATGATGTCCAATATTGATGCATTTGGCGAAACAAAGGCAAATGGAAAGAGGAAAGGGAAAATACTGCATGACTATGTCAATAAAACACTGTCAGACAACAGAGCTACACAGCGAAACATAAGAGTGTATCAAAAAATCTGTTTATCCAACATACAAATAACATTTATCCTATAAATGCAAAGCGAGGAATTTATTTTTCTCCCTGTTGAGGTGCAAATTCCACGTGGAGGATCGACATCACTGGCCAGAGGTGTATAATGGAGTCCACGGATGCTGGTCTCGTGATTGCACTTCACGTCCTTAACGAGAGAAAGTCTTGCCCCTGGACAGAGCATGTGAGGGTTAAGATTCATATTCCCAGCTCAAAACAGTGGAATAAAATATAGTTATTCTTAAAGCCTGATGCAAATCATAATTTTATACTTTCAATATTGGAAAAACTGACAATAGACACGATACCAAGAAAATGCAGAAACATTTAACCAAAATAGGCACTCTACTGCCACTTTAGACATTCTACTAACCAGAAGTAACTACATGTCAACTAACTCTCAGTAGACTAACTTTCTAATCTAAAAGTCTATGAATACTCTAATGAGAGTTAGATGAAATGTAGTTGCAAAGTTAAAAAGTCAGAAATCAGTAAGACTTTGGAATAGGATTCAATTTGTTAACAGTTCATTGAATTGACAAACATGAAGAAATAATTATTAACATATAAAAAAAAAATCCTGTAATAAGTGCTCAATGTTAGCTCAAAATACTTCATGCATTAACTGTCAACAAAATAAACCGTATCGAAAAGTGTTTCTAAGAAAGTCTGACGACACAAGGAAGCACTTCACATTGCAGTCATTGTGAATTCTTTGACTAAGGAGGCTGTTTTTACTGTGTAAATATTAAGCCTGAGGAAAACATCTAGGGCCAGATTTACTAAACAGGGCAAATTAGTGTGAGGGCGCAACTCCAAAAAAGCACAGATGGAAGAAGAAAGTTCTGCACGTGATCTACTGACCAAATTAAAGAACACAGACGCAGCCGGACCATTTCCATAATGACAAACACAATCTACCAGTTAGCGTCTGGTTTAAGATGTGCTTTTCTGGGTGATAAATAATGGAGTGAATACCAGTCAATTGACAAGCGCAAACCTTAGTAAATCACCTCGCATGATTGATTTAAATACTCTCCTCCCATACATTTTGCATCTGAAAGGGAAACTCCTACAAATGCATATGCAATAAGCTCAGCCACAAAAATAGCCCTGACCACGCCTTTTCAGCACAAATTTATCACTGCATGTCTTAAGTAAATCCTGACAGTAGTTTTTTTTTAACCCAATAGAGGGTTTGTGCAGACGCAAGCTGTTAGTAAATCTGGTGACTATTTTCTGAATTTGTGAGGACAAATAAAACAAAAAACTTATCTCATTAAATACAAATGTCAGAGTGTATGGAAGCTTGTTTCTGTCACATAATAAAACAATTTAAAAGATAATTGGGAATTTTTATTTCTCAATTCTGACTTTTTTTCTGAGTTGAAAAGTCATAATTGTGAGAAAAAAGTCAGAATTGCAAGATATAAACTCACAATTCCGAGTTATAAAGTCCCATTCTGAGGGTAACATTACTTTTTTTTAGACTGTGTAAACCCAGCATGATCTGCCAGTGATTTGATTTCGCTCTGCAACTCAGTCTGGAAACCTGTACATTCATTTCTACTGCTTCTTTTGCAGGAACCAATCACAGACTGGCTTATCCACCTGCCCCACTATTGGCAGGTTTGACACGATGACAGATAGAGAAACGATGAGCCAATGCACATTGATCACGCCTCTTGTGGTCTGATTGGTTGAAGGACTGTCCGATTGTGTACGAGTCATTTGAATAATGCCCGTTAATCACGCCTCTTGTGCAGTAGAAAATACAGAGCAGACTCCTTAGATCATGTTCATCTTAAATTGCCTTTAATTGCCTAAAAAAGGCAAACTTTTTTTGCCATTTTTCTCATAAATGCGAGTTTATATCACGCAATTCTGAAAAAAAGTCAGATGTTGCGAGATGTAAACTTGCAAGTGCGACAAAAAAAAAACAAAACACATAATTCGCAGTCCCCCACGGGAGTAGGCGGAGCTAAAGGGCTCTTTTAGTGACTGGGTGAGACTAAATTGCTTTTTTGGAAAATAACATGGGCTGATGGCTTCAACAAATGCAAGTGCCATGAATTAACACCCTCGTAGCTTTTTCTTTAAATGTTTACAAGTTATCCTTCAAAATCAAATCAATTTTGTGAGTTTTTACTTCCTGAACCCAACTGTTGCACTCTGTTGCTGGATTTTTTTTTTTTATGAAAATTGTTGACCTTTCCCAGGAATTCAGCAATTTAAAAAATGTTTTTGTTTGTTTGTTTTTGGGTTAAAATCACACTGATATATAAAAGTATATATCATCAGAGCTCATGGTCAGTGTGTCTTTAAAGGGTTTTCCATTAATGATAAAAATCAATTTCTCTTTGGTTCTGTCCTACCAATGTCAGAGAAGAAAATAAATGACTTTAGATTACAGAAAAAAAGATTTGGCAACATTTGGCCAAGTTTCAGTTTAAACAAGCTCAAACAACTAGGTTTAAAAAGTACACGCTCAGATAAGATCAACCTCTAAGAGTCAACAAATGCAACACCTCTGTCTTTATTAATAAAGATGTGGAGTCAAAGACACACTTTTAATCACACACTATCACAAATTAATCTTTTGCAAGTATGTGCCTCTGGTTTTGAATAAAACCCAGAGAAATGTGCCAACATCAGCACAAATCAACCACTATCGCTGGAAAAAAAGCCCATGAGAAACAATTGGCTTGCGGTTTTATATAAAGTGTGAAAGATTATGAAAACAGCACTTACGAAATGGTTTTCATCTCTTTCTTCTCAGCGTCGGGGCGAGCTCGGTTGAGTACCTTGAGGAACTCTGAGGTCTTGGCCCTCATACGAGTGTGGATGTAGGCCTGATGTGGGAGAAAACATGCGATTATTCATTAACCTCGTTGCATTTTTCTTCATGCCCAGCATATTTGTTTTATCTGACCAAACAATGGGCCGAATGGTTGAGTGGCAACTATGCAAACTAAGAAGCCATTACAAACTCAAGAGCCTTTTTTGAGCCCTCATAAACACAAAGAGTTGTAGTTGGGTCGACAGCGGCGTTTCGGAGGAGGGTCTCACCTTGGAGCACTTTATGTGGTAGTGCAGATAGTCCCGGAAGGTGTGGATGAGGTTGATGGTGTTGTCTCTGGTGTTGGCATTGGTGTGTCGTGGGAACAGCACTGGTTGAAAAATCATTTTAGGAATTATATGACATTCAGAGTAAATGTGACATTTGGGTAACATATAAACATTACTGCAAAAACAGGGATAGGTAACACTATTTTACAGTGTCCTTGTTACATAATGTTACATGTAGTTACTGTAGTAATAACAACAAATTATGCATAATTACAAGCAACTAACCTCAACCAAACCCTAATCCTACCCTAACCCTAAAGTAAATACATGTTTGTTAATTGATATTACTCAGTACTTAAATATAAAATTACACTGTAACAATGACACCTTAAACAGTGTAACTCCTTATTTTAAGGTCATGTATTTACATTGTACTTACTTAAGTACTGAGTAATATTACTTAACAACAGGTAACTACTATAGAGTTTTGGTTTAGGGTCAGTTACTTCACTTGCAATTATGCATAATTGACAGTTGTTACAATAGTAAGTGCAGGTAGTAATGTGTAACTACAGCACGTCACCTTAAAATTAAGTGTTATCCAAAAAAAATCAAATTTTAAAAGTAATTAGATTTACACATTATAAGATTTCATTGGTTAACATGAACTAACAATGTTAATTTCTACAATTACTAACACATTTTCCTTAAAACAACAAATGTACTTAATGAACACTGCATAATATATTCAGACTTGGTTTCATAGATATTTATTACGAGTGTATTTAGTCTTACAGCACTGACCGATTCTTTCACTTGTTTTTGATGTTTAAACTAAAAATGAAAGAAAAATCTGGCAGTGCAATAAGTTAAAATACACTTGTATTAGACACAGAAAACAAGCTTCTTAAAGATTTAGTTCACTTCAAAATGAAAATTTTCTGATATTCTAATCCACCCCCATCTCATCTAAGATGTTCATGTCTTTCTTCAGTTGAAAAGAATTTCAAGTTTTTTGAGGAAAACATTCCAGGATTTTTCTCCACACCATTGACTTCAATGGCAACCAAAATGTTGAAGGTCCAAATCAATGCAGTTTCCAAGGCTCTGCCAAATCCCAGATGAAGAATAGGGTCTTGTCTAGCCAAACAATCGGCCATTTAAAAAACAATTAACCTTAATTGCTCATCTTGCACTACTCTTTGACGTGCCAAGGATTTACGTAATCACGCCGGAAAGAACACGCTAGAGGTACACAGAAGTACCGCCCCCGTGTTTACAAAGCGCACATGCGAAAGACTACTACAAACGTCCTTTAGCACAAAAAAGGTACACGATGTCGGACGATTTTGAAGTTGAAGATGGAGTGTTACTTATTTTTAATAGTGTATTAGTCCTCACATGTTCGCTTGTGCGGGTACTTCCGCCTACGGCTACGTGACCGCTCCAGTGTGTTTGCGCAATTTTTGGCACATCGCAGAGCAGTGAATGAGCAATTTAGGTTAAAAAGTATATTGATTTTCTTTTTTTTTCTTTTTTTTATGACTGATAGTTTAGCTAGATAAAACCCTGTTCCTTGTCTAGGATCCCGCAGAGCTCAATGAACTCGATGAGAAGAAAATCCTTATCCTTAAAAAAACTTTATTTATTTTCGACTGAAGAAAGAAAGACATATTAGATAAGATGGGGGCGAGTAAAATATAAGTTTCATTATGAAGTGAGCTAATCCTTTAAGTAAATGTATCATGTTTCAAGAATTTTTTCAACTGAAAAAGAAGGCTAAATAAAATACCTAGCAAGAAGTGATTTTTGCAGTGTAGTTGCAATTTCATGAGGGAAAATAATATATTAATATATGTAAACCTAAATGTATAACATCAATTAAACTAATTCTGCTTCAATTAAAAGCATTCTTCACAGAATACAATATTCTGCAACATGAGGTTTGCATAGGTTAACACTAAACGAATAGCATTTTCAGTTACTGCTGCAAGCTACCAGAGTAAAATGAACAAATAAAACCGAACTAAATAATCTCTTAGTAAACATTGCATGTCTCCAAATTCTTCCTGGTTGCATGAAAAGCTGAAGTTGGGTAGCACTGGTGATTGTTTTTGGCTTTGATAAAAGGGTGTGGTGCTTTTATATTCATTAAGAGGTTTGTGTAACCGCCATGAAGAGATGTTTGCTCTCTTGAACCAAATGCAAATACACAGTGCACCTGTGACAGGTAAGCAGCAGCGCTTTGTTCTGGCCTCGTATTAACAAATAAACTTGACAAGAGTCTATATTTAACTTTGTTCCAACTAGCAGATGTGGTTGATAATAGTGTTCAACCAGGGTCCAAAATGAAAGCTTTCTAATTGCCATTTGTGAGTAAAAATAACCACATTCTGAGACACTAAATTAATGTTTACCAAAAGTGATGTAGCCGATGTTGTCTCCCACAGTGGCGTCAGTGTCCTTCAGCTCCAGAGGAGGCTCTCTGTGACTGAACAGCACCTGAGGAGCCGTGTGACTGGCCCTCCTGCCCTCCTTAAACTCCTGAACACAGAGAGATACAGTCAACACAGTCAAAACGTCACTGTAACAAACATAGCAGCTGCTCCTGGTGGTGGTTGCACTGCTGACAATTTTGTGTGGGTGATTTTGTGAAAACAGTAAAATTACATTACGAGTGCCTTTCTACAGTATTTCATTCATTAGATTATCCCAAACATTATTACATAGTCATTCATTGTAATTTTTCCATTTACAGTAGTGGCCAAAAGCGATGCCAGGAGGAGACATTTGCTTTTTAAGACCCAACCAAAATCTAAAACCCAACCAAAAAGTATTTTAAATATGAGGGATGAACAAAACACTACAACATGGTTAAATGCACAGAAAAACGAAAAACATACATAATATATAATAACCAAGCGGCAACCTCCCGCGATCTCTCTTGAAGCCAATACGGAAGTAATGTAAACTGCAATTCCTCGACTGGCCACTAGGGACAGGATCCAGCAGAGCAGAATCTCATTGAGTCCCATGTTAAAATGCCCAATTTTACAGCAGAAAAAAACTCATTCGTTTATAAAGCCTTAAAATTCTGCAAAATTAAGGGCGTGGTTACTTTGAGTGACAGGTGGATAGCAATTTATCCACCATTTATAGTCATTGTGTCACCTAAGCTCCGCCCACATCCCTCCATTTTGCCCATTTTCTGTTATCCGGGAGTGACACGCTGGCAGACTGGCTTATCTAGCCGGCACCCTCTTGGCAGGTTTAACACGATGACAGTTAGAAAAGCTTTTTGCCCATTTTCTGTTATCGGGGAGTGACACGCGATGGCTCGCTCGCAAGATGGCGATGCCCAGCTCGCCCCTACTTTAAGCTTCAGAACGGCTTATCGGAATCCTATGGGTGACGTCACGGACACTACGTCGATATTTTTTTTTTACAGTCTATGATAATAACATAATCAGTTACTAATATTTGTTTTTGGTTCTCTCATTTTTGCACTCGTTAATAATTTATTTGTATGAAAGTCTTGCCAAAAATTATGTTGTATCATAAATAAGAACAACTGACCCCAAGCACAACTATCCAATGGTTACAAAATCTTTAACAAATTTGTAATAATATTTTAATAAAGGGTGAAGATGTCAATTTTCCTAGGCCAGACTAGGCCGCCATTGTGATTTCCAGCAACAACAAATGACATTAAATGATATATAAAATAGAAAACAGTTTTTGTATAATGATAGTTAACAAAATTACAGTTTTTATTGTATTTTTGATCAAATAAATGCAGCCTTTGTTAAGCATAGGAGAATTTTCAAAAATGTGCAAAAATCGGCAAGTTCACTAAGACAAAATACACTTCTGAATGTTATGCAGTGTTGCTTCTAAACTGATCTTGATCATTTTTAAACATAAAATCAAATTTAATCAACTTTATTTATATGGCGCACGGTGTTAACAGGAGGTGTTAATTTGATTCAGCTGTACAGCCGCTCTGGTGAAAACGGTGATGTGATCCATCTAATTTCAATTATCATATAGTGTCAATGCGGGCACATCAGTAATATAGTTGAAATTTAGCAAAATATTTTAAAAAAAATTGAAAGGTAGAACAAATAGATAGAAATAGATAGACCGACAGATTGGCATACACATAGATGGACGGAAAGATGGCCGGATGGATAGACAGATGGACGGACAGATAGATGGACGTATGGATAGATAAACAGGTAGATAGGCACATAGACAGGCAATATTTTGACTGAAATGAGTGCCTTGATGATTGGCACTTGTACATATTTTTACTGATAAAGCAAATATTTTTGATTGTGTCTTATTTGCCCAAATACTCTTTGGGGCAATGTACATATGTTGCAATGCAATGTTGAGAAATGCATTAGTTTTGAGGTCAGAATAAATTACAGCATTTCATTCTTTAAATACAGAAATGACAGTGTTGTTGGTTGATGTACAGTGGTTTAAATGGGTAACCATTGAGTTTCAAGTATACAGAAAGTATTGTACGGTGAGGCAATACAGAAATGGTCAAGGCTGAACCTGAGAACTATTTCAGAGAGATGGGACAAAATGAGCGAACCTGCATGAACACTTTCCCGATGATGACGTCGTCGTCATCCTTGAACACTGTGCTGAACACAACAGTTACTCGGTCTTTCTTAGCCTCAATATACCTGAAAAACACAAGCGCAGGTGAGATGTGAGCTGGATCACAAACTGTGCAGAACGCTAATCTTAACTAATCAGAGCATATTTAAATATATACTGCTATTTACATTATAACAATTTACATACAGTATTAAATTGCTCTGAATGAAACATATGACATGCAATCAACTCATTCTACATTTCCCTTATGGCCTAAACATTGCAAAATTGATAAAAATGTTTTTAACTAAATGAAAAACAACAAAATTTGCTTCACTTTGTTGCACTTAATTTATTCACTTAATCAGACAAATAAAAACTCAATCAGTTGATTATAAGTTAGGGCCAGATTTACCAAACAGGGCAAATTAGCATGAGAGCTCAATTCCTAAAAAGCGCAGATGGGAGAGGAAAGTTCTGCACGTGATCTACTGACGACACGCATATTAAAGCACACAGGTCTACGCAGCCGGATCATTTCTATAATGACCAACACATTCTACCAGATAGCGTCTGGTTTAAGACGTGCTATTATTGGGCAGTAAATAATGGCGCAAACACCAGTAAACTGACAACTACATACATTAGCAAATCACCTTGCCTGATTAATTTAAATACTCTCCTCCCATACATTTTGCATCTGAAAGGGAAACTCCTACAAATGTATATGTAATATGGTCAGCCTCAAAAATAACCCTTTTCAGTGCTAATTTTTCCCTACATATCCGAAAATAGTTTTTTAACGGCAAAAGAGGGTTTGCGCTGACGCAAGCTGTTAGTAAATCTGGCCCTTAGTTGTTAGTGGCAGCTCTAAAGTAGAAAGTTCAAGTAGCTTACATAGACTCGTCATCCCTGTAATGGACAACAGCCCTCTTCTCTCCCTCACGACCCTCCTCCTGGAAATTAAAGTACTTCTCGAAGACAGAAGCAAAGCAGTTTCTCTTGAGAATGCCCGCCTGATGGATGATCTCCTCTTTGTTGGGCGGAAGGGCCTCCAGGTCAAAGAGCAGTGAAATATTGTACCCTTCAAAGAGGAACAGAAACAAACTTTCAAACCAAAATTCTTACAGTAAAAATAAGAAAAATTACAACAGCAGCCGTTTGGCTTACCGTCTTCTGGTGCCACAAGGAAATTTCCATAAACTCGCTTCAGCAACTGAAACACAACAAATACAAAATTTTAATTCAAAAAAGTAAAAGTTATAAATAAAATCTCATGACAATGACACTTTAAAAAAAAAAAAAAAAAAAAAAAAAAACACTGCATTACTCTTACGGAATTATAACAACTGCAAAGTTAATGCAATATACTTTATTAAAAAAAAAAAAATACACTTTTTGACTTGAACATTCATCCAAAATGTGTGTGTGTGTGTGTGTATATATATATATGTGTATATATAATATATTATATATATATATATATATATATATATATATATATATATATATATATATATATATATATATATATATATATATACACGTTTTGGATGAATGTTCAAGTCAAAAAGTGTATATCCTACTTTTTTTGGATTAACCTTCTGGTGCTGTTTTACAATTTCTATTTCATTGTTTTTTAGGATTTCTTACATCACCGAAACTGTACGAAACTTGCTACTTGAACAATCAAGAAAAATCATAAAAAAGGTTCTAAAAAGGTTAAATGGTCCTGAAAAACAACAGTCACTTGTATTGTTCATAGTCAACAATGACCACATTGGAAATGAACAGGAGACAAATTTCATCTAGTGGAAACTTTTTAGTACTGCACCGAAACCAAAACTAACTGAAAGCAATTTTTTTGAGATATCAAGCTCAAATTTGGAACACAGCTTCTTTTTTTGATGTATGTCTAGTTTTAGAGTAAAATGTTTTTTTGGAAAATATACATTTCATATAAAAAATGAAAATTGTATTTCTGTGCAATTTTCATATCAATAAATGAAAATTGTAAACATTTTCAAGTTTAACTTTTGTCACTTCCGCAATAATCTGTCATCATATAAAAAAAGAGCCTTTAGTCTGTGCTCTAAGCCTTAAAGATGTATGACCATTTTAGTTAGTTAGGTCTATGCTTAAAAAGTAAATAAATGAAATATAACTACTGCATACAAATTATTTAGCACCATATAATCCCCCAAAAATACAAGATAGTACTTTTTTTTTTTTAATTATCAAACTAAAATATAGTACTATTATTTCACTGAAATAAAATATATATTTCGGTCATTTTTGACCGACACACGAGCAGCACCATAAGCTTGACCTGCTCATTAAAAAATAAAAAATAAGGTCCAAAAATGTCAAATCTGCATGTGTAGCAATTATAAAATAATTAATAAAATGCAGTTTTAAATAGAGTATCAACTTCCAAAAATGTGTTCATGTCAACTAACAGGCACTGACTTGTTTCATTCCTGACATTTTTAACATGTTTTGAGTTCCCTGTATTTTGTCTTTTGTCATCTGTTTTAGCCTGAATATCAGTAAATAGACAAGATTCAATGAATAAAACTGTAGTCAGGAAGAAAAACACATCTGAATTCATTTTTATCTCAGAGATTGTATCTGTGTGGATGGCAGGAGCAGACAGGAAGACGAGTGGCTATTTCTACTGGTTCCTCTATTTTGCATTGGTAATTCGTTTGATTTACATCGGCGGTCCTGAATGGCGCTGGAACACACTTTGAATATTGATTTGCATTGGCAGGGAAAAGGCCACCCATCAACCTCAACTCCACGAACCCTAAAGATTCATGATAATCGTGCCCTAAAACAATTCATTCATTTTCTCAGTGCATAGATTCAACGCCCTGCAGATGCAACTGCAATGATCTTGATATGTGCCTGCAAATAATGAATAACTGAACCTTTAAAACAGAATTAACTTAACACTGGCTTAAAAAGGAACCAATGTTTCTTTTTTGTACAACGTGACTTCCTCCATCCAAAGTGAGTCTTAGACACTTCCTGTTTCATAGTGAAACCACAAGCCATTTAAAACCTTACATGGTGATTAAATGTGATCACCCTGGACTGAGTCATGTCAAATCACAAGACAAGAACAGTATGAAAGGATGACACATAAGAATGTGTGAAATAAAGCATTTTTTCTGCAACTTCATAATGCATAAAAGTCCATAGGAAACCTGAACTGTGTTTTGATAACAGACAGGAATTACAATATATCATCTACAGACATCACAAAAGCCAGTCGCAATTTTGCACGTACTAGTCCAATTGCACAGTTAGCTCCGACGATGTTCTTGTGAAAACAGCATTGAACATAATGTGGCAACATAAAAAAGTAAACCTCAAAGTTTGGGGTCAGTAAGATTTTTATTTTTATTTTGAGATAGAAAAATGTTTACTTTTTATTCAGCAAGGGCGCAATAAATTGATCAAAAGACATTTATAATGTTACAAAATATCAAATAAATTCTGATCTTTTGAACATTTTATTCATCAAAAAATCCTGAAAAATGTATCATGGGTCTTCACAAAAATATTTAAAATATTAATAAGCACAACTGTTTAGTAGCAAATGTTTGATGTTGATCATCATATTAGACTGTTTTCTGAAGGATCATGTGACTGAAGACTGGAGTAATGATGCTGTCAGCTTTGCATCACAAGTAGAAATTATTTTTTATGTATTAAAATAGAAGACTTGGATTCCCATCCTAAACATAGACAAAGTTTCAAAAACTAATGTTGGACGTTTGATGGAGTATTTCTGTGTCAAAAAATACTCCTTCCGGTTTCTCACAAGTTTCGGAGAGTTTTTTTCGAGTATGGGTCTACTTGACGTTAATAGAACGGAAGGTCCTTGTATGGGCCGTACGGGCTCTTCTCCCGGTAGGGTGCGCGCGCGCGTGACTAGAGCGAGAGAGGAAATGCACGGCCGTAAACACTCTCTCAGGTGCAGATCCAGTCGTCGTTATAGTCCGCGCCACGCTCCACTTTATTCCTATGGGTGACATCAAGTGACTTCAAAGCTTCAGCACAGCATTCTGGGAAGGCAGCGCTGCATTTGAACCGATTTGAACGCAGAAATGTCGGGAATCTTCACAAAATCGCTTCAGTCGCGTCGCAAAAGTGGATCTCTACCGTTCACTGCTGTCAGGACTTCACCAAATCATACCAAAGAAGTGTGTTTTTGACGGAGCGGTCCCAGCGATAAAGGTTCGGTCCTGCTTTGGAAGCAGCTGGTGAGTAAAACTGCTTCAAATGTCTATGCTGTTGGCTATCGTCGCGTGAGTAAACATCAGTAAACGGCACGATCGCTTGCTTCGTCATTCAAATGCACTAACGTTACTCCATTGTTGTTCTGTATAACGTTACACTAGTCTGACGTGAAAAACCGTTTTGCTTGCTACTGCTAAGGTTTAGTCGCATACAATAGTCCATAAACCAAATCGTGTCCTCATAAACTGTGAGTAAAGACACACAAGTGTTGACAGGCCACTAAATACAGTACATACCACAGAGACGGACGTCCTGCTGTTGCTGTTTCTCCTGTTCAATTTAGTTCAGCCTCCAAATGATTCTGGATCAATGGATCATATCTATTAGCTGAGATCAATAGCCATGGGTTTCTCCACGCTTGAGGACGTCACCGCTTTGCGCACTCGTCATTCTTTAGCTCCGCCCACACGATACGCCTCCAGGCGCTCGGTTTTTTCAGGAAAGACTCGGTACAGCCTATATTTCTTTTATAAATATAATAAAACTAAAGACTTTTCGGAGATATGAAGGATGCAATACTACTCTATAGGTACTCAAGATTGACATGAGATTGACTGAAACTGAGTGTTTCACCCCCCCCCCCCCCCTTAAATTGTAATAATATTTCACAATATTACTGTTATTACTGTATTTTTGATCAAATAAGTACAGCCCTGGTGAGCAAAAATCACAAATCAAAAAAAAAAATTAATCGGTTTTAAAAAATCCTAATGACCCCAAACAATTCAACTGTTGTGTAATTTTTGCATAAAGAAGATAAAGCCCATTTTTAGGCTCATTAAAATTCCACTCAGACATGATCTTGACAGGTTTGCTGATTATCTCCTCGTACCTCATCGGCGCCGTGCTCCTGAAGCTCCTTGTAGAACTTGAGAGAGATGCTGACCATTAGTTTAGTTTTGTCTCCATTGGGGTTGGAGATGTGGTAAAGCACGCCATCGAAGTCTGTAGCAAAAACATAATCAGGTCCCATGCCAATCATATTGCTTTTATTATCGTAAATTACTAAACATTACTGTTATTGTAACATCCTTTACAGAGGATGTGCCAGCACAAAAGCATGCATGAATGAATGTGCTTCAGAAATATAAATGCCAATAGTTTGGACAATAAAAACTAAGGTCATTCATATTTCGACCTTACCTGCAAATGTAACGTCGACTGCTTCAGGTTTGTTCCTGAACAAAAAAAGAAAGAAAAAAATAAGAGTTTTGTGAGTGCTATCTGGAAATAAATGACAATCTATGGAATATTTAATGGGAATGAAAGTGAAGCTGTGAGGGATGGACAGAGGTTCCGCTGTTATTTAATGTGTTTTTAGATTGTTCTGATGACGAAACACTGCAAAAATATCTTTCAGGGAAGTTTCAGTAGACTAAAAAAAAAAAACAGATAATTTGAGCTGTGGAAAAGTATAAGGGAACTAGAAGCTTTATACTGTTGTTTTTTTTTTTTTCCATGGATACCATTGAAAACACAGCAAGTCTATCACTCACAGCCTCGCTTTCATACCTGTCGTGGCGCTGCTCTGAATAAGGTCTATAGGCTGTGTAGGCACAAAAATCAAGGTACTGTCACTTTAAATACAGAACAACAAAAGGGAAAATTGCTGTCATCAAGATATTCAGACTCATTAAGGCTGAGCAGGAACATAAATGATTTAATATTTAAAAGACGTTCATCCAATTGATACCATTTTCTCCATGAAACATAAAAAAGAGAAAAATGAAGGGATAATGCCTAGTCATACATTATTATGCAATAATGACTAAACATTATTCCACTTACTCCACACCTACTAGCCAAATATATAAATAAATAAATAAATACATGGACATGAAATATTCATTGCTGAAATAATTTTATTAGCTTGTACAATACTAAAAATAGGGATGCACCGATATGAAAATATTGGCTGATAAGATAACCGATAACTATTGAAATTTGAAAGTCGATAGCAGATATATATATAAATATCAAGAAATTGTATATGATTTTTGAGAGCCTGATTGCAAAAACAAAAGTCTTAATATTAAAAGCCATGTCCCAAGCACACAATTATAATGTTTTATTGTCATTTTATGTATCCATATGACATACTTATGTGGCACATATTGCACAATTGTATTTAACAGTGCACATCTGAAGTGTCTCAGCAGAAATAAATAATCCATTATTTATAATCTTGAATATATCGTCCAAATTTTTATTATTGGGCCGACAATGATAGCATTCAAAATTAACTTATATCGGCCAATACCGATATGGTGGCCAATATATTATGCATCCATACCTAAACTAAGTTATTTATATGGTGTAGTCATGAACAACTGTCATTATTCAGAAATATTTTACTTAAATTTTGTGATTGAACTATCCCAGTAATAGTGTAAATGAAGACAGGACTTGAACGTGTTGATGAACTATTCACTTAGAAGCAACAACGTGCCAGTTCATTAACTTTAATTTAAGCAATAAATAAGTAAACGCAAAGCGGATACAAATAAGAGTTACGTTGCTACTATCTGCGATGTTTTGGTGACACAGAATGAGTCACACCACGCGCAAAGTCACACTGGAGAAGAATGAAGGGGAGAGAAGTTCCCGAGGAATGTGCAATGCTAAATTCATCCTGCATGGACGGGTCTGAAAGAAGTGCTGATAGTGGCTTGTTCTTGCAGAGACATGTACTTTACTGATGTACACAGACGCTACGAACAGGAAGTGTCCACAGTCTTCACTGGGACTAAACATGTAACGTTACAGAAATCAGGGCAGCCGAATGCGACGAGAGCAATGGTCGGAATCACTTTCCATACTTGTTTTAGCAAGCACTTTGATGCCACACTCACTCAAAGATAAATAAATAATGGTTTTCTATGTGAGATGAACTGCTGGACACACCCCATACAGGATACGAACATGGACACTCAACACATTATCTCACAAAACACAATCAATCGAACACGAACGCATGCGATCCGTTATTGTATCCGTGCAAAAGAAAATATGACTCTTGTCAACACATGAATGCATGAGATGAGCGATGTTTGATGCGAGTTCTGACTCAGACAGGAAGATCTTCCTCTTACCCGTTGCTCGCGCTGTCGAATTTGAGGGTGAGAGTCTCCTCTATGATCCGATTGTTGATTTCCAACAAAATCATGATGATTTAAATTACACTTTAATGGCTACGTGGAATTAAAAATATAAGAGCAAATACTGCTTTTCTACAATCCTACTACAATCGTTTTGGTTTTCCTGCTCCTCTATCCTTCTGGCCGCTTCCGCATTGACTCGAAAGCCCCGCGGACTGCCCGCGTCACTGCCTGTTCGTTTATGCTGAAACGAAATAAAAAGGGATTTCTAATCTTTATTATTTATTCCTGAAATACTTTGGATATTATATTTTAACCACTTGGGTGCCACTGTCCTCGTACAAGGACATTATATTTTATTGAATTTCTCTGAGACCATGTTACAGTTTGATATCCTGTGAAGACATCAGAGATAAGTTTTGAGGTTTCACAGGACACCTCTTCTCCTTGGTTTTTAAAAATGACTGAATGATCAAATTTAGCACTCTTGTTGAAATATGAGAATATTTTGCAATTCGCTATCATTAAAACTGACTGATTTTCTAATTATTTGATTTAAATTAACATCTCAGGAAAATGTTACGGGGTTTCTAATCAACGTATGATTTTCTGATACAAAACAGGGCATTGATTTCATTCCAGGACTTAAATCATGTTTATCAGGCATTTTGGGAGACGCAACAGGTAAACAGGAAGAAATGTTCCTATAAAATATAAAATATTAGATAGCCTATTATTATGATAATGTTGCCAACTATTACTCCCATTATTACACTTCTTCTTTCATTACATGTTGCTCCAAGAACACATTAATAGGCTATGCAAATAAGATACAGTCAGTGTTACGTTGCATTTGTATGGTAGCCTAATTTTACCCACATTATAGGCCTAGGCCTATTGCATAAAGTTAAATATATCAATTAATTCCGTTAAATCATTTCATAAAATTGTTGAGAATTAGCCTATATTGTGGGCGGGGCTAAATTCGGCTGGCATCCAGGATAATATTTTAACAAAGTTTGGTTAAAAAAAAATGTTGGTAAATTGGTGAATTATTAGGCCTATTATTAGCCTATTATTTAATTTTTTATTTAAACGTAGGGTCAATTAGTTTATTGAAATCACCCTTTTTTGGTGCATAATGCATTCCCTGATATTCCCAGGTTTTGAGTGTAGCCTACTGATAGGCATCTACTGTGGCTACTGTCTGAAAAACTACTGCTGTAATTGCTTTCACTGAAAAAGATGTGTTTTGCAAAATTTCATGTCTAAAACTTTTTCTTTTGTATCTCATGAGGGAAGTTTTGCAGAGTTGAATAAGCAACATAATAGACAGTTAAATTTAAAATTTGAGTGTGTTTGATGAACCAAAAAGACTCTGTTTAGATAGTTTCAGCGTGTTAGGTCAGTGTATTTAATTAGTAAAAACACCTTTATCTCATGCAGAGATCTTTATTTTAATTTGGCAAGTAGCATAAACATGCATCAGCTTCTGAGGCTTTGGTGAAACTGATTATAGCCTGAGGCAGAGTTTGTGGGCAGGAATTTCAACCTCTTTCTTTTTGTTGCCATTTACACACATTGTAATCTGAGAAGGACACTCTTTTTCCATTCTCTGTTTATTAGTTTGTACTTTCGTGGAATGAAGTGGGGGTGGGATGTCTCTCTATTTACAGGTTAGTCATTTACAAAGATTTGACCTTTCTACATAAAATATATACATTTTGCTTAGAAAAATTAGATGAAAAATGTTTGACTTCACATTGAAATCTCTGACGTTTGATTGCACACAATATTTTAATAGCTGAGATATTAAAAGGACCTCTTCCCCTACATGGATTATCTTGTGCTGAATGCTGAATTTATATGACATTCTGATGTAATACATCCACTTTATCTCATCTAGCATTCCTCATTCCTCTTATTCTTCACAGAGAGGCATGTTTCTTCCTGTCCTTAACGCAGCAGAAAAGGGTCTTTGTCAAAGGTAGCCGGACAAGATTCATGCTGTGTTAAATTTCACAAAGTCGTCTCACTTTAGCTCAGGTCTCAATTTACTTGATCACCTTGCTGACATTAAGGTAAGTGTAGGGAGCATGAAGAATCATTTCCCCATATAAATTGGCACCTCTGAGTCCAGAGCTAAAATTCATTGAAAATCTTTGGGATGTGCTGTAGGAGACTTTACGGAGTACTCATTTATCAATACACGATCTTGACCAAAAATACATGCACCTCTTGATGGAAATAAATGCTGTGATGCACATCCAAAAGACATTCAATTAATTTAACGTCTGTCCATTCATGTGTAAAAATGATTCTTCATGCTTCTCCCATCAATTCTTTCATTTTGAGCCTCATGAATCTTGACTTTGTCATCCTAAAATATGGAAATAGAAAGCTACACACTCCATCAATGAGGGTTAGAAGAACCATTGCCAAACATATAGCATGTTCAAAACATAATTATCACTGCAATCACAGCCTATTTAAATCCATACAGCGACTTTGTTTGCCGTGCATTTTTATACTAATCACTTTCATGATTTTGTAAATGTAAGTTAAGAAATTATATAAAGTAATAATTCTTGTTATTGTGAAGTGTTGTCTCAATGGTGGGCACACTAACACACTTAAGACCACAGCCTCTATAACGTCAGTTGCTAGTGCGACTCGTGTCTTTTATAGCTAGCCTCTGTTACACTCACATCCC
This sequence comes from Pseudorasbora parva, assembly GCF_024679245.1. NCBI lineage: Eukaryota > Metazoa > Chordata > Actinopteri > Cypriniformes > Gobionidae > Pseudorasbora > Pseudorasbora parva. The sequence continues at coordinate 46,396,989 of NC_090176.1, forward strand.
CCTAAACCAGGGGTTTTCAAACTTTATTATGCCAGGGACCCCCAAATATAATGAACCTTTTATGAGGGAGCCCCTTCCTAAAATTCCTCAATCTATTTTTATGTGTGTTATATAGTAAATAGATATTAATGAATACAATATATTGTTTCTAAACTTAAATTGGCTAAACGTAATGTTGGATATAAACCTGAAGTAGAAACATTTTCAATAAAAAATTATTTAAGCAACTTTCACAATAAATGTATGTAAGCAGTATACTTACTGCCTGAAGAATACTGCCTTACAACCCCAGTGAGTGAGCAAAATAAAGGGGACTATAGTGAGAGATAGTCACTAGAAGGAAACAAAGCAAACATAAGCTGTGTCTCATTTCGTTAAATTTCGAAGGCTGCGTCCTCCGGAGGACACGTCCTGTGAAGGCTGCAGTATACGGACTGTCCTCAATCAGAATTAAACGAGACATCCTTCGTTGGACACACAGGCAGGAAGTATCTCGTTGTTATTCCAACAAGTTCAGCCTCGTTGCGCTCTCACGCCAATTATATGAATGAAAATTATTTATAACTTGAAAATGACTATGAAATGTTTCTTGTCTTGACAGCAATGTACTGTTCTAAACGTTTAAATTCACTAAACAGTTGTAATCCTGTGTACCACAACTATCTGTTTGAGGTAATAGAGCTTAAAAAAAAAAAAACTACTTGAACTACTTAATTTAAACACCACACCTACGCTGAACTCCAAACTGAATGTCAGAATAGAAAGAAAGGTGATTTAAGCAATTTTGAGCGTGGCATGGTTGTTGGTGCCAGGCGGGCCGGACTGAGTATTTCACAATCTGTCTAGTTACTGGGATTCTCACGCACAACCATTTCTAGGGTTTACAAAGAATGGTGTGAAAAGGGGAAAACATCCAGTATGTGCAGTCCTGTGGGCGAAAATGGCTTGTTGATGCTAGAGGTCAGAGGAGAATGGGCCGACTGATTCAAGCTGATAGAAGAGCAACTTTGACTGAAATAACCACTCGTTACAACAGAGGTATGCAGCAAAGCATTTGTGAAGCCACAACACGCACAACCTTGAGGCGGATGGGCTACAACAGCAGAAGATCCCACTGGGTATCACTCATCTTCTCTACAAAAAAGAAGCTACGATTTGCTTGAGCTCACCAAAATTGGACAGTTGAAGACTGGAAAAATGTTACCTGGTCTGATGAGTCTCGATTTCTGTTGAGACATTCAGATGGTAGAGTCCGAATTTAGTGTAAACAGAATGAAAATATGGATCCATCATGCTTTGTTACCACTGTGCAGGCTGGTGGTGGTGGTGTAATGGTGTGGGGGATGTTTTCTTGGCACACTTTAGGCCCCTTTAAACCGTTTAAATGCCACAGCCCACCTGAGCATTGTTTCTGACCATGTCCATCCCTTTATGACCACCATGTACCCATCCTCTGGTTACTTCCAGCAGGATAATGCACCATGTCACAAGGCTTGAAACATTTCAAATTGGTTTCTTGAACATGACAATGAGTTCACTGTACTAAAATGGCCCCACAATCACCCGATCTCAACCCAATAGAGCATCTTTGGGATGTGGGGGAACAGGAGCTTCGTGCCCTGGATGGTCATCCCACAAATCTCTATCAACTGCAAGATGATATCCTATCAATATGGGCCAACATTTCAAAAGAATGCTTTCAGCACCTTGTTGAATCAATGCCACGTAGAATTAAGACAGTTCTGAAGGTGAAAGGGGGTCAAACTCAGTATTAGTATAGTGTTCCTAATAATCCTTTAGGTGAGTGTATATATACAATTATGTAAAGTATGTATACATCAAGAAAGGAGAGAAACATTTAGAACTGAAACAGTTAGAATGTTTGGCAGACTTTATCCATTTTTGCTTTGTCTTTTTATTCTCTGAATTTTTCTGGGAACCCCTTAGAACTTTTTGGAGGACCCCTGCCCTAAACCTCACTCACATCCAGGTCACGGCACCAATGTTACTCCTTCGGTTTTACTTGCACTGGCTGGAGTCAGATTCGAACCAGCGTCATCAGATGGGATGCGGACAGACTAACATAAGCATTAAAATCTGCAGCATTAAAGCCCCCTATGAAACGCCTTTTCTTGTTGTGACGTATTTTCAAGTGAAACGGAATATTAAATAGAGGGCAGGGTATGACTTCAGCGCTCCTCCTCTCCATCTCTCGCTCATAGCAGACTAACAGTTGGAGAGGAATGGTTAAGGATGTTCAAACCCAAGCCGTCAAAGTAAAGTCATCTGAGAAGAAACGCCATTCCAGACCAGAAGTAACTTTTGATTTTGATTAACGATTACCCTAACTAACATTTTTTTCTTCTTCTGTGTATTCTCTTGCACAGATCAGTTGTTCAACACAAGACTAATAATATGCACTAACAAAAATAAATAGGATCAATTCTGATTTCATGACGACTTTAAGGCCAGGTGAATGAGGTTTACACACAGCTCTTGCTCTTATCTCCAATACCTCAAAATACACACACACACAAAAACACACACATTTTATAATGTAATCCAATCTAAAGGATTGCTCGGCATGTTTGTTTTATAAGAAAATTCCCCATACATACACCACCTCAATATTCATAAATGAAGTTTCTCAAATACCCAGGACATCTCCAGTTTGTGTTTACCCCTTTCTAAATGGCACCTGCATTTAAGATTTTAATTGTATGCTCCTCCTCATGTGAGAAACACTTGTTTACAGCATCATCAGGACAAACCCAGTGGGACAGAATTGCTCAATTTCCTGAATAAATGTTGTTGGTAAGTGATGATTTGTGGCCTCGCATCTCTTAACATGTGACGCATCTTTCCTCCGATGTTGAAAAATCACTTCCATATTACGTATTTTAGGTATTTTTTACATGATGCTTATAGTCATCTGATCAGTCTCTTAAATCCTTGTCATTGTATCAAATAACATTTGATTTAAAATTAAAAATGTTATTTAGTATAGTTAGTATTTAGCTTTAAATAAAACAGCTATACTTTTTTGTATGTTTGTTTTCTTAGTTAGATTAACTCTTAAAACTAAATTATGTTAGTTCATATATATTACTTTTACTGTTATTAAAATGTAACAATTTTAATGTAGAAAGACATTTATAAAATAATATAAAAATATAAAAAATAATAATATTCACAATCAAAGTAATCATTTGAAACTGAAATTCTGATTAAATGGCCTCTTGACTTTGTATCACAAATATTAGGATGATTTTAGTCCACATGATTCTTAGTTTCACTTTTGGTGTTTTGATCATGTTTATGTCTTAGAGTGAACACGAGTGAGGATCTTGTGACCATTTAAATGTTTTCCCCAGCATCGTATCTTCTGCTTTCTTGTAGCTGCATAAAAGCAACATCTCCTAACATCCTCGTCTTCTGCATCCCTGTCAGATATTGGAGACATAAATGTTATAGATCTGCTTGGCTCCTGTGAAATGGGAAAGGACTATTCCAGATATGTCACGAGTACTGTGAACATGTTAAGAAGATTCAGGGTGTCTTGGTTGAGATCATGGTACACTTTAGGTAACCTTTAGAACTTAGGCAAACAGGAAATATCAACATACCTTCAAAGAGTATAAAGGAACCTAGTGCTCACAAGTCTAACATTTTATCCTGTGGATTCTCACACACACTTGACCCAAAGAAAAAAGAAAGAAAAAAAAGAAGTTATGATGACTGGTAAGTCCAATATCTTAATTTTATCATTAATTTAGAAGGCAATCATTTGAAATTAATTAAATATCATCTGATTATACAACTTTTGAGTATTTAAAATGATTTTTTTTTTAACTCAAAACTTTAAGTTAACATTATGATTTTCCTTCAAAATGTTGAATCATTTTTAGCCATCATTTATTGATTTTAAATAAATAAAGGATGGCTAAAAAATTATTCAACATTTTAGCCATCATTTATTGATTTTAAATAAATAAATGATGGCTAAAAAATTATTTAACATTTTAGCCATAATTTATTTATTTAAAATCAATAAATGAAGGCTAAAAATTATTCAACATTTTAGCCATCATTTATTGATTTTAAATAGCCATGCAGTTTGAAAAATAAATTTGAATAGTACAAATATTTCCATGTAGACCTCCAATTAATATAAGATAATAAATACAGCATCCAATGGGCCTGAAAAGCATCTAATACTAATAATAATAATAATAATAATAATAATAATAATAATAATAATAATAACATTTAACACAAGTTTACATTTCGGGACAACTTTTTAAATTCCAACTGCCAATTTGTTAGATTCTCCAAAAAAAAAAAAAAAAAAATCCCAATATAAATATTAATTAATGAAATATAGGCCTATAGGTTTGTTGGTTTGTTTGTTTGGTAGTTTGTTTATTCTTGTTTCTTTCTCTTTTTTTTCTTGAGCTTTTTTAGACAAAAGACTTTGATTGTAAATTTCATTAATATAAATGTGAAGAAAACAATATGAATAAACACTTTTTTGTACATTTGATGATTTGTATTTGCTACAATTGTACACAAGTGTAGACTCCTCAACCCTAAACTAAGGGTTACGCTAAACTTTCTTGTGAAATTATTAATCATATTGATTTTCTATATATTCTTCCCTGTAGATCCAAACACCTCTCATCATATCGATGACTTCAGTGAATTCTACAATGAAGAGTTCAACTATAGTGCAGAATACAACGACACTGGTTTTGTTGTGAATGTGGAAACGCTGCTGTGCTCCTCCAACACTATGGCAGATGCCATCAACATTTCATTCTGCGTCTTTTACATACTCATCTTTGTGGTGGCTATTCCTGGGAATCTGATCGTAGGCTGGGTCATCGGCTCTAATAGACGCTCACTTTCTGCTTCGGATGTTTACCTATTCAACCTGATGCTGGCCGACACGTTACTGACTCTTGTTCTGCCCTTTTCAGCCGTTTCCGTGATCCATGGTTGGGTGTTTGGTGATGTTTTATGCAAATTGGTCCACCTGGTGAAGGAAGTGAACTTCTACACCAGCATCCTGTTTTTGGTGTGCATCAGCGTGGACCGTTACTTGGTCATCGTACGGGCTATGGAGTCCAGGAAGGCTCAGAGGAGACTGTGCAGCGGGGTCGCCTGCGTATTGGTGTGGGGTTTGGGCATTGCGCTGTCCTTGCCGTCATTCTACAACGAGGCATTTTACAACAAACATTCCCAGCTGATTATTTGTACAGAGCGCTTCGATACGGACCACGCCGACGAGTGGCGACTGGCCACACGTATCATGAGGCATCTGCTGGGTTTCCTTCTCCCTCTGGTGGTCATGTTGGTCTGCTACAGCGTGACAGTGGTGCGGCTCTTGCGCACACGCGGCTTCCAGAAGCACAGGGCCATGAAAGTGATCGTAGCCGTGGTCATGGTTTTTCTTCTGTGCTGGACCCCCTTCCATGTCACTACGATTGTTGACACCCTCCTGAGGGCCAAAGTGGTTCAACACAGCTGTTCCACGCGGAAATCGGTGGACATAGCCATGTTTGCAACTCAAAACCTTGGCCTTCTTCATTGTTGCGTGAACCCGGTGCTGTACGCCTTTGTGGGAGAGAAGTTCAGAAGAAGGCTTATGCAGTTGCTCTATAGAAATGGCGTTCTGGACCGATTGTCCCTCTCCAGATCTAGTAGGTCGTCCTCTCTCCCATCAGAAGTCACTTCTAGCTTCCTGTGAGCTACTGCCAGGCAATGGACATCAATGTATGTGATTTGCAAGACACTTCGTGCATCTTTCTTTGTTTGCTTGAAATACAACAACACTTTGCTTTAGAGCAGGGGTCTCCGATTATGTTCCTGCAGGCCACTTTCCGGCAGAGTTTAGCACCAGCCCATATTCAAAACATCTGAACCCAAAAATCAAGGTCTTCAGGGTTACTTGAAATTTCCAGGCAGTTGTGTTGGAACTGAACTCGAAGGAAAGTGGATCTCCAGGAGCTGGATTAGAAACTCCTGTTCTAGATGATAATTGCCATGATGCGTTAGCTCCCTCTATTGGTCAGAAAGAGAAAAATCCATGATCGGGTGAGACGAGTGACATATTTTGGACATATCTTGGACGTTAGCATTGACAAAAACCCAATAGGATTTTTTCCATTGGACTGCTGGATAATTACAGAAAATAAGCTTGTGACCAACTAAAGTTTATGATTTTTACACTTCTTGTTGTTCATCATGGTAATCATTACAAATTAGCTCAACTTTTATTGAATTTTAAAACCTAAAGCAGAAGTGAAAAGCTTAGGGTTATCTATAGCCTACAGTACATCATGGTCTCGACGCCACAACCAGCTTCCGACAACTCTTTAAAGTTTTCCCTGAAAGTTTGAATTAGAATAGTTTGCGAGAGCACGATTATAGACACAAGCTGTGAAAGCAGACTAGTGTAGATGAGTTTACCTGTTTGACATGATGATGTTTAATTCACAGTTCACCTAATATTAACCTCATTGGTTCTTGCAGATTCTCAAACGTGATGTAGGCTAACACAAGAATTAACCTGATTGTTCTCGCACGTAATGCTTGAGTTTCCATTTGATGTGTGAGTTGATGAATGTTTATATGTGAATAAAAGCCTAATTCAATCTGTTTATCATACAAAGGGATTGAGTCTCTTCAGAAAATGTGGAATAAACGGCTCAATTCATATCGATTACTTTATGATCTCTTTATGAACTTTTTGAAGCATGAAAGTGTCAGCTGTAGCTGTCAATGAAGGTACAGAAGTCTTACGGGTTTGGGATAACATGAGGGTGAATCATTAATGACAGAATTGTTATTTCTGGGTGAACCAAACCTTTAATGTCCCTTACCATCTTGATCTATCCCTTTAGCCACTTAGAAACTATCTTAAATTAGCTAATAAAGATTTTATGTTATCTAGCTAGCGTAAAAAAATGAAAATAGCTTAAGCTTGTGTTCACCACAGACCTTATTTCGGGAAAAAAAAAGTGCTAAATTGCCTGGCGGGTGATTCACAAGTGAAGAAACCCATAGACTTACATTGAAGGAACCACCTGAGAAACCATACTATCATAAAGGCTTATGGTGATGATGAACTCTTTTGACGTGACATGCCAATAAACAATGATATTGCATAATAGTAGCCTACTAGGCCATGGGTTTGGAGAGAGGCTGAAGTTAGCGAAATTGCTTAAAGCACGCGCAGGCTCAAAAGCTTTTTAGTCATGTTTTGGTCAAGGCAGCTGGTCTGTACGGTATGCTGTGTGTAAACAAGATGTTGTTTATTTATGAGATTGTAGTCCAAAATGCACCTGCTCAAAATGCATTATACTTATTTTCAAAATGCATTACACTGTATTTTTTTATATTTTATTTACTCTTCTTTTTTCACTCAGGGCATTCTGGATGGGTATTGTAGGCTACTCATTAAGTGTCTATGGTATGATTGATTTTAAACATTAAATGAATGCAATAAACTCTCCACAACTTTAAATGGATGTTTGATTTGTACATTTATAAAAATAAAAATGTTATGAACACTCTCATGTCTCTTTAATATACATTAATATCCTGTAGCACAATAAACTCAGAAAAGACTATCAGTAGGCTACACACTTAATTAGGGTTTATTTTGAGATAATGTCTTAAAAGTGGCGGTTGAAGCCACTTCTGTGTTTTGTACCATGTGATATGTGGCATTTTAAACATGTGACTTTTTTAATCTACTTTTAGGTGTGGCTTCATTACTTACAGTTTTGTTTTTTATTTCATTGAAGCATTTCATTGATGCATTTGGTTTTTAAAAGCTGAAGTAAAAACCTAACACCTATTCGAGTCACAGAATCAGCATTTTGGATTGGGTAAGTAGGCTACCTAAAACTGAATAATATATGTGTATCTGTCACTTGTTAATTCTTGAGCACAACAACAAGCAAACAAAATGTGCACGGACAGACAAGCCTCTGAGGTGGACATGTTTTAGTAAGGTCACGATTAGCAGAGATTGGTTCTTAACTATTTTGACACTAATTGTCGACAAATTCGAAGGCCCCCTAGCATTTTGTTATCAAAATCAGTTTTTTAATTCATTGTTTCTGTACATTAAAATAGTAACTACATTAAAATAATTGCATTTCAGCATTTCAAAATCTTTAAGAGCTGAATGATTTTCAGGGCTCCGAATCTTTTTAACCAAAGAATTTACATGAATCCAATCATTCATAATTTACAAGGATTTTTAAAGAGTGTTTAGAGCTCTGCAATTAGTAATATAAAAATACTGATGGCTGGCTTTTTATAATTTCATTAATTTACATGAGTTTTCCGAGTCTAAATCCCACTTCCACATCTATGTTCTTCAAAGCAAACAGTTGTTGAGGTGCTGATTTTTTTATACTGTTGTATGAGGTCAACTTATGATGTCCACCTGGTTTTTACATTCAAAAACATAATAATGAATATCAGTCCTTCCAGAAAATGCTGATTTTTATTTTATTTAATTTTTTGTGTGAAATTTGTTATTCGTAAAACTCCTTGATTTTGCAGCACATTTTCTTTAAAAATGCAATGGAATATGCAGGATATTTATGAAATTTTATGCGATGAAATTGCGGAAACTTGCAAAAACTGCGGTTTGATGAAGAAGAGAAAAAAAAGTGATTCCAACACCCTGTTCTCACTAGGCTACTACCTTAATGTAAAGAGTAATTTCTTATTACTTCCTATGATAGGCAAGTATAGGCTACTAGGCTACATCACAGAATGTGCTGGGAATATTTACATTCTCATCTTGTTTTATTGCAGACCTTAATAATAATAATAATAATTATTATAACTCACCTTAATAAACGCATGCCAGAAACTTACAACAGTTTGATGAGTCTATAGCAAAAAGAGTCTGCTACAACTTCTGTAAAAAATAAATAAAATTTATATTTTGTTTAAATGTGAGCTTTCTGTTTTACAGAGCTATAAAACAGACATCTTCTGTTAAATCAAGCGCTTCAGATGCACAAAGTGCAATCTCACTATAAAATAAATTTACACATTACTAGGCCTAATATACTTACAACTGTAATGTTTTTGAAACTAGTATGATTTAACCCACTGGTAACAAAAAAGTGCAATCTTACAACTGTAAAGTTGCATCAACTACAACAGTCCACTGTGAAAATGAAAACAGCCTCTAACGCTGGCCAATCATTCGCCATCCTCATCATCCTCCATCCCCTCTCCTTCAACATTCATCAGCTTTTTGCAGCTTTTCATTGATGTTCATGCCGCGCCCATTCACAAAGACCCGCCCCCTTCAGTTACTGTTGCTATGTCCGACAAGCCATGGTGCTCTCACACCACACGTTCTCACGCAGTGAAAACACATCACGAGGCAAAGAGGATAGCCTACTGACAACACACCCCAAGACAGGACAGAGCAAGTGACTTTTGATATGAAACAAAGTCTCAACTTTCAAATTTTGTCATTTTTTAAAAGAAATTTAAACAATAAATACCGTTTTGGGGCTCTTCAATGTGTCATAATCATTGCAGAACCACAGTTAAAGCTGCTCGTAAACCGATCATCTCTTCCTCCTAGTTCATTGTTAAGCATCAAATAAACTTTAAGAAATGTTGTTTCAACAGAAAGTCATCAGTCACCGTTTTTCAAGTCCACCAAGGTTAATCTACTGAAAATTACCACTTCTGAAATTGTGATTATGAGCTTATCGCATTCAAATTTGGAAATGGGAGGGCGTTCATGTGCTATTTTTACCTGAAACTCGTATTTACGATAATTCCGATAGCATGTGAAGGCAACATAACTCTACTGACTGCTTTGTCGGAGAAAACGGCAGATTCGGGGATATGACCGTTCAGATCACCTGTCAATCAAACTTGCAACTAAGGGTGAATAATGTCACTTCATAACGTTCCCATGGCAAAGGGGGAACTGGCTGCTCTTGTGTGACTTAAATGCAACATTTTTCAACTTTCTGCTAAGATATATGTGACGTTTTTGCAATGAAAATGCGGATATTATGAAATCATGCAAGCCCCGCAAAATCTGCAATTTACGCAGTGAAAATGCAGGTTTTGAGCCTAGCTCCTGGAAGGCCTGATTTTTATGGGCTGTCTGTATTGAAGACTTGGAAGTAAACGGCCACTGCTATGATTGGATAACATATTATAATGAGCTTTGGCTCCCCAGTCATTACAGGTGAGGAATTGCTTTGAAAACTTCCAATGTAGAGGAACAGCAACCGGAAGGAATTACCCACAGGGCTCGCAAAACATCTTTATCAAACAAGCACAATGATTTATCTCTCTTCCACCTGCGATTAATTGGAATGTTATTTTTTATTACTTGGCCGGCCGGATGTGTGGATATAATCACAAACCGTGCATAACAAAAACACTGTCAGAAAAAAAGGTACATTTCTGTCACTGGGGCGGTACCCTAAGGTACAAAACCGAAAAGGTACTAATATGTACCTTTAAGGTTCTAATATGTACCTTTAAGGTACTAATTTGCACTCTTAAAGTACTAATATGTAACATTTGGGGGTGAGTAAGGTACAAAGATGTACCTTTTTACTTTTGTACCTTAGGGTACCGCCCCAGTGACAGCACTGTACCTTTTTTTCTGAGAGTACACACACACACACACACACATTTTCACAAGCAAGTAAAAGCAAGTCAGATCAATATTATAACCTGCTTTGTATCACTAATGCTAATACATAAACAGTTTTTAATCCGTTTTTGTTGACTCTCTTGAGAAACCATGTTACTGATAACATCACGGCTCTATTTTTTTTTTGTTTTTTGTTTTTTGTTTAGTGATTATTCATGCAGGAAGGAAAGGGACGTGGTAGTAATAATCAGTTATCAACTGAGTCAGTCTCAGAAAGCTGTCAGAAATAAGTCAGTTAAGTTTTAGATCATTTCCACTGAATTACCCCGAAACCCAAGACAGGCCAACCTGATAATCTCAGCAAAATCACAGAAGATAAAACGGTAAGAATACAATCTTGACACAACTATTTAGTGTTTGTTCAGCTTTTAATCAGGGTGCAAATTAATGGATTTGTCAGTATGACTTAAAGTGAAATATTTTATTGAATTTTTTAAGTTACTTTTAGATTTATGCATTTAAGTACAAAATATAAGAGTCAATCATCGTTTAGACATACCTACACTGTAAAAAATAAAATAAAAGTCACACCCTGACATTTTTTAGTACAACTGACTTGGTTGTTTATTTCAACTTAGATTATGTTAAACTGACTTAAAAAAAATAGTTGCATCTTGTATAACTTATTAAAATTAGTTAAGAAATGTTTTTTATCAGTTAAAACAATGTAAAAACACGCTGTCGTAACTTATTGAACATATCATTTTTACAGTGTACTCACTTCTTTTTAAAAGAATGATTTGTTTTAAAGCTGCTTTAAAAAAAATAAAATAAAAGTATTAATGTTGTAAATATCTTTCACAATTTCAGCTGTAAAGCAGCTTAAATACCTGTGTTTAATAATGGTGTAAATGCTGCAAAGTCCATTAGTTATGAAGCAAACTCAATTATAAAGCAGCTCTAAAACGTAAAACTGTGCATATAAAGCAAACAGCATAACTGTTTAAACCATTAAAAATAAATAGTTTACATGTAATAAAAGTGATCCAAACATACTGTACAGTATATATTTTTGATATCAATATAATGTTTGATTGGTAGTGAGTCATATTTTGTGCACTTCTCAATCTGGTCCTAATAAACTTTTTGTCCCCTTGCAGTTGCAGTTGGCAGCCAAACTTCTTAAAAATGGAAGTTACAACTGCAGATTACATGTACCTAATAACTCCCTGCCCGGAGAGCTTGCAGAATATGAACACCACGGCTTTGGTTCTCATCTACATCATAGTCTTCTGTCTGAGCTTGCTGGGCAACACTGTGGTGATATTCGTGGTGTTTTACATGGAGAACCGCCGGACGTCTACTGACGTTTACCTGATGCACCTGGCCATAGCCGACCTTCTCTTTTCTTTGACCCTTCCTTTCTGGGCCGCCTACCATCACATCGGCCACTGGCCATTTGGCAGCATTATGTGCAAACTGTTATCAGGCATGCAGGAAGCCACATTTTACTGCTGCGTCTTCCTGCTGGCATGCATTAGTGTTGATCGCTACCTGGCCATCGTGAAGGCAACGCAATTCCTTAACCAAAAACGCTATCTGGTTGGCACAGTGTGTGCGTTGGTGTGGCTGTGCGCCATTTTCTTGTCCATTCCCATTATGGTGAATCGCGATGCCTTTGCCCCCTTAGGCATGGAGCTTGTGTGTCATGACAATGTGACAGTGGAAAGCATGGACAACTGGAGGTTGAGCCTGCGGATTCTCCATCACACTTTGGGATTCTTCCTACCGCTTGTTGTGATGATGTTCTGCTACGGTTTCACCATCTGCAAGCTCTGCAGCTCGCGCAACAGCCAAAAGCAGAAGGCCATGCGGGTCATTTTGTGCGTCGTTCTGGCTTTTATCATCTGCTGGTTGCCCAATAACATTACAGAGCTCCTAGACAACCTGATGCGAGCTGAAAAAGTGATGGAAACTTGCAAGCTGAGGGACGGTATAGATGTGGCCTTGTATGTCACGCAGGCAATGGCTTTCACCCACTGTGCGATAAACCCCATCTTGTATGCCTTCATTGGAAAGAAATTTCGCAACCATCTCCTTACTTCTCTCTTTAAGAAAGGCCTGTTAGGTAGAGAAGTCATGTCGAAATATCGAGTGGGATCTGTTCATAGCTCTGGGAGCACTAGATACACGTCAGTGACACTGTAGTCAACTGAAGTTATCTTACAAGGGTACAAAAGCCTTTAGCTTCTTTTAAAGAAATAGTTTAGACTAAAATGCTAGTTTGCACCTATTGTATCTATTGTATATTGTGTTATTCCATTTCTTCTTCTGCTCTTGAGTCTATGGCAGCCCATTGAACTGTATGGTAAAAAGTTGTGAAATATGGCACACTGATAGCGTACCATCTGAACTGTCACCACAGCGAATTTGGAGTCTCTTACTCAATCCCTCTAGCGCCACCAACTGTCCAAAGTTACACTCATGTTTATGCTAATAGCTTTTAATCTGTAAAAGAGATGCACATTTTTTCCTTTGATTTCTTGTCACAAGGCGAGTTGAGTGCACATCATTATCCGTCATGGAAATTTTTCTGCCATTTTTAATTTTCCTGGACTGTTTTACTGATTTTCATGTAAATCCAACCAGATCATCTTCCAACCATGCCGACAAAAATATATGTATTTCAAGTCGTTTTGTCAATTTTTTTTCAAATAACACACAAACGAATTAGACAAAATGCCCGCCAGAATGAACGTGAGGCCTCCTCCACAGCCCTAAGCGTATTCTGACCAAACTTTGTGTGTGTTATGCCAAACATGACCTTGCACAGTTTCATCACAGTGCCACCTAGTGGACAGGAGATTTTAAAAATTAAAAAACGTGTCTTTTTATATTCAGTGCAGCATGCCGAGTCGAACTACCCAATTTTTCCTATGTCGGCCATTTCCAATTTTGGCATATCGTTACAAAACTCGGTATGTGTCTTCGACATTTAAGTACCTAAAGGTACTCAAAATGGTTCAGAGCAGTGACACGTTAGAATAATGCTAATAACTTTTTATTAAATAAGCCTATTGTAATTAAACTGGTCTCAATTGATTAAATGGGTAATGCCGAGAACATAGAATGGTCTTGATGTGTCTTTAATTACTCATTGTTGCAGATGGTCTGATGTGCTTGGCACCGATAATTGCTGAGTTTGTAACATCATGGGTGTGTGTGAGTAACAGAATTGTTAGTTTTTGAGTGTACTGTTCCTTTGCTTCCATGCAAACTACATTCTGTCTTTTTTAAGTATAGCAGATTTATGTTACAAGCTATAGAAAAGAGTGTGTTTGTGAATCTTTTTCTGGTGATAATGATCATTAAAACGTTTTTACTACTCTTTTTTTTTGGCTTGAGGTGAAACTCTACTCATGCTTTGAGTCGTGGTTCCATATCAAAACGATCTGAGAAAAACACTTTGCAGAGGTTTCAGATTCTGTCAGAACAGAATAACAGGTGTAAGTAGAGATGGTCTTTTGTTGTATATTTTTCGTCTGTAGTTTTTTCGGTGTTGTATCTTGTTAAAAACTTTGGGTCATTAAGATTTTTTTATGTTTGTGACAGAAGTCTCATATATGCTTACCAAGTATGCATTTATTTGATCAAAAATACAGTAGAACAGTACACCATAAATATTTGAAGTTCAAAAGAACAGTATTTATTTGAAATATAAATATTTTGTAACATTATATAAATGTCTTAATTGTCATTTTTGATCAATTTAATGTGTCCGTGCTGAATAAAAGTAATAATTTCTTTTTTTTTTTAAAAACACCCCAAAAAAGTCTTACTAACACTTAGCATTTTTACATATTGTATGTTTTAAAATATTTTAGTTGCTTGTTTCAGGGCATGTGTTTTTTTTTCCTCACTTCACAAATACTGTAGAAAGCCAATGTTTTGAATCTGTTCCACAGCTTTTTGAATCTGTTCCACAGCCGTTCCACACAAGTTGTTTAAGATATTAAAGTGTTCTCACACTTCTACGCTAAGCTCTGTTGAGAAATCAGTCTGCTCTGAGTCAAGCAATGACATTATTTCACTAATGTCTCCACTTCCCCTCGACAACAAACAGAGAGAAGTGAAGAAACCTGTTTTCCTCCTTCACCGGTCACAACCTTCAAAGTATTACAACACCATGCACAAACAAACAAAAATAAAGTTATGAGTTACAGTATATGCTTCTAAAATACAGGAAGTGTTATTAGAGCTTATTCTTTACATTCAAAGTATATATTTTTTACATTTATGGCTATGTTAACTAAGTGTTAACCGGGTTCAAATGACACCTTTAGTATGTGTGATGTGGTTTGCATAAAAGCCTTGAAAAATTGAAACCGGAAAGAATACTTTTGAAAAACAATACAATTTTGTACTCTTCTATCTTTGTGCATAAACTCTTCTCTAATTCTTAATGCTGTATCATAATCTTTATATCTGTCATCAATGCACCTGTGGGTGTGAATTGAGAGAAGGAAGATCATTTCTTAAAAACCAGTGCTTTGGAACATTTGTGGTTATTCCGAAATAATAAAAAATCTAAAAGAACTAGAAGTAAACAAAAAAATATACAACATACTGTATGACATAAAATATAATTTTAGTGGATTAACTAAAAATCTATTTTTGACATGAAAATTTCCCATGGGGACAGGATGTGTCTTCAAACTTTGTTTTCAACTGTATTCAGTCAATCAATTGATCTGTAGGTGTGACACAATTGCACAATTTAACGCAGGGGTTTAAAACTTTCCACACATTCCAGCATGTGAAACTAAGTGTTTTTACTATTTGCAATATCAACACAATATCCAAAAAAAAATGTGCCAAAATGTTAAAAAAAAATCTTTGAAAAAATATCCCTGAACATTTAACCATAGCATACTTAAGTACATTTTTAATCTCTATTTTTTGTGTTTATTTAAAATTAGACATATCTGATATTATTTTAATCTTATATCTGTTATTTAAGAGTTGAGATTGTTCTTTAATGCTGATCTAACAGCAGAAGACAGGAGCCGGGTTTGAATCCCAGTTGCGCGTGTGGGGCATGTTATCTTACTGCACTATTCTTTTCTATATGTTTATGAATTCTATTGAGGAACCAGGAAAAAAGGTGAATAGTGACTGAGAGTCGATGTTCAGGAATTATTAGTATGTATAGCTGTTTTGCTGTGTTATCAAACTATACAATTTGTTTATTTTTAATTATTAAAAATGGCATTATTTTATAAGACAAAAGTTATTAATTGTATATTATTGACCAAATGTTTCAATTATTGTTACGTCTGCTGACGGAAAAGAGACTTCAGTAGTGAGAATCAACAGTATATTTATTATATTCATGTTCAGAAGAACACAAGCAGTTCGCTGGAAGACGCGAGATGAATACTCAGGAACACAATATAACAGGCAGGTTGACGATCAGGAAACAGCTGGGCGGGCAGGCAGGCAGGCAGGCAGATCGAACACACCGGGCGTTGACGCAGGGCTGCAATGGGCTATCCGAATCAACAGGAGACGGGACTCCGGAGCGACAAGCAGAACATCCAAGACACAAGAACAGGAAATACCACGCAGACAGGAACCAGACAAACTGCAATAATCTGACAACAAAACTGTGTGAGAACCTCATAGCCCTGGTGATGAGTGCAGCAGGTGTCTGTGATCAGAATGAGAGTAATCAGAAACTACGCCTCCAACAAAACCACTCACACAGAAAAAGTGAGAGGATGCATTCACATAACTTGACAGTACCCCTCCCCCTAGGAGCGCCTCCTAGCGCTCTCAAAAGGACCTACCTGTCAATTATAATCATCAATGAGAGAGTGATCCAGTATGTCCCTAGCAGGAACTTCTCTCCTCCGGACCATAACCTTCCCAGTCCACCAAGTACTGGAATCCATGCCCCCTCTGTCTCGAGTCCAGGATCCTATTTGCCGAATAAGTAGGTTACCCATCTACGAGATGCGGCGGTGGTGGAACCGGGGCAGCCAGGTTAATGCGAGAATAAAAAACAGCCTTCAATTTGGAAACATGAAATGCGGGATGTATCCTTCTGTACGCAGGAGGCAGTTTAAGGCAGACAGTCACTGGACTAATAATCTTGGTGACTGAATGGGCCAATAAATTTGGGGGTTAATTTACTACTCACGGACCACAAAGGAATGTTCTAAGTAGAAAGCCACACTTTTTGACCCATGACGTAGACAGGAGGTTTAGACCGGTGGCGATCGGCTTGGGCCTTGGTGCGCTCTCCCACCCAAAGCAGAGTCTCGCGGGCTCTACTCCAGGTCTGGCGACACCTCTGGACAAAGGCGTGAGCGGAGGGGACCACGACCTCGGATTCCAGACGGGGAAAAATAGGTGGCTGGTAACCTAAACTACACTTAAACGGAGATAGGCCCGTGGCCGACACTGGTAACGAGTTATGTGCGTACTCAACCCAAGAAATCTGCTGACTCCAGGAGGAAGGGTTTTTGGAGACCAAACATCGCAACACTCTCTCAAGATCCTGGTTGGCACGCTTGGTCTGACCATTGCTTTGGGGATGGAAACCCGAAGACAGACTCACAGTAGTCAACAAAATTCTCGCCACGTCTGCCAGAAGGCCATGTAAACGAAAGACGTGATCTGACAGCCACTGCTGTCTCCTTGGCAGAAGGTAATTTGGCCAAGGGGATGAAATTAACCATTTTCGAAAACTGGTCTACCATGGTTAAAACCTCCGTCTTGCCCTGGGAGGGCGGTAATAAAATCTAGCGTGATATGGGACCAGGGTCTTGAAGGAACAGACAGCGGCTGGAGTAACCCATCCGCTGAGCGATTGGAAGTCTTACCTATGGCACACACCGAGTACACCAAAACTAATTCCAGAATGTTGCGAGCCATCCCAGGCAATCAGAACCGTTGCTTGACTCGAAATCTATTTCTATTAACCCCTGGGTGACATGCCACATTGGAACCATGACCCCACCGAATGACGTCAGACCGGACCCCCAACATTGTTGTGTCCCTTCATGTAACACAACAATCCAGCGAAGACATGAAGCAATAAAGCACAATATAATAGGTTATAAAGGTCTATTCATGAAACAAGGACTAGACAAGGAGTAAACGAGGGGGTGTGGTATGGGGAAACTAGAAGCCAAACACAGGGCCAATATAAACAAAGCCAAAACAAACATGGGAACATTCAAAAAACACAACAGACAAAGCTGTCAGGACAGATCAAGTACTCTTGTTATTATGTGCATTTGGAGATTAGCTGAGATGGATCATTTCATTGTATTTTCAATTTTAAAAAAGAAATTAGGAAAGTATTGTAAGAAATGCATGTTTTGCATTTAATGTGCATTCTAAAACCTCATTATTGTAGCTTAAATTTTTGTCATGTATTTTGTGCAGCATAAATACATGATAGTCATATATATGATTAGGATTATGAGTGACACAGCAGAAACCAGGAACAGTATGACATCGACAGAGTGATAAGAGTACCAGGGCATTTTGTGAGACTCTGTTTGCAAGTGAGCGGCACCTTTGTGCCTCATAACAAACTCAATCCAGAAGATGGCATTGTCCAGAGGCTTCACTGGGACGTCCTTGTGAAGCCTTGAGAGCCTCTGCATGTTCTCCCGATAAGAGGGCTCATAAAGAACCTCTTTAACAGTTTTAAGAAAGGAATCCTTATCGACTGTGGCAAAGTCTACATTCTTGGCTACACCCTTTACGCTCATTTTAATAAGATTACTAGGCTGATCAAAAATCAGTCCAAATCCAATTAGTGGCACTCCGTGGTAAAGGGCTTCTTGAATTCCATTGGTTCCTCCATGTGTCACAAAGGCTCTGGTTTTAGGATGACCCAGAAGATCATTCTGAGGCATCCAGTCCATCATCAAGGTGTTGTTGCCTAGTGTAGATGGTCTCTTTCCTTTGTACCTCCAGATGATCTTCTGTGGAAGTTCTGCAAAAGCTTCAGCAATTGCCTCTGCCATATCATCAGGAAGCTGAGCAAAGAGAGTGCCCAGAGACATGATGACGACACCATGCTCGCCAGAGCTCTGCACAAAGTCCTCCAAGTCTTGTGGAAGAGGCTTTGATGGCTTGCACTGAAAACCTCCCATGTAGACGATATTTGGCATAGTGGGACGTGGGAATTCAAAAACAAAATCAGCTCTATGGAGCCACAGATCAGCACCCTGAACTAAAGAGAAGTAGGATGTTCCTGGGCCAATGAACCGTTCACAAAGTGCATTATATGTTGGAGTAATCATGATAGCTAGCTGTATTTCTGGTATGATGTACATGACAACATTCTTCACTCTTTCCAAGAAACTCATGCGGTCTGATAACTCCAGCATTGAAAAAGGAACATAAGAAAGTGGTGAAGGAGCTATTACAAAATGAGCCTCACTGTAAACTGTCCAGCGGACATTGTAGACAATGGGCAGTTTGAGATAATGACCCACGAGAACACCTCCAAACATGGCTGGATCTGTTAGAATCAAATCATATTTGGCATCTTTTAAGGACTGCATTAGTTTCTGGTCTTCAAACATATTGATTATCATCTCGCTTTCTACTTCAATCATCCCTAAAAAACCTTTCCACATAATCATCTCTAGCTTCAGACGAGCCCAGATTGAATCCTCCCTTATCATTCCCAGTAGTTTGGATGCATATTTCTCAAGGAGTTCTTCACTAAATCCTCCTTCAGACTTGAGATTGATTGATGTGTAATGAGGAGAGAATTCTCTGATGTACAAGCTGTCTGGCATCCGAATGACAGTAACATTGTGACCTTTGGCATGAAGTGCTTCAACCAAGATTTTCATGTTGACCCAGTGACTGCCACCCACAGGAAAGACAAGAACCTTCCCACTCCGAACAACTGGGACAGTCGTCAGAAGAATGGTTAGTGTGATCGGCCCGAGCAGCTGAAAAAACTGTCCATTTTTAGTATCTATATTTAAAGGAGAGGGGGGAGAGAGAGATACAATTCAAAATTAGGTAAAAATATGTTTACTATGTTAAGAAACAGTAGCCTATGGTTAAGATCCAGCATCACATTCTTGTTTTCTTACTTTAAAAACAAAACGCTATATACATTGAAACTGAATCTATAGAGAAAATATGTAGAGACAAATTTCAGCATATAAAAATATAAAATTAATTGCATAAACACCGGAAAAACATTATTGACAGCACTAATGTACATGAACCATATTTAGTCGAAATTAGGGAAATAAAATTAAAAAATGACAGAGAAATATAAAAACATGAATCTCAATAAAAGAGACTCACCTGTCATCATCTATAATGAAAAATATACCAGGTTCAATTTTGTTGAATAGAATGCAAGTCGTCCGCACAGCCTTTGTCCTTCTACATGCCAACATCTGTTTATAAGTGAGTGTTTATTTAACAAGCTTTAAGAGGCAAGGGGCATTTATTTTCAAATATCTAGTTAATTAGTTACTTAATAGTGTCCTGTTGCACCAACTTTTAAGGATGGATGTAAAATCCAGTTAAGTCCTGTGTAAAACTTATACGCGTTGTACCATCTGGGGGTAGCGCATGTACAGGTCCTTCTCAAACAATTAGCATATTGTGATAAAGTTAATTATTTTCCATAATGTAATGATACAAATTAAACTTTCATATATTTTAGATTCATTGCACACCAACTGAAATATTTCAGGTCTTTTATTGTTTTAATACTGATGATTTTGGCATACAGCTCATGAAAACCAAAATAAATCTAAAAATATTAGCATATTTCATCCGACCAATAAAAGAAAAGTGTTTTTAATACAAATAAGGCAACCTTCAAATAATTATGTTCAGTTAAGCACTCAATACTTGGTGGGGAATCCTTTTGCAGAAATGACTGCTTCAGTGCGGCGTGGCATGGAGGCGATCAGCCTGTGGCACTGCTGAGGTGTTATGGAGGCCCAGGATGATTCGATAGCGGCCTTAAGCTCATCCAGAGTGTTGGGTCTTGCGTCTCAACTTTCTTTTCATAATATCCCACAGATTCTCTATGGGGTTCAGGTCAGGAGAGTTGGCAGGCCAATTGAGCAAAGTAATACCATGGTCAGTAAATGATTTACCAGTGGTTTTGGCACGATCTGGTGCCAGGTCGTGCTGAAAAACAAAATCTTCATCTCCATAAAGCTTTTTTAGCAGATGGAAGCATGAAGTGCTCCAAAATCTCCTGATATCTAGCTGCATTGACGCTGCCCTTGATAAAACACAGTGGACCAACACCAGCAGCTGACATGGCACCCCAGACCATCACTGACTGTGGGGACTTGACACTGGACTTCAGGCATTTTGGCATTTCCTTCTCCCCAGTCTTCCTCCAGACCCTGGCACCTTGATTTCCGAATGACATGCAAAATGTGCTTTCATCCGAAAAAAGTACTTTGGACCACTGAGCAACAGTCCAGTGCTGCTTCTCTGTAGCCCAAAAGTGGCTTGACCTGGGGAATGCGGCACCTGTAGCCCATTTCTTGCACACGCCTGTGCACGGTGGCTCTGGATGTTTCTACTCCAGACTCAGTCCACTGCTTCCGCAGGTCCCCCAAGGTCTGGAATCGGTCCTTCTCCACAATCTTCCTCAGGGTCCGGTCACCTTCTCGTTGTGCAGTGTTTTTTGCCACACTTTTTCCTTCCCACAGACTTCCCACTGAGGTGCCTTGATACAGCACTCTGGGAACAGCCTATTCGTTCAGAAATTTCTTTCTGTGTCTTACCCTCTCGCTTGAGGGTGTCAATGATGGCCTTCTGGACCGCAGTCGGGTCGGCAGTCTTACCCATGATTGCGGTTTTGAGTAATGAACCAGGCTGCGAGTTTTTAAAAGCCTCAGGAATCTTTTGCAGGTGTTTAGAGTTAGTTAGTTGATTCAGATGATTAGGTAATAGCTTGTTTAGAGAACCTTTTCATGATATGCTAATTTTTTGAGATAGGAATTTTGGGTTTTCATTAACTGTATACTAAAATCATCAGTATTAAAACAATAAAAGACCTGAAATATTTCAGTTGGTGTGAAATTAATCTAAAATATGTGAAAGTTTCATTTTTATCATTACATTGGAAAATAATGAACTTT
Organism: Pseudorasbora parva; assembly: GCF_024679245.1. Taxonomy (NCBI): domain Eukaryota; kingdom Metazoa; phylum Chordata; class Actinopteri; order Cypriniformes; family Gobionidae; genus Pseudorasbora; species Pseudorasbora parva. The sequence goes on from NC_090176.1 coordinate 46,418,820, forward strand.
ATCACAATATGCTAATTTTTTGAGAAGGACCTGTATGCACTGTTCAAATACCAACAATTGCGGCTATGGCCACTTGAGAGCTCGTTTACGCAACGGGAAGTAAGTGAGCACGACTGTGCCATGTCTTAAAAATGCCAATGTCAATGTTGAATATATTTTGTTGACTTGTTTAAATCCAGAGAAATAAGCAATTTTAACCAGGACACTGACAGTGTCTGTGCGTTGCCTATCATTGACATCATACCAGCATTACCCTCCGGTTGTATTTTGTAGACACATTGGAAACATCACAGATGCTCAAATATATGATGTGTTTTATTAGACAGGTGTAAGGAAGGCTTTATTGTCATCTAGGCCTATTTAACAGGCCACATATAATAATTTAAACTCAATGTTATAACTGCATACCGTTTAATGTCTAACAATGCACTGCTAAAGTCAAAGGGATGTGACATTTACGCATGCTTCTGTCCTGAGAGCATCTCTTTCATTCTATGACAAATGGAACTAATGCTTATAGTCTCAAATAAACTTTATCAAACTATCACAACAGTGTAATTTATTACCTCATCTGTCAGCATGTCGACAGTTAACTGCAGGGCTTGTGCAGATATATCCACGTTGCCAACTGCCATGATTAGGTGCTTTTTTAAAGGGTTATTTCATCCAAAAATGAAAATTCTGTCATTAATTACTTACCCTAATGTTGTTCGACACCCGTAAGACCTCCGTTCATCGTCGGAACACAAATTAAGATATTTTTTGTTGAAATCCGATGGCTCAGAAAGGCCTTCATTGACACTAATGTCATTTCCTCTCTCAAGACCCATAAAGGCACTAAAGACGTCGTTACAAAGCCCATCTCACTACAATGGCTCTTATTTTATGAAGAGAATAGTTTTTGTGCGCAAAAAACTAAATAACGACTTATATTGTGATGGGCCGATTTCAAAACAAAGCTTATGTGATGCAATGGCTATAGACGGCGGATAAATGGCGATCCACCTGCCACTCAAAGTAACCACGCCCTTAATTATGCAGAACTTTAAGGCTTTAAATAATGTTAAAGAAGGAGTTATGAAAAAATTCACCCCCCTCACAGTTGTCATGAAGGGCAAAATTAGCCATATAGATGTAACAACAACGACTCATGAGTTTAATGTCTCGGGGAATAATTAACTCAAAAGGGATTTAATATTCAATATTCATGAATTTATGAATATGATTTGCCAGTTGTTCATTACGTATTAAAATTTTCCGATAGGGAAAATTGTTTAATTAAATACAAGTAACCCTTTATGAAATTGCTTGAAATTATCCTACTAAGTTTGTCCTGCAAATTAGTTATAGACTTTTCAAATCAATTCCCAATAATGGATTACTGCTTTACGAGCGCATGAGAAACATTAACTTTACTGATCAGGATAAGTTCAATATTTCAAATGGTCATACAGTTTACTTTACTAACATAGTAGCATAAGCAGTTAGGTAACGTTTAGATCGCAAGTTTCATTGACTTTGTGTATGTGGCAGAATAACAGATTCAACTCATTAAATGTCTTTCGGAGGTTTAATAAACACAGACTAAAAATAACACTACAATTCACACAGAAAGTACATACTAAATATGCAACAAGAGAGTAGAAGTATAGATATTAACGAAAGAATACATAAAAGAGAATAATGAATAGATTGAAGTTAGAGAGAGATAAAAGAGAGAGAGAGAGAGACAAAGAGAGTGAGAGAGAGAGACAAAGAGAGTGGGGGAGGGTAAGAAACACAACTTTCCTTCAGTTCAACCAAATACGACCTTCACGGAGTTAATTTATCCCAACGGGAGAATAACACACCCTCTTTACAGCAGTAAGAAATAGAATACTTGCCTTCTTTTTGGTTTCGTTTTGGCTTCTCGCTTGTGTGCGTATGTGTCTCTGCGTGTTCAAATGTCCTGCATGTCCGGCGGTCCTTTCCGAGGTTGGGAGGGAAGCGGCTGTTTGCTTGTTCTTGAAGATCGGATTGTAGAAGAGAAGATTTTTGGAAGAGATGAGGCCTGCTTGGAGGGCCTGCATTGGTGGCATGGCTTAAGTGCCAGCCCCGATGACGTGTTGGTTCAGCCAGAGAGAGAAGAGAGAGTGGGGAGTGTAAGAGAGAAGGAGGGCATCCGAGGTCCTCCTTTTATGGTCTGGCCGTAGTCCCACCCTCCAGGGTTAGACTTAACCAATGAGAGTGTTGGGGTTTCCCGGCAGGAAATTCCTCAGCAGGATTTATAGCTCTTTGTTTAAAAGTTGGACTCAGTGGGTCTCTGAGTTCTTCATACTATAATTAATGCAACAAACACACACTGCATTTTCTGAATAAGTGATATACATGGAAGTGTAAGTCGTGAAGTGAGCATTAATTTGATAGGAGACATGACATATATGAGGTTATCTGAACTAGTACTTTGTTAAGACACAGACAAAAAGATGCAAAATACCATACAGAAGAAACATTTTACAAAACAATTATGTGTTTACATATAATGTCCTGGGGTGCATGTTCATCTATAGATGGTTTGTCTATAATTTGAGGCAAAAGCTCTGTGTCTTAAGCTCTTTGTGTATAAGACTTTCTCCACATTCTTTCCGGTCGTAAAACATCTTATCAGATGGTTTCCAGGGTAGCTGTTGTGTTGGGGGAAGGTCTGTCCATCAGCACAACTTTCAAAGCATATTTGTTAAATGTAACTGGCGATTGTGTGTTTGATTCGCCTGAGTCGCTACATAATCCCCCCTTTCGCTAGTTGTTGTCCCTCCTATGGACAACAACGAGCGATATCAAAGATTCAGGAAGATCAGACACACCATAGCCATGTTAGGCTCCAGTTGTTTGTGTCTCCTGAAGTGATGGTCGTTCCACGGCAGATAAGGCAGACAGTAGCCCAGTTCAGGTCTCTGTGCTTGTGCAGCAGGTGTCGAGGCAGCAGGTGCCCTGACGGTGCGTCACCTGTCATCCAGAAGTCCGTTTGTGTGGTGCAGGTGTGCTGTGGGCTTTCTGCAGCCCTGGGTGGAACCATGTTCCTCGCAATGGCCAGTCAGTCCTTTAGGTCTCCTGCCTAGGAAGATGGACTGCATCTTGACACTTTTATGTCCTATGCTGACTAGGAACTTTTCAGAGGGTGCCTCGCATTGTGGCCAGGCTGGGTGCCTTCTGGTGATCCACTTTGGTTTCTCTGTTTCAAAGTTCAAAGTCATTGGGGTTTTGAGAATCCCTTCAGAGGCGGCCTTGTGTTCGTTTAAGGCCTTCTTTCTCAAATCACATGCATGACATAGTGTGGGGCTTGGCAGTATTGCCTACAAGGTGACTAACTGGTGTTGGAGGAGAAGGTTCTTGAAGCTGGTGTAAGGTTAGGCAGAGGGCTTGGGCTCCTCCCCCCCTTTGCGTTTGTGTGCAGGGCTGGAGGAGCTTGCGCTGCTGATGTGAAGTTCAGGAGAGTACGTCTTTCTTTTGAGGATTCATTTGCAGTTGGTGATCAGCAGTCCAGGTTGCTCTCTCAGTGCGATGCCCGAGGTTGGACCCGGTGTGATGATGTCTGGTGGTGGCTGGCCTCTGATTGTCTGGAGGCACAGGAGCATGATCACGGCCGCGTTTCTTAGGCATTTCCAGATCTGTTGCATGGCCTCGGTAGTGAAGTGGATGCCTCTGTCTGAGTTGATTCTCAGTGGCAATCTTGACAGGAAAAAGCTGTGATTCATCAGGGGGTATGCCGTGGTCTGGGCGGTGTCGTTGGGTGCTGGTTGACACTCCACCCACTTGGTAAACTGGCACACCACTGTGAGAAAGTACTTTTTGCCTTTTGTGGACCTGGGCAGGGGTTCTACCCGGTCGATTTGTAGGTTTGACCATGGGAACGTGGTCCCTCTGTGTTGCAGTGGGGCTCTGTGGTTCGGGTTTGCTGGTTGGAACCGGCAGCGAACTAGCCCTTCTCTAACATACTCTGCTGCATCTTGATGCATCCCAGGCCCATATGCCACCTGTTTCAGTGTGTCATACGTGGTTCTGGTGCCGTGGTGTCCCGCACATGGTGTGTTGTGGGCGTACATTAGCATCACCCCCCTTTGCGACCGTGGCACTACAAGCTGTGGCGCTGTGTTGCCATCGGGTGCACACCAGAGAATGTTGTCCATAATACGCATCATGTGTCTGGAGTTATGTAGATGCTTGTGGCTAGAGTCATCAATGAGCTCAGAGTCAGTGATAGGGTGGTTGGAGGGGTCTGAGAGGTGGTCAAGAATTGTCTTTATTGCAGTGTCAGAGGTTTGCATATCCGCAATATCGTTGTGTGAAAACTGCGGCGTTAGCGATAGCAGCTGCAAGGGAGACATTGTAGCCGGTGTCGATCGCTTGCTGTGGGTTAGCACTGCAACAATGGGGCTGGATGTGGGGTGCGGGGGTGCCCACATGTCGCCGTGTGGTGTGTTTTTACTGATTGTATTGCACAGTGGTAGACTTTTTGTTGAGTTGTCTGCCCACAGTGCAGGGATACTGTTCGTTGTGACAATGTCATTCAGCTGTAGGTCATTCATGACCTGGGGGCAGAAGGCATCAGAGTCTTTGGATAGCTGAAATGTGCAAAGTAGCGAACTTGAACTTGGCTTTGGGGCTGAGGCTGTGTTGTCACAGTGTGCTGCAGGGGGTCCCGTGGCCTTTGTGACCTGGCAGTCTGGCTCTGTGGGAGTTCCCGTGACTTCTGTGACTTGACAGTCTTGTTCAGACGATGTGTGTGTCTGAAGGGGCAGAGGGTCACGCACTTGAGCCCAGACTTTCAGCTGTTTGAAGTCCAGTACGGGTTCGAAGCGGTCCAGCAGGTCTTTTCCGATGAGAAACGGATAAGTGTTCATAGGGGAGATATAGACTGGGTGTATCAGCCTCATAGGTCCAATTGTCAGGTGGATGGAAGCTACGTGCTTGAGCTGGATGTCGTTTTGGCTATACGACTGCACATTTAGCTTACAAGTGTGAAGGTTAAGGGTGCGATTTTTCCTCTGTGCTTCAAATCTGAGTCTTTCAAATAGTTGGGCGGATATAAGCGTGAGGTCGGAGCCAGTGTCAACTAGGGCTTCGAGCTTAAATTCCCTTTCCATAGTGATAGTCAGATAGGGTTTTCGAGCCATCCCCTTCTCGATTAGGTTTCCCAGGAGTCTTGGTGTGGGGACCTGTGTGTTGCTTGATAAGCCGTCTGGATATGTGTCAAGTGTCTCATTATGCGTGCAAACAATCAAAGCAGCGCTTTCTGGTACGCTGGGCTGTCCCATGATGCTGTCTTGATTAGAGGCTGTTGCTGTCAGCTGTAGTGAGTGTGTGCTGCTGACGTGTGGGGGTGCAACAGTTAGTACACTAGTCCGTGGTTGGGGAACAGTGTTCAGGGTGGATGATTCAGTTGCAGGAAGGGCGGGAAGGTTGATTTCAGGTATCATGTCTAGTCGTGCTGTACCTGGTCCGTCCTTCTTGTCTTCCTTGTGAGGTTTCTGTCGGAGGAGCTCTTTCAGGATCTTTATGAGCTCTGTAACTTCAGAAGCAGCTACACTTTCTTTGCCAGACGTGGGTTCAGGTCTGGGCCTACCATTGTCCCGTCGAGAGTGGCCTCTTCGCTGGCTTTCTGGGCGAGGCGGGTCCCAGGATCCTTCAGAGCGATCGCTCTGGTACCGTGGACGGTCGCCATTATGACCACGCTGCCCTCTGCTGGCTTGGAGTGGTTTGGACTCTCTGTTGACGGGTCGGTAACTGTGGTTCTGTTTGGCGCCCTCTAGGGTTAGCTCTGGGTGGTGCACAGAGACAGGGCAGATATTGGGCTGTTTTACAGTCTTTTCAGAAATGGTTTTCTGTTTGACATAAGCTTTGTGAGCCAAGTCTCTTAACTGTTGCGTGCCCATGCTGCGCGGGCACGCCAGCACCCCCAGGTGGTAACTGATGGTAGGGTGCAGGTTTCGGAGGAAAAGAGTTTTGAAGTTGATGTCCTCCTCCATGCCTGGGTCGTTACGTGCCCCGAAGTAGGCACGTCGCAGTCTGTTATAAAAGTTCTGTGAGGTCTCTCGTCGAGCTTGCTTGAGGTCCATGGCAGTGATGAACCCCTGGTCTGACTCGGGGTCGGAGTACTCACGAATTAGAGCTTGTCGTAGATGCCAGTAGTCCGCTTTAATGGCCTCTGGTTGTCGATCCAGAAAGCACCGTACATCACGATTAGACGTGGCCCTGAGCAGGTACAGTCTGTCCCAGTTGTTCGCGTGAGCGACAGTTTGCAAATAAAAGTCTATGTCTTTTAAGTATGCGTGGACGTCGTGTCCTCCTGCTGGGTCTGGGCTGAAGGTAGGAATATTTCTGGCCAGCTTGTCAAGGTTCTTTGAAGCTTCGTGGCTGTTGACCTTGACTTCCTGGAAGGGCGTCCTTTCCTTTGCTGACGGGGATTCGTGGAGACTGGCGGGTGCTCTTTTAAACAGGGGGCTGTCATTCCCCTTCGTAGCTCTTGCTTCGTGGCTAAAATGTGCGGAGTAACTGGTCAGGGGAAACTGTGTGTTGTGTGTTTCCCCCTTCCGGTAACGTTGCACTATATATGATTGTCTCAGTTCTCTTTGCACCATGTCAAGTTCATCTTTGAGCTCGTGTCTTTGCTGGACGAGCTCGTCGATCTCGGCTTGTGCCGACTGCAAATGTTTTGCATAGACTTTAGCTTTAATGTCTCTGTCTTTAAGTTCATCAGTGGCTCTCTCCAGGAGGGATTCGCCACGCCGAAGCTTTTCGTCGAGGTTTTTCCTGGCGTCTTTCTCTGACTGTACTCGTCGGTCGGTGTCCCGACGGAGCTCCTTCAGGGTCTTTTGAAGTCTTTCTATTTCTTTTCTTTGTTCTTTGTCTGTTTCGTCGTCTTTCTCTGTGTCTAGAAGCTGATCTAGACGAAGCTGGGTGAGGGCTTGGTCTCTCCGGGCCTCCTTGGCTTGAAGCTTTAGCGTTGTTGCCTCCTGTTCCAGGTTGTCGTAGCTCCCTTCGCTTAGACGTGCCTGTGCGATGAGGACGTGGGCGAGGCTTCCGAGGATCTTGGCCACTTCCTTGTTGGAGTAGCTGTGCGTGGGGTCGTGTGTCATCAGCTGGTCTAGCTCGGTGTCCAGTTGCTCCTGGCTCAGTTGCCCCAGACTTCCTTGACTGGTGGCCGTTAGCGCTTCCAGCCATGTCGTTAGGCGGTCCCACGGGACGGCGGAAGTGGGTGCACGGAACATTACTGCGGACGAAAGAAACACAGCACACACACACACACACACAGAGAGAGAGCCAATGCAAGCTTGTTCTAAGCTAACGAGCTATCGTACGGATAGCTGGGAATTTTGGCTAACTGATCTAGACAGTTAGATAATTAGACAATTCAGACAATTAGGTGGGCGGTAGCCCTGGTTGTCACTTGGTGAACTGCTGCTCGGTCGTCCCGGGACTATCTAATTCTCCTTGGGGTCTCTTGGTGAACTGAAAGAAACACAATCGTGATAGTCCAACAGTGAGGATAGGAAAGAGCACAGTGGAAACAAACACAAGATGAATTGGTCTGTAATGAAAGGAATGTCAGCGTGCGCGCCGGGAGTGTTAGGGAAATTAATTGGCTAAATGCTCAAGATATACTAAAATTCGGCTTGTACTATGGGTTATCCCATTTAGCTCATCCGGGGTGGATTGAGGTCGCTTAAGTGGAAGATTAAATATCAAGAGCAATTTAGAAAAAGGCAAAAGTTTCTGTCAAGTAATGATAAACAAAAGCACTTTTGATACTGTTTGTAATTACCAGACTGAGCTTTATTCCCACTGGTAGGGGAAAAGAAAAACTTTTGCAGAGAGAAAAAATAAATAAAAATAATAATAATTAAAAAAAATAAAATAAATAATAATAATAATTTTTAATTAAAAAAATTAATTAAAATTAAAAATTAAAATTGAAAATTGAAAATTAAAAATAAAAATAAAATAAAAATAAAAATAAAATAAAATAAAAAAATTAGACGCTCAACTTAATTCAAATTAAATTCAAAGCAAGTTTAAATGAAATTTAAATAAGCCTGTAAGGAAAAATCAAATAAAAGAAAGCCAATCAAAAATCTTATCCTATAACGATTAATCTCTAAGTGGGAGTTATCCAAATAAAAGAATTAATCAGAAAGGGAGTAGGGATTTAGTGTTGCGCTGACTTAACAGGGTATAACCACACGGTGGCGTCCTTCCTTCCAATTGGACTGTCTGTGACTTAAACCTAATTTCACTTTGAGTTAGAGGAAGTTATGTTTCTTTTTAAACTTCAAATTCGAATAAGGGTGTTTAATCAGCGAGAAAGGAGATTTGGTTGTTGCTAGAAAAATTGTATAAATGAAACTGTGTACAACAATAAGCAATAAACAATTTATAGGCTCAAACTTATTTTGTTATGGCAGAATCAAATAACGGAGAGTGAAACTATCCGAATTTATCCACACGATGGCGCTATTGCGCCCGCCCTAGACTAGAGTTAGTTAGGCGGAAATGCTCACCAGATGGCTTTGTCTGGTTCTAGAGTCGCCCTCTGGCGGGTTGCAAGCGGCGTTGCAATTCTTGAGTCGCCCTCTGGCGGTTTGCAAGCGGCGTTGCAATTCTTGAGTCGCCCTCTGGCGGTTTGCAAGCGGCGTTGCAATTCTTGAGTCGCCCTCTGGCGGTTTGCAAGCGGCGTTGCAATTTCTGGGTCGCCCTGGCGTTCTGTGCTTTACTGGCTCTTGCAAATCATTTACAAATGACTGGTGCTCTAGATGCACGCGTAACAAGACGGGTGAATGCAGGAATTTTCCGTCTGCCTATTCACGCATTTTACATGGACTCCAATAGACATTTATCAATATGGCTGACGGTTTTCAGCATCTCTGATTCAAATGTTTTAGGTCTCAAGTCTTTGGTTAGCTAAGCCAGACTTAAACCAGGAGTTATCGTTTATCTTAACAATATAATAATTATTCTGAGGCCCCTTATATTGTACAGGAGAGTCTCGTCCTGTCCCAATCTTCCGCACAGATAGAAACTTTTTGTAGTTCAGATCAAGCGGGATAACGCAACGTACGTGTCTACAGACATCATCAAAATCTCATTATTTTGATGGAACACATAATATATTGCTCGAGTCAAATGTATGGGTTTTCTACAATACATTTGTTAGGAAATCACGCGGATAAACTCTGTTGCGCCTACGGCCTGCAGAGTTTTTCGGAGATCACGCGGATTTTCGTACCGTTCATATTTTTATTAATATAATCCGGCTACTTCAACATTTCTCAGCATCTGTTTATGCTTGTGTTCGCTTTCCGCGTACCGTTCATAATTCACCAACAACAACAAAACAAAACGAAACAAAAACGCGCGTGCAGGTTATTAATACTCCAAAAATACACAATGAATAGAATATGAATATCATTCACACATACACAAACGTTTGAAACTTGCCCGATATTTCTCCACCATCTAAATGTAACAACAACGACTCATGAGTTTAATGTCTCGGGGAATAATTAACTCAAAAGGGATTTAATATTCAATATTCATGAATTTATGAATATGATTTGCCAGTTGTTCATTACGTATTAAAATTTTCCGATAGGGAAAATTGTTTAATTAAATACAAGTAACCCTTTATGAAATTGCTTGAAATTATCCTACTAAGTTTGTCCTGCAAATTAGTTATAGACTTTTCAAATCAATTCCCAATAATGGATTACTGCTTTACGAGCGCATGAGAAACATTAACTTTACTGATCAGGATAAGTTCAATATTTCAAATGGTCATACAGTTTACTTTACTAACATAGTAGCATAAGCAGTTAGGTAACGTTTAGATCGCAAGTTTCATTGACTTTGTGTATGTGGCAGAATAACAGATTCAACTCATTAAATGTCTTTCGGAGGTTTAATAAACACAGACTAAAAATAACACTACAATTCACACAGAAAGTACATACTAAATATGCAACAAGAGAGTAGAAGTATAGATATTAACGAAAGAATACATAAAAGAGAATAATGAATAGATTGAAGTTAGAGAGAGATAAAAGAGAGAGAGAGAGAGACAAAGAGAGTGAGAGAGAGAGACAAAGAGAGTGGGGGAGGGTAAGAAACACAACTTTCCTTCAGTTCAACCAAATACGACCTTCACGGAGTTAATTTATCCCAACGGGAGAATAACACACCCTCTTTACAGCAGTAAGAAATAGAATACTTGCCTTCTTTTTGGTTTCGTTTTGGCTTCTCGCTTGTGTGCGTATGTGTCTCTGCGTGTTCAAATGTCCTGCATGTCCGGCGGTCCTTTCCGAGGTTGGGAGGGAAGCGGCTGTTTGCTTGTTCTTGAAGATCGGATTGTAGAAGAGAAGATTTTTGGAAGAGATGAGGCCTGCTTGGAGGGCCTGCATTGGTGGCATGGCTTAAGTGCCAGCCCCGATGACGTGTTGGTTCAGCCAGAGAGAGAAGAGAGAGTGGGGAGTGTAAGAGAGAAGGAGGGCATCCGAGGTCCTCCTTTTATGGTCTGGCCGTAGTCCCACCCTCCAGGGTTAGACTTAACCAATGAGAGTGTTGGGGTTTCCCGGCAGGAAATTCCTCAGCAGGATTTATAGCTCTTTGTTTAAAAGTTGGACTCAGTGGGTCTCTGAGTTCTTCATACTATAATTAATGCAACAAACACACACTGCATTTTCTGAATAAGTGATATACATGGAAGTGTAAGTCGTGAAGTGAGCATTAATTTGATAGGAGACATGACATATATGAGGTTATCTGAACTAGTACTTTGTTAAGACACAGACAAAAAGATGCAAAATACCATACAGAAGAAACATTTTACAAAACAATTATGTGTTTACATATAATGTCCTGGGGTGCATGTTCATCTATAGATGGTTTGTCTATAATTTGAGGCAAAAGCTCTGTGTCTTAAGCTCTTTGTGTATAAGACTTTCTCCACATTCTTTCCGGTCGTAAAACATCTTATCAGATGGTTTCCAGGGTAGCTGTTGTGTTGGGGGAAGGTCTGTCCATCAGCACAACTTTCAAAGCATATTTGTTAAATGTAACTGGCGATTGTGTGTTTGATTCGCCTGAGTCGCTACATAGACCAAAACCACAATTTGCACCTGTCTAGTATGCATTTGCAAGGAGGCATTAATCGTATTTCTGATGTTTATTGAAGAGCCATGGAACACACATGTTTTTATCAGGAACACACTCTTACTCTGCGTCGGTATATCTCTCTCGTACAGAACTCCCCGAGTCCCCCTAGTGTACTGGATAGTGAATGACATCTTTCCATGTAAATACCCTGACAGCACCAGGCTGTAAACATGTTTTTTTCTGCTGTAAAGTTGGGAATTTTAACATGGGGCTCAATGAGATTCTGCTCCCTTCTGGAGCCTGTCCCAGTGGCCAGTCGAGGCTGTAAAGCCTACCTACTTATTTCATTTGTGCACGAGTTGCTCTGCAGTTTACCTAACAGCCACAGGTGTCGCCAATAACAAGGGTTTCTGACAGGAGGGAACGCTTCTGGGACCCAGGAAATTCAGGAATAGACTTTTGTCCACCATAGTGGACGTTATATTTTTAGTGAATTTCTCTGACCATTCATGGCACAGTTTTTAAATGCGGATGTCCTGTAAAAAACACATTCAGGGCTTTTCAGAGGCTTAACCATGACACAACATCTCCTTGGTCTTAAAAAATATTAATTTAGTGATCAAATTTAGCACTCATTTAAAATAATAATTTAAATAGGTTGTTTGTCATATATCAACATCTCAGTGGGGTTTCTAATCATAATATGACTTTATGTTACGAAATAGGGCATTGATTTCATACCAGGACTTAAATTATGTTTATCAGGCATTTTGGAAGACACAACAATTGAATATGGAAAGAAATGATATATCAATATTCCTATGAAATTCCTATGCTGCTCCAAGAACACATTAAAATCCAAATTAGATCCAGTGTATTGCATACATAGATATATTGCATTGAATGGAATACACTTTTATGGCCATTTTACCCACATATTGCATTAAAATGGTATATCAGCTAATTCCGTTATATTGTTCATAACATTGTTAAGAATCACCTTTATACTAAGTCTGTTTTATATGTTATATGTTTTATATATGTTAATCCCATTTGTTTTGCCTATACATGTAATTTATTTTTTAAAATAAATTAATTAAGGACATAGCAAAACATATTTTTCCTACAAAAATATTTCCCCATTTGTTTCTGGTGCTCTAAACAATGTAATAACATTAAAAAAACTAAATAATATAAAAATATAATAATAATAATAATAATAATAATAATAATAATAATAATAATAATAATAATAATAATAATAATAATACATCCTGGTTCTCAGGACATTATATTCACACACGCCAACCAAAAATGCATTGCTAACACATACTAATGTTTGGATTAGTAGTGGGATATTGTGCCTTTTATTTTGCATTTCAATTCAGCAACTAAAACAGTACTACAAAAATGGCTATCACTCAATATACTGCACTACATAGTAAGGGATAAGGAGCCATGTCATGCTAGTAGCTCTGCTGTTGACACTTGAAAACAATTACCAAATTAAATTATTTCACATTTTCTTTTAAACATAAGTAAATATAAGTAAACATAAGTAAAAACATTACGATGATTGTGACGCAAAGTAATCATCCAGCAGATGGCGCTAATATGCTCTGCAGGCAAGAAAAGCTTACAGAAGAAGAAGAAAAGAAAAACACACATGTAAGTGCACTACATGTTTTCATTTCATATGCGATCTACCGTGTGAAATATCCATTTGAGGAGAATCACCATATGTTAGCTGGAGATCCGTGTAACACATCCGGCACGACATCATGATCATTAGACGCTTCAGTTGAGAGAGTCAGTCGTTCTTCATCCGAGTAACGTTAGAATTAAATATACCAATACAGGCTGATATAAGCTGGATCATCTGATGTCGAAATGAAGCTCAAAGAGCTGGAGAGCTGCCTTCAGCAGGTGGATGGGTTTGAGGAGCCCAAAATACTCCTGGAGCAGTACCCCACCAGTCCCCATATAGCGGGTGAGTATTATACTTTTAATTAATGTAAGAGATGTGTATTGTGTTTTTGTTTTAACATACGTTAATGTGGTATATGATATACCATTCAGTTGTCCTATGTGCTTTTTTCTGTAGGCTGTATGTTGTACACTATCCACAACACCTTTGATGACATACAGAATAAACTAGTTGCAGACCTGGGCTGTGGATGTGGAGTGCTGTCTATTGGAGCCGCCGTCCTAGATGCTGGGTAAGACAACTCCATCCTCCTATCCATTACTCTTGGTTTTACAGATTATATTAATTAACATAACCGTAATCTTTCCTTACAAGACTGTGTGTTGGATTTGACATCGACGATGACGCCTTGGATGTATTCAAAGGAAATGTTGAGGAGTTTGAATTGTCAAACATTGATGTGGTCCAGTGTGACGTGTGCTCCATCGGGTCCTGTTACGCCAAGAAGTTTGACACGGTCATCATGAACCCGCCATTTGGCACCAAGCACAACCAGGGTAAGAATCAGTCTTAACCTCAACCTGCCATGCTTAAAGGTGCACTATGTAGTATTTTTGCAGTAAAATATCCAAAAACCACTAGGCTGGTGTTATATATTTTGTTCAGTTGAGTACCTACAATATCCCAGATGTTTCCAACTATTTGTAAATTGTGAGAAAATTGCTATTTTAACTAAGGACTGGGACGTTTCAGCATAGCGTTTGAGGGAGTCGCCTGTCAATTGCATCTGCGCTACCCTCGGTTTCGGCTTTTATTTTTCATAAGCACTTTACTCGTCCCTTCATAATAAAAGTCCCGGTATTCGCGAGGTGGGTATTTGTTTAACAATCGCTCCAGCAGCTGTGATCAGGTCCATAACACTCGGTCCTGCTCTGCTTTAGACTACAGTAATGTTAATAACCGCATGCATGAACGTGATTTCTGCCCGAGTCCTATTTTCCACTGGCTGTGATGAGAAGACCACATCTCCCAAGATGCTGCGCTCATACTTTGCGTCATCAAATTACGCATTTGTTTTGAATAGGCGCCCTCCAGTGGACGGAAAGTTGCATAGTGCACCTTTAACTATGGAGCCAGATCAGCCTCAATAATAATACATTTACAAAACAAAATTCATAAATGCATAGCACAATTCACATTTGTAAAATCGGATTCGTAAATTCAAAACACGATTCATAAATGCACAAGTTAAAAGCATAAATATTTCCCCAAATGCTCACACAAATGCATCTTACCTAAATAAATGTAAAATCTTTACACAAATATGTATATATCAAGTTCTTGAATGCATTTCCATCACACATTTATGAAAGATGTTGCATGCATTTATGGATCGTTGAATCTGCATTTGCGAATCGTCACACGTGCATGGACTGCATTGCATTTGTGTGTGGGATTTTTGAGACCTTCCTGGCAGGTTAGGATTCGTAAATATCTTTTTTTTGGAGGACGTTCTGTTTAGCCAATCGTGGTGAGCTTTTAATCCACCAATCAAAACGCTCCTTACTGATCAGACTCAAGAAGCTCACTCCTGCCCTTGTTCTGTGCATTCTTTCATGATCGGTTGTTTCACGACCTTTATGTAAAGACATTTTAATGGGTACTCTTTTTTTTTAGCACCTATTGCAATTTCTACAAAATTATGATTTATTGTTTGCACAAAATACAGCTACCCGGTTAGCCTGCTGTCTTATTCACCAAAGTTGCATACCGTTTATTCATGTTATCTTTGAAAAATGACTTCAATATAAAACAATATTATAACTGTATAGTAAGAGAAATAGATTAAGTGGTCTTTTTAGATCTCTTTATAGTTTATCATAGGCAAGTCACAGGTTACAATATTTCTGTAGATCTGAATATTCATCTTATTACTAGCACTTTTTACATTTCACCTTACCTTTTGGGCTCTCCTCTGGTTGTTGCTCATTTTATTAAACTACATTTACATATGTAGTCCAAATAATTTTTACTTTACACAAATTTACTCACTCATTGTATTTATTCACAAAACATAAAAAGCAATATGACAGATTTCACAAAAAAAGAATCATCTTTGGGTTATTCCTAATCTAAACCTGTATGACCTAATTTTCTCTGCTGAACACAAATGGAGGTGTAAATGTTAACCTCATATAGAATTATTAAGCATAATAATCTTCCTTATTCACCATTTACTTTACATTCACCATTTACTTTACATTCACCATTTACTTTTTTGAACCAAAGAAAAGTGAATGGTGAATAAGTAAAAATTATATACCGATAAATAAAAATACGCCAAAATAGTACAAATAAAGTACAGCACATGCAAATGATGCAATGATTGGCAAATTTAAATATAATAACATTAACCAATAGAAAAATACAAAACAATTTCAGTGCACAGTTGTTATAAGATACAACAGAAAAAAAAATGCATTTCATCATTAAAATGTACACTCATTTGAAATAGTTAAAATCATTAATTAGTTAATAATTAGTTTGCTGCAATTATTATAATAATTAAATTGCAATCTAAATATGTAATGTAAATGTAAAATGTATAATGGCTGTTATTGTTGAATCAATAATATTTGTTGTTTTAATGTGCCTGTGTTTTAGCTGTTTTTCAGCACTTTTATAGCAGGTTACATTGTTATGCCAGTAGGTGGCAGCAAGGGCTCTTCTAATGAGTTAGTAGGTTAGTAAACCATTCCATTCAATGCTGATCCATACAGAGCACCGCACACGACGTGCAAGACAAAAAAGTAAATTGTGCCTACGATATACTAATTCGTCCCCTCGATTAATAAATTTAGCCTACTATTTTCCCTGCACGTCATGCTCTGTAGATTCATTCTGTTGTAGTAGCTAATTCTGTGACCCTAGTTATAAGGTTAGGATTAGGAATAGGTTTAGTAGTAGGTTGGATTTGCTCAATATAGCGCCAACTAGGGTCACATGATTTGGTCAGTCACAGATTTTGGAAAACACCGGAAATCTGGCGCTTCATTTCATAGAGATCATTGTATTGACTAACGTTGACTTCTGTCATCTGAAAACCCCTTTAACCACTGAAAGAATACTATGACAAAGATATAGTTATACAAGCAAATGTGGGGGGAAAATTATGTTTCACTGGTGCACTAAATAGATGTATTATAGCAAACAAAGTTTAGTCATGTTCCTGAGTAATATCTGCATGCACCTAATTCTGCAGAGGACACATAATACACCATTAGACAGTAATAAATATGAGAGAGAAGTCTGGTCTGGAAGGTGGATCTGGAACCGACTTCTGTCCAGGTTGTCACAACATCTCTTGTTAATTTGTCTTCACAAACTACCCTGAAATACAATTCAAACATCAACAAGAATTGTTATAAATATAACGTGAGATTTCACAATGCTCATTTGGCCTCTGTGGTGAAGTGTGCAGAAAAAAAGAAACAGTGGAACATAAACAATTTGTTACAGAGCCAACAATATGTGGTATACAATGTCAGGTTTATTAGAAATAAATAAACTAGAGCATAGGTGAAAATGCAGGGGAAAAAATAATATACAGGATATACAATATAATATCTTAAGATACCAGAATTTACGTTTAGGTTTTACAGATGCATGGTAAAATACATTGTCAATACTGGTTCACTATGAAAGATCAAAACGTGTCTGAAATCGTTTCAGCCCATTTTCACGCTTTGTGTGAGTGACGTCACCGATTCAGTGAAAACTTTTAGATTAAATAATTAGATTAACATTACTTCCATTCATGACACCATTGCCAGCAAAGCTATCAAAAACTCTTATCTACAGATAATATGTGAATAAGAGCCCAAACTTCCTAATAGCGCAAGGCTAACGTTAGCCTAACATTACCTCTTATATTTAACGTTAGCTTAATGGTTGAGACTCTAACAGATTTTTTCCGAAGACACTAAACCATTTCTCTAAAGTAAATATTTAACAGAAGCTTGCAAGAAAATGTCAGGAACAGGTGTGTGTATTATCTGTGTAATTTTAGGGACTAAACTTACCTGAAGTGAAAACAACAGTGGCAGCTGCCAATTGTCAGACGAGCTGCCGCCCCATTTCCATGGTGATCGCAGGCTAACCGGGTAGCTGTATTTTGTGCGAACATTATAAATCATAATTTTGTAGAAATTGCAATAGGTGCTAAAAAAAAAGAGTACCCATTAAAATGTCTTTACATAAAGGTCGTGAAACAACCGATCATGAAAGAATGCACAGAACAAGGGCAGGAGTGAGCTTCTTGAGTCTGATCAGTAAGGAGCGTTTTGATTGGTGGATTAAAAGCTCACCACGATTGGCTAAACAGAACGTCCTCCAAAAAAAGATATTTACGAATCCTAACCTGCCAGGAAGGTCTCAAAAATCCCACACACAAATGCAATGCAGTCCATGCACGTGTGACGATTCGCAAATGCAGATTCAACGATCCATAAATGCATGCAACATCTTTCATAAATGTGTGATGGAAATGCATTCAAGAACTTGATATATACATATTTGTGTAAAGATTTTACATTTATTTAGGTAAGATGCATTTGTGTGAGCATTTGGGGAAATATTTATGCTTTTAACTTGTGCATTTATGAATCGTGTTTTGAATTTACGAATCCGATTTTACAAATGTGAATTGTGCTATGCATTTATGAATTTTGTTTTGTAAATGTATTATTATTGAGGCTGATCTGGCTCCATATTAACTTCTCATTAAATTATACATCCATGTCTTCCACCGTAGGTATTGACATGCAGTTCTTGCAGACAGCGATTTCCATGGCAAGTACGGCAGTGTATTCCCTTCACAAGACCTCAACGCGAGATGTAAGTTACCCCGTTAAGTCAAAATTTCACTGCTTCAGCTCTGTACATGAGGAGAAGCAAACTTACAGTTGCATTGCATTTTTGTGCAGCACATTCAGAAGAAAGCAAATGACTGGAAAGTGAAAATGGAAGTCGTTGCAGGTAAAATGTACTACACTTGTAAACATTCTACACAAAACTGGGTCAGAAAGACTTTATTTGAAAGAAATTATTACTTTTATTCACCAAGGATGCATCAAATAGATCAAAAGTGATAATAGCTGCATTTCCATTACCATTTTGTTGAAACATAAAATTTGCAAAAACTTCCATATATTGCGAAAACGTTTTTAAACTTGCTTGAGGTGGGGTTTTTTAGGCAGTTTGACAAATGAATATTTCACGTAGCTGCAATGGTAATTTTTCAGCATACAGGTCACCTGACCAACATAAAAGTCATTTTTTAAAGATCACGGGGTATGTTTGTACAGAAGATGAGACAGAGTTCTTTATTAAACTCATAACAGAGAACAGACGAAAGAATTATGGGAATACTGGAGTCTCTAAACAACAAAGAAATGCACACCTAACACGCCTACATCTCCTTCTATTAAAAATAAAGGCTTTCTTAAACGTTTTTTTATCGACAATTAGAAAATTGCGAAAGTTTTGCACAAATCTGTAATGGAGACTTTTTTTCTTTCTTTTTTTTACTTTCAAAGCAAAGGAGTAAGGATGATGAAATTTCAGCTTTGAATCACAGATGTAAATTATATATATTTTTACATATATTCAAATAGAAAAGTTATTTTAAATTGTAATATTATTTCACAATAATTTCAAGTTTTTGTACTGTACTGTTTTATTTTATTTTTGATCAAATAAATGCAGCCTTGGTGAGCAGAAGAGATTATTTCAAAAATATTTTTTTTTTTTAAATCTTAGCAATAACCAGTAGTGTAGGTTTTATTGTTTGAAACATGAACATGCAGGAGTTTGTGCAATGCATGTACACTACTGGTCAAAAGTTGGGAAACATTACTGTTTTCTATGTTTTTTTGAAAGAAGACTCTTCTGCTCATCAAGCCTGCCTTTATTTGATCCAAAATACAGCAAACCCCTAGACTGGGTAAACTCAGCCTGATCTCCTGGCGATTTCATTTCGCTCTGCATCTGAGTCTGTAAACCTGTACATTCATTTCTACTGCTTTTGTTACACTTTTGCTGGAACCAATCACAGACTGGCTTATCGCCGGCAGATCAGGCTGGGTTTACCCAGCCTATGGTAGTGTAGGTTGTCATAAGCTTTATAAGTTGACATAATATGATATTTTATTCATCCTGAACTGTTGTCGTCTCCCTCACAGAGCTCAGATATGACCTGCCAGCATCTTATAAGTTCCACAAAAAGAAATCGGTAAGTCCATGTTTAGCTACAAACCTGTAAGTTGAGTTGAGAAGTTTTATTTTCACATTTTACACTTCCACTAGCAACATGTAGGCAGATTTTTTTCAGACTTTACCATGATAAACTGCTTATATAATTTTTTTTATCTGATTATTGTAGGTTGATATACAAGTGGACTTCATTCGATTTACTCCAACATAAAGGTGCTGGGAAAAAGGAGTTTGTGTTGCTCTGCAACATTTTAGTAGGGTTTTCACTGTTGTACAAAATAAATTTTATACATTTATACACTGTATAATTTTTGTGTAGATACCACAGAAATAACAGCATGGCTGTAGGATTTACAAACAGTATTGTTGGAACTTTATTTAAATTTGTGCTTTTCACATTTTTGGCAGCATACACAGTTGGACATCATCACAATTACTTTAAACAATAAATTACACATCACACACATTTTGTTAGTAAAATCCTTGGTTCTTGGTATTATAAATACAAAATCATCTAAATAAATACTGATTCAGGAATAAATACACTTAAATCATGTCTGAAATACCAAGTTTGATTTTTTTAGTTGCAAAATATTACAAAGTCACTGTGCAAAAAGTGAAGTGCTGCAATCTATTGTGCTGTTCCGTATATATTTGGAAACAGCCCCTTATCTTCCAGCACAGATAACAGACAAACTGTTTCTCACACACATTATCATTGACTTCACATGTTGGACAAATATAACATCATACTGACAACATCATTCACCAGTTTAGTATTATATATAGTGGGGTTCAAAAGTCTGAGATTATCAGGGTAACAATTCAAGTGATAACCTGATTATCAAATAAATCAAATAAATTCTTATTTTGTTTTTTTCCTTTTAAACATGAAAAAAACTGATGAAATCCCTTCCACAATGACGAACGATAAAAACATTGACAGCCAATCAGAACCGCGCTTATAATAAACAGTAGATATCGTGCTCTGGTGTGGACACTAATAAAGTTATTGTTATAGTTATCTTTAAAACAATAATTATTGGTGTGAATGGGCCTTTTCTGTTGAACGTTTGCAGAATACAGATGACTGTACTATTATATAAACTGAATATAACGCTACATCCCATGGGTAAATATTTTATGGATCAGGACTTGGATGGAGTGAAAATGCCTGATAATAAATTATTTAATCAGTATAAAATAATATTTTCTCAATAAATAAATGTCATTGACAATATTATTTTAAAGTTCCCGTTCTTTGCGTGTTTTCGAAGCTTTGATTATGTTTACAGTGTGCAATATAACATGAGTTCATGTTTCGCGTGTAAAAAAACACAGTATTTTTCGCACAATTAACTTATCTGTACAGCGCTGTTTTCTCTGTCCTAAAAACGGCCTGATGATTTCCTTGTTCTATGAAGTCCCTCCTTCAGAAATACGTAACGAGTTCTGATTGGGCCAGCGCTTCCCGTGTTGTGATTGGACAGCAGCTTAGCGCACTTTGCCCGGAAAGGTCCCGCCTTTTACCATAACGGGGAGATGTAAGCGCTGAATGCGCGCTCTTCTCCACGTGGGAGAGCAACAAGACTACGCCCCCTATTTCGCGTGTTCTTGTGGGCGGAGGGTTAGTCAACAAACGGTTCTAGTGTCGTCATTACATCCCTGCACTTCCTGCTGTAGTCCAAACCGGCCGTTCGCTCTAGGCTTTGAAAGGGAACTTCTGTTAAATAAAATATCTCGCTTGGCATTGAACTTTGAGCTTTATCATTTTACAGGTATTATTTATGCTCTAACAGCAACATTACACACTAACTAAAGTTTGAAAGATGGAATCGCGAAGAACGGGACCTTTAAAACTTACATGAATTTAAAATATTTAAAAGGTTTGCATTTAGCGACAGCATATCAAATGTATTTTACCATTGCCGGTTTAATAAATTCTGCACAATCAACATGTCGGGGTTTGCTGTTAATATATATGCTGTATATATTGCTGTTAATTAGGATGAGCCACGGTACCTACGACATTATGCCAGCAATTTTTGGCAACATGATAGCATGCATAGTTAGACTGTAACATGCATGCTAACAGTTGGATTCAAAACCATGTATCAGATGCTAAATATGGGTTAAAAACCACAGGGGAGTCTGGAAAAGTATGTAACTTTGAAAAGGATCCCTGATTGTTTTTTATTTGTTACCTAAAGATTCAGAACCTGAAGTGTTGCTTATTAATTTCACAACATCACTCTAACACTGTCCATTCCCAGGTTTTAACAAATACATGTTGTCTTAGACTTTTAATCCCCACTGGATGTGATGGTGTAGTGATTTCACACACTGAACACACAAACGCAGCCGTGTGAGCGTGCGGCCGACGGGAGGTTCCCCACAATCTCCCAGCAGTCTATCTCAGGGTCGTACCTCTCTATACTCTGTAGATATGTCCCCTTGGAGTATGAATACCCTCCTGCTACATAGATGCACCCGTTTAAAACGGCCGACCCGCACTCCATCCTTCTCTCCTTCATCGCACACATCTGTCTCCATTCATCTTGCTCGGGGTCGTAGCAATCTATGATGGTGGTCTGACCGCCGACCAGATACAGCTTATTGTTTAAGGAGACCGAGCAAAGACCGTACTCTGAAAGTAGAGTATTTTGATGAGTTTTCAAATGATAAGGGAGAGTGAAGAAGGTTAAATATGGGCAGGTACATCATTATGAGAGAAAGCAGATGGATTTATTTCTGTTAGGATGCTGCCTTAGAGCCTATGGTGTAGATAACATGTTGGCTCATCTAATACAAAACATAGGTGGCTCACCAGGATGTGGACATATCGTTGTGATGCTCCACTCATTGATATCTGGCCGGTAAGTCTGAATCTTCTCGTAAGTGCAGGTTCCTCTGTACCCATAATGCCCTCCGGTTACATAGACTCTGTCATTCACCACGCAGGAGGTTGCATTTCCCACACCTTTAAAGTCAAAATTAAAAAATAATGTACTTCCATCAACAGGCATTTTAGGTTTTTCTGTGTAAGATGTTACATTTTCCAACAATTATTTGTCTTTAATGAGCTTAAATCTTAGTTTAAAAAAAAGGTGCACTACACATGTTTTGTAAGAAGTCTCATATGCTGCTCACCAAAGCTGCGTTTATTTGACAAAATAATACTGTAATATTGGGAAATATTATTAAAATTTAAAATAACATGTCTTGCTGAATATCTTTTAAAATTGTATTTATTCCTTTGATCAAATCAAAATTTTCAGCATCATTACTCCAGTCGCACAATCTTTCAGAAATTAGTCTAATTGATTGAGTTGAAGTTTTAGAAATATTTCTTATTATTATTTATGTTGAAAATGGTTGTGCTGCTTATTTTTGTGCAAACGGATAGTTTTTTCAGGATTCTTTAATAGAATGTTTAAAAGAACAGCATTTATGTGAAATAATAAAAACTCTTTTGTAAAGTTATAACTGTCTTTACTGTCATTTTTCGACAATTTGTAAGGCTTATGCTTATGCACTATTCTGTGCTAGTTTGTAGAATAAATAGTATTGCTGAGGAAAAATTAATTGTGATTAATCACATCCAATATAAATTTTGTTTACATAATATATGTGTGAGTACTGTATATAGTTATTATACAAAATACACACACATGCATCTATATATTTAAGAAATATAATGTATCTTTATATAATTTTTTTATAAAACTGAAAAAAAAATCATAAATATATATATTAGCATTTGTGTGTATTATAAATAATTAAACACAGTATAAAATACACACCTTATAAAATGCATGCTTGAGTACATAGAATAAGTGCAATGTGCATCATTTGGGACACAACTTGAATTTCTCATACCTTGTATCATATCAGCCACAGGGAACCATGTCTTCTTCAAGGGATCATAGAATTCAGTTTCTCGTGTAGGAGCTCCTGCCGTATATCCGCCAATGACATATATGCACCCACGTAAAGCCACTGAGCAGTGGTAATATCTGGCTTTGATCATTGGACATCCTTCTGTCCATTCATCCGAGTCTATGTTATAAATCCACACAGAGTCTAAAGCATCTACAGTTTCTGTCCTGTATCCTCCGGTCACATAGATATCAGGGCCTAGAAGTACCACACTATAACTCTCTCTTGCAAAGTCAGGCATGTCTTTGCCCTGAACCCACGTGTTGGAAACGGGGTCCCACATGTGGACTTCACACAACGGGTGCCAGTAATATCCACCAATAACATACAAGCTGCATGTTAGTTTTTTGCAGCAGTGTGAGAAACCTTTGCTTGGCTTTATGGAGGTGAGAATTAGCGATCGCAATTTGCTTTCAGAGCATCGTTTGCGTAGATCCATAGCGGTTTTGAGGTATACGTCATTCACGTCAAGATGGATGCAGTTGAGAAGCTCTTTCAGGTGGTCTATTCGAGGAACCGCGTCATGGGCGACCCATTTCACCACCGCGTCCAATAGCGTTGCCTCTTTCCACACATTAAGGTTTTCTGTTGCTAATATCACCGTGAGCTTTTGGAAATCCACCTCTAGGAACTCCTCCTGAAGTGTGAGTTCCTCAAAGCGGCTCAATATGATCCTCAAAGCCGCTCGCTCCAGTGCAGAGCACACATGAAGCTCGGCGAACGAGTGCATCCCGAGACAGTTGTCCACATCCAGCAGACGAATCAAGAAGTTCTCGCAGGCTTTCTTGAGCGAGCTAAACTGCAACAAGTCTGCAGCCTCTAGAAGACTTTCAACGTTGCTCTGAGTTATGCTGATCTTTGATGTGTAGATGTAGGTCACCAAAGCACCCAGAATCTCCCCGTCTATGCAAGGTAGGTTGATGGTGTCATTTAAACGTTCTCTCATGTCTAAGGTGAACATTACCTTGAAATAGGAGCTGCGGGCTGATAGGACAGCCTTGTGGCAGTGGAAGAGCTGTCCAGATGAAGACCGCAGCGTGATGTCCGTGAATAGGCCGCTGCTGTGGAACTCATGAAGAGCTTCCAGCACTTCTGATGAATGAGAAGCGTCGCAGAACTCGTAGGAGTAACCGCTTTGAACTTTTCCTGACATTGCACCTGGAAAGAGAAGATTTGAGATAGGTTCTTCTTAATTTAAACAAATGAGTTCAATTTTATAATATTTCGAACTTTCCTTTTCTTTTGAGTTGACAAAACGGACACATTTTACGTAGTGAACTGTTTCATTGTTTTGAGTGTTATAAACTTGTTTCTTTTAATATAGACAAACTTACATTTAACAAAAACTGGGAAGGGATTTCTTTTTCCCAGCATGCTTTGTCATGGAACTCAAAAGGGAGAGTAAAAGCAAAAAAAAAAATTGAGGTTTGACAACTTATTTAGGTTTACAGTGAAACTAGTTTTCAAGTGTCCTGAGAAAATTTACTTAAAATATCCCCAAGAAAAATTCCTAAAATGTTATAGTAATAGCATCTAGTTATGCTTGACTCATTGATATTTTCATTTTGCTTATGTGATATATTATATATAAGATGAATTGGCATAAAAACTGTAAAATGTAAAAAGTAAAATTTCTACAGATAAGGGCAGACATCAATGCAGTTAAAAGCAAATTAAAAATTTTAGATGCTGGGACTAGCTGGACATTTATTCCAGTGAAATTTTTTATTTTTTATGAAGCATAGGTTTGTTTGGCAAAATACAAACAGTAAAACAATTATGAAAAAAGTAAATATAATAAAATAAAACAAAACAAAACACGTATGACAATACTGTTTATGACATTTATCACTTTTCAATTTCACCATTTTGGTTAAACTTCTTTCATTATATAGCGGACTCTTGTCTGAATCTATAGTCTGTTTTTACTAAGTACCAGAGGTGGTAAAAGTACTCAAAAGTTATACTCGAGTGAAAGTATATTTACCTAAATAAAAAAATACTCCAGTAAAAGTAGAAAGTCCTCCATTCAAACATCACTTGAGTAAAAGTACAAAAGTATCAGATTTAAAACGTACTCAAGTACCGAAAGTAAAAAGTAAATATTCAAATTAACTGTATATATCATTAAGCAGATAAAATCTTTTGGGACTGATATGCAATGCTTTAATTGAACAAATGATAAGATTAGATATTGCAATTAAGATTGTTAGATTTGCAATAAATAGGAGACAATGAAGAACCTTAACGCAGTATAGAGGTTAAACTTAAAATAGACATGTTCCATAACATTAGCTCCATAAAACAGATGAGGAGCAAATACTATTAACTAATTCAAAATTAATTCAAAAGCCATAACCACAATGACATATTACATAACAATTAGTTAATAGTCATGTGCCTCAACAAGTAAAGTCATAGTATAATTTTGCCAATTGTTATGATTAATGATTAATTAAACACAACTGAAAGTCGGAATGCATGGCTTTGAATACATGAATTTACATTATTAGTTAATGTAATGTGTTATTAGGGAATTAATGATGTCATATTTAATTAATAGCAATTCATATATTACTTAATCTATTAATCATAGAGACTGTTCATTAGTTGCTGATGCAGTAATCATTAATAAATGGTTTAGTTCTTCATTAGTAATACATTAACTCATGATTATCTGTGCATTAGTTAGGCATGAATTATAATAGTGCACCTGTATTGTAAAATGTTACCGATGTTTTCATAGCAAATTGTGTGCCGCAAAATATAAAAGTTGGGGAAACACTGAGCTAACGTTAGTGTGGCAAACCTGACTTGTCAGCTTTTCCAAGTCTATACCCGACTGGATCATCCATGACTGACCAGACCGGTTTGGAAATCAAGTGTAATAAATACTTAATACTTGGAGCGGGCATGGGGAAATGTATTGGAGTAAAAAGTAAACTTTGCCTTTAATATTGTAGTGGAGTAAGAGTAAAAGTAGATGCAAATAAAATATACTCAAGTAAAGTACAGATCCCCGAAAAAAATACTTAAGTAAAGTATCAAAGTATTTTTACTTGATTACTTACCACCCCTGCTAAGTACTCTTTTATATTTCAAAAAATCCTTTTTATTTATAAGCACAAGATTATACACACACACACACACACACACACACACACACACACACACACACACATATATATATATATATCCTAATAAAAGCATCTTGAATCTGTGTTATTTTAGTATCACTGAGATACTATTAGTTTTTATTACATTTTTGATTATTTCGTTTTTTAATTGAGTTGCCGTTTTAGTAATTTTGTTGTTTTTGTCATCTTAATAATTTTTGTTTTCAAAATATGTATAATTTTATGTATTTTTATTTCAAGTGTATTTATTATTTTAGTACATAAGGTTAAAATAAAATGAGAAAACAACCAGCTAAAATAAATGGTTATTTTTTTCCAGTTAATACGTTTAGTAATAAACGTGTTTGTTATTAAGTTTTAGTTAAATATATATTAACCCTGTGAACCTTTTTTTTTTTTTTTTTTTTTTACAAGCGCAACCGGTGTAAAAACATAAATTTGAACTAGGTTTTTGGAAAAGGTTAAAAAAAAAAAAAAAAACTACAAAAGCACTGCTAATGAAAACAAGCATGTCAATTTCTCAATACACTACAAGTTAACTAGATAACGTTAAACTAAATGAGAAATAAGAAGAAGAAAAAAAACTAGCTGGAGTCTTATTTCAGTTCATTCGTTTAAGTAACAAACATGTCTGTTAAGTTTTTGTTAAATATATTAACCCTGTGAACCACTGAACTAGGTTTTTTAAACAACCTAATTTATGTCATTCTTTACCTCTCACAACAAAGAAAGAGAGCTTGTGACAACTAGCCCCAATGTAAAAACAAGCTTACCTGGCCCGTAATGACTGATTGACACAGTTCGTCCTTTCTTCGTTGGAGAAGTTTTATCCCCAACAGTGCAACTTGTGCTCTTACAGATCAGACATGTGGCCCCTGTATTTAGCCTCAGCCACTAGAGAATGTCGAGCTCCTATTTTGGTATCTATCTGTGTATAGCTGGAGTCTGGAGAGACTCGCTGCTGTCACCCGCCACTAGTAATTCAACAACACAGCCGCGTCTTTCAGCCATGTGACGACACCAGTATGTTCACAAGCATCCCATCTTTTTAAATACGTGTTCAAAATGTCACCCGTTATCGATTCTTCAATCAACTAACGTTAAGACATAATACTAGCTTTCACGTTTCAGTTGTCATGGCAGTGTTGAGTGTATAATCCTAATAAGGATTAAAGCCGTTGCATAATAACGCCTGAGGAAAACAGTACCCAGGGCGGCCGAACACCAAGAATTAATCCATTCCGTTTCACCGTTTTTCTAAACTCAAGAGCGATTGTTTATAGCTTAACGGTGGTGAATTATTTGTGTGTAGTTACTATTAAGTCCACGGGGTACATTAAAAAGACAGAAATAACTCACGGTTACCATGGAAACAGTGTGAGGGTCAAGTCGATGCGCGCGCCTTTCCTTCTTTGATTAAAGGCGATTTATTAAAGCAAAATTTAAATCCTTTCATATGAAGTGCTTATAATTTAAGTATTTACATTTATTCTGCAATCTCAAGATATATTCAAGTATAATTGAAATGTGAATTGAATCTCAAGATATTAAAGTGTCAACATTTACTCACCCTCAAGATGTTACAAACCCTTATGAGTTGCTTTCTTCTGTTGAACACGAAAGAAGATATTTTGAAAAATTGTGGTAACCAAATTTTCTGGTCCACATTGACTTCCAGAGTATTTTTCTCGTTGAATGTCTTATTTTGAGTTCAGCTAACTTAAAGGTGGGTTTATGACAGAATTTAGATTTTTGGGTGAACTATCATCCATCCCAAATATGTTTGCTAACAATGTTTGGTTCCTTAAACATATTCGGAAAATTAGTTTAAGGTCATCAAATAATAAATCATAAAAAAATAGAACGTGCCCTTTTCAATTAGCATAAAACCTCTCTGAAAGAAACATGGGAACGTTAGCTATAAAAATCTCGACCATATTCTAACGTTCAGAGAAATTCATACAAGTGTAGAAAAACTTGGAAAACTTTAATGGTGATTTTCTCAATACTAATATATATATATATATATTTTTTTTGCACCCTAAGATTCCAGATTTTCAAAGAGTTTTATCTTGGCAAAATATTGTCCTATCCTAGCAGCTTTCAGATGATGTACCCGACTGGTTTTGTGGTCCTGGGTCATATATAAGCAATAAGTGTATCATCCATATCTATCGCTAAAGAGAAGCACAGAATAAGGGCTGTGTGATTTTACTCAAAAAGTGGTTTTGGGAATAAGGCACTAAAGTTATTTATTATCTTGAGATCACTTTGTTTTTATGGTCATCCCAATTACCAAAATAAAATGTGATCAAAATATTAAGATTTTAATATTAAACGTTTTTAATAACATTGCAGAGTACTATCTTTATATATGTATATATATATGTATATATTTATATATATATATATATATATATATATATATATATGTGTGTGTGTGTACATATATATATATATATATATATATATATATATATATATGTGTGTTAGTATGTATGCATATATATATGGGGGTGGGGGTGGGGGGTGTTACGTAAAACAAACTGCTATTTGTTACTGCATATTTGCATATTTGTTAATAAGTTGGAAACGGAGGTAGGGGCAGTCCCAAAAAGAAACATGAAAAAAGGCACAGGGTTCATTGAATGACTATATTAGCATTACAAATTGGCTTCAGTTATTTAACGTCATGTTTTTTTTAGTTTTTTTTTTACATGATGGTAAAAAATGTCAACCCTTTAGAATGATAAAAAGAGACACAATCCACTGCAAGCACTGATGGTTACTGTTTTAATCAAACACATTCACATATCAGCATTACAAATAAGGTTTAGTAAACTAATAACAACAAAAAGTAAAAATTGTAGTGATTTGGGTGTTGTGAACAATGTAAGTAACAGTAAGTAATGAAACTCAGTTAGGCTAGAGCTTTAGATGCTGGAATGTTAAGTGGTTCAGATCAGGCTCAGTGACAGAGATTCAAACAGTGAGCTGTGCAGCCTCTTTCACTAAAGACTTCAAGGCACCAATGTCCCCCAGCAGTGAAGAAATCCCCATGCAGTACCACTGGTCACCACTGCTGGCAGTAGAGGCACTGAAGGACTCCAGCTCCACACCTGCAGCCGCTAAAACCCCTGAGGAAGATAGGAAAGCATCAATAAACGGGCCAATTCTCAATATGCGTACTTGTCTGTACTTGTGTTCTCGTGGACTTGTGAAACAGTCACTGCTCAAGTACTTTTCCAAGCAGGCTACATTTCAAATCCCTGGATGTGTCCTTGATCAACCCCTTTTATCGAGAATGCATCGAGAAGGGAGAGAGGTGACATCCCAGAATACATCTCGCACCGAGTCCGACCAGCAAGTGTCAGTAGCGGATGAGAAACCCCACGTAATTTAAAAATACTACTGTTAATGCGTCACATTTTTTTTGTTTTAAGACTTTTTCAGGCGAGAATGTACTTGTTTAATGATTAAATATGTGGTTTATTTATAAAGATAGTGTCTATTTGGTAATTTTATCTGCCGTTTTTGGAGTTGTGAGATCCAATCGATCAGACGTAAGAAGGTCTAACGAGGAAAGGGTGCTAAAAATAGCAATTTTCTAAATAAAATAGCAATAAAAAAAAATTCTAAAATAGCAATTTTCTCACAATTTACAAATAGTTGAAAACATTTGGGATATTGTAAGAACTCAACTGAACAAAATATATAACACCAGCCTAATGGTTTTAGGATATTTTACTGCAAAAATACTACATAGTGCACCTTTAAAGGGTTAGTTCACCCAAAAATGATGTCATTAATGACTCACCTTAATGTCATTCCACACCCGTAAGACCTCCGTTCATCTTCGGAACACAGTTTAAGATATTTTATATTTAGTGTGAGAGCGTGTATGCACACTATACTGTCCATGTCCAGAAAGGTAAAAAAACATCATCAAAGTAGTCCATATGAGACATCAGTTGGTTCATTAGAATCTCTTGAAGCATCGAAATAACAAAAAGACTTCATTCAGCTTTGTCTTCTCTTCCGCATTTGTTTTCAAACCACAAATAAAGATTCAAACGGTCATAAATCAGCGGATTGATTCATGATTCGGATCACATGTCACGTGATTTCAGAAGTTTGACACGCGATCCAAATCATGAATCAATCCGCTGTTTCAACATCAATTTCATTTTTGGGATTTTGAAGTAATCTTTTATCTGTAGTAATTTTAAATTGTGCAGGTTTTCTCGTCCGCTATTGACGCTTGCTGATACATGTTCCCGCAGCACGTTCGAGCTTCATCAACAACCAATGAAGTTCATTCTCGTGTTACGCAGCACGTTTGAGCTTCAGCACGAACCAATTAGGTTTGTTCTTGCACATCAAGCTGGTTCGGTTAAGTTTATGTTTGATGATCAACGTTTAAATGTGAAAGCCTAAATTCAATCTGGTTATCAGATAAAGTGATTGAGTCTCTTCAGAATATTGAACTAAACCGCTCAACTCATTAGTTTATGATCTCTTTTTGAAGTGTCAAAGTGGTAGTTGCGTAGCTGTCAATGGAGGGACAGAAAACTCTCAGATTTCCTCAAAAAGATGAAGGAAAGTCTTTGGATTTGGAGCGCCATGATGGTGAGTAATTAACGACAGAATTTTAGGGTGACCTATCCGTTTAAAGGCTATTTGTGCAGAATATGAATGAGTCTTTACCGGTTATGGAGAGCAGGAGCTCAGTGGAGGTGGCAGCCTTAAAGAACAGCAGGTGTCCGCTGAGAGGAACAGGCTGTCGAAATACACTTCCATTCAGCTCCAACAGCACAGGAACCCCAGCCTGCACCGAGCCAACAGCCTTATGGCTACTGCCGTTCACAGAGATCTCCACAACACACGCCACACGGTCATTTGAGTCGTTATGATCCGTCTTCATCTGGCGGTTTGTGACAGAGACAGATTTAATGTAAAATACAGAGTAGTTCGGAAATATGAAACTATGGTTTCATAAAGTTGTCTTACAGTAATTCCAGTCTCTGCAGCTAGAGGCAGTGCATTCACCAAGTTGGGGCCCTTCTGAGGACCTTCAGTGAGTAAACCAACCACAGCTGCTGAGCTCAAAAACCCAGTGGACTTCTTCAAGGACTCCCCTGAATAGCAAAAATAAACAAACACATTATATATGAATAGTAAGATAATAACAGTAATGGTAAAATACACATGCATGATCTTGCCACAAGATGGCAGCCTTGCACTGTTGATGATCAAATGTAAAGCCTAGATTATAATAATTGTTTACCCCAAAACATAATTGTCATCATTTCATTTGCAAGTACTTTAGTTTTAATACAGAAGAAAGGTAATCATGAAAATTTTAAAGTAATCTATTGTTTCATCAAGACAAAGTTAATTATGTGCGTTTGATTCTTTGACTATTTTCATGGCGAGAACTATAAAAAAGATTCTAGGCACTTCAATTGATTGCAGTTTGGAGGTTCTTTATTTGGGCATTGTGTTGATGGTTTTCTGGGAAAGGAGGAACAAATACATATTTTGAATAATTCATCAAGCAAACCCTAACTACATACTGTTATAAACATTATGCTTTACAAATACAGGATTGGATTGGTGTTTTAAAAAATATTATTAGTTTGGAGCATTACATTTTATGTGAATTTTCTGAATTATTTTCTTGTTGATTTCTGGTCCAAATGGATTGTGTATATATTGAGTATATTGAAACAAATACCTTTTTGATATATAATGGATGTTTTGCTTTTTAATGCAACTACCTCCCCCTTCTTTTGAGAATAGTTTCTGTGTGAAACTGAAGATACATTGAGAAGTTTTGTTGTATGAAGAACTTGTAACAGAAGATTTTTGCTATTCCTGATTAACAAGTATTTTTATAAAACTCGTTAAGTTGTAAAAGTGACAAATGTGAACATGTGAATTGTATCCTTTTCAATAATAATAAAAAACCATTATTATAGGCATTATTAAATTAATTTAAAAGCAAGAACATAATGATTCCACATCTTATAATATGGAGTTAATAACTCCAAATTATTCATTCAGAGAGTTGTACATCTGTAGTGGCCACACACGGTTAAGATATGTAAGACCTAGATGTGGATTATTTTGAAAAAGGGTTTATACAGAATCCAAAAAATTTCTCAGAAGAGTAGAAATATTACAATTCAATAAAATATGTCTGACAGACAGCAAACTCATTTGTACATATGAAAAAGCTTTCTCATGGCAGTAAATATGTGTGCTTGCGCAAGTCTTGTGTGTCCCATCCTGCATTAAATAAATTGTTCTCAATGGTTATTGGGGAGTTAATGACAAAAGCTGACAATATATTCAGCTAATTTATTCCTTAATAATTGACCTACCAAGTGATGTGACATGGACCAGACTGTAGGGTTCTTTAGAAGTGCTGCAGGCCTTTAACACTCTGCCCATGGACTCTCCCAGCCGAATCCACTGATGAGAGTCTGGAGAGAAGGTACTGACCAACACCTGAGCATTGACCTGAGGGGAATAAAGAGATTAAGTTATGATCTGGTCTACTGTATTGCAATACACATCCAAGTGAAAAATCATCAAAAAACAAATAAAATCAAGGGCAGGGACTGATTCTTTCCATCAGTTGTTGATTGGATGGAAGCGGATCTGAATGCGAGCTTGCAGAAGAGTGCAGGAAAGTTACTGGAAGATTTTATGTCCGTTATGAAATTGATAAAAAAATGTATAGCTTAATTTAAACATGGATTAACTGTTTACAATGAGATCAAGGTAAATGCTCATTTCATGCTGAATTTAAACAAATAAATCCATTTAATGTTCAAAATTGTTGATATTTCCAGGTTTTGCATGGTGGAATATGGATTTAAAGGTGCAGTTTGTAGTATTTATGAGGATCTATTGGCAGAAATGCAGTATAATATACATAACTATATTTTCAGTGGAGTATAAAGACCTTACATAATGAAGCGTTATGTTTTTTTTATCTTACAATGAGCCATTTCTATCTACACACCGCGGGTCCCCTTACAGTGAAGTCGCCATTTTGCGGCGTCATGTTTCTACAGTAGCCCTAAAAAGACAAACTTTGCTACAGAGCGCTAGTCACTCTCTACTCTATCCGACGATGACATTTTTGTCCTACAAAATAAAATTCTTCATTGCATTACTTACAGATACTTTTGTGTTCAATAATTGTTTGTAATTGTTCTGATTTTAAATTTGTATTTTACCTGAACTATTTAACATATAAGGATACTCTTTCATATGGTTAGAAAAATAACCTCATAAGTATACAAAATGTCCTTAAAAAATTAGTGGGGGAAAAAAACAGTTCCATGTTTATCAAATATTGCACTATTATAAAGTTAAGTTGAGAGATTAAAACAGAGCGTGACTCACAGCTCCCACTAATGCTTTGCCAGTAACCATGTCCACAATCTGCAGGGCGATATCCTTCCCACACCGAGCTTGAGCTTCTTTAGTGCTGGCTCCCAGATGAGGACAGCTGACTACATTGGGATGGTTCACCAGCGCCCGGTCCTTTGGAGGCTCCTGAATGCCCCAAAATAACAGCAACATTAATATTAATACTTTAAATATTTTTGCATGTAATGTCATTTGTTTATATTTATGCAGCAAAAAGCCAAATGGTTTCTCTCTGTCTGGGTGACATACAAGCTCTGACCTCCACAAACACATCCAGTCCCGCTCCTCCACACTGCCCCGACTCCAGAGCCCGGAGGAGGGCGGCTTCATCGATGATCCCACCACGAGCACAGTTCACCACCTTCACACCCTTCTTACACTTCGCAAATGAGGCGTCATTGAGGAGACCTGTGGAGTACATCACCAAAGGATTGATTTTACACTGGGGCAATTCTAGCAGCAAGGACGGACAGATGGAAATTGGGATTTTGTCTCTAAATGGACATATGGAAAAATGGGACTTTATCTCTCGATGGATGGATGGAAATTAGGATTTTGTCTCTGGATTGACGGATGGAAATTGGGATTTTGTCTCTGGATGGACGGATGGAAATTGGGATTTTGTCTCTGGATTGACGGATGGAAATTGGGATTTTATCTCTCTATCTATAGATGGGTGGATGGATGGATATTTTTATTGAAATTGGGAATTCTCTCTCTATTTATGGATGGATGAATTTATTGAAATTGGGATTATTATTATTTTTCAAGGTGTCAATGAGGAGACCTATGTAGTACATCACCAAAGAGTTGATTTTACACTGAGACAATTCTATCAGCAAGGACGGACAGATGGAAATTGAGATTTTGTCTCTGGATGGATGGACGGAAATTGGGATTTTAGCTTTCTATTGGTGTATGGAAATTGGGATTTTAGCTTTCTATTGGTGTATGGAAATTGGGATTTTAGCTTTCTATCGGTGTATGGAAATTGGGATTTTAGCTTTCTATTGGTGTATGGAAATTGGGATTTTAGCTTTCTATTGGTGTATGGAAATTGGGATTTTGTCTCTGGATGGAAATTGGGATTTTGTCTCTGGCTGGGTGGATGGAAATTGGGATTTTGTCTCTGGATAGACGGATGGAAATTGGGATTTTGTCTCTGGATGGACGGATGGAAATTGGGATTTTGTCTCTGGATGGACGGATGGAAATTGGGATTTTGTCTCTCTATCTATGGATGGGTGGATGGATGGATGTTTTTATTGAAATTGGGATTTTTTTCCCCCAAGGTGTCAATGAGGAGACCTGTGTAGTACATCACCAAAGGGTTGATTTTACACGCAGGCAATTCTAGCAGCAAGGACGGACGGATGAAAATTGAAATTTTGTCTATGGATGGACGGATGGAAAATGGGGCCTTATCTCTCAATGGATGGATGGAAATAGGGATTTTAGCTCTCTATCGGTGGATGGAAATTAGGATTTTGTCTCTGGATGGACAGATGGAAATTGAGATTGTGTCTCTGGATGGACGGATAAAAATTGGGATTTTGTCTCTAAATGGGTGGATGGAAAATGGGACTTTATCTCTCGGTTGATGGATGGAAATTGGGATTTTATCTCTCTTTCTATGGATGGGTGGATGGAAAATGGGACTTTATCTCTCAATTGATGGATGGAAATTGGGATTTTGTCTCTTGATGGAAATTGGGATTTTGTCTCTTGATGGAAATTGGGATTTTGTCTCTTGATGGACGGATAGAAATTGGGATTTCATCTCTAAAGATGGACGGAAATTGAGATTTTATCTCTCTTTCTATGGATGGGTGGATGATGTTTTTGTTGAAATTGGGAATTGTCTCTCAATTTATGCATGGATGGATTTATTGAAATTGGGATTTTTTTTTCCAATATTCAACAATAAAAAAAAGTATTTATTCTATTAGATTAAATGGAGATACCTCAGGATTTTAGTCTTGCATCAAAGCAGTGGCAATATGGGATGAGATGAATTGCAATATTTGTCAAAATAATCACAATTCTATTATTTAACAAAATTATGCAGCCTGAGCAAACTGCCAAAAACACATGTCCTGTTTTGGTTGTGTGTACCTGTGGTGGAGGGCATGAGCGGAGTGTGGACTGTGATATAATCACACTGCGGCCACAGCTGCTCCAGAGACATCTGATCCACACCCCAGCCCGCAGAAACCTCCGGAGGCGTGATGGGGTCGTACCCAATGGTCTGTTAGGGATGCAAAAAGTTCCATCTTGTTAAAGCAATAAAATACTTAACTAAATCACTATTATGCCTGCATTTAAATCAAGTCCGTTTTTAGGTCACAAAATCTTACCTTCATACCAAAGGACTGCATTCTTGTCGCCACCTCTTTGCCGATTCTTCCGAGCCCTACAATTCCAAGAACTTTTCCATACAGCTCTGCACCCATGAACTGCAGAATCATTAGCAAAGCACTCAGCCATCTACCATAACAATGCGAAGCAACACATTCAGTGATCACATCTGATTAGTGATGACTGAGTTAACACAGACAGGAAGGCATGGCTATGGAATGGCATACTGGCACACTGTTTCTGCAGTATGTACTTTGTACACTAATAAGCCAAAACATTATGATGACCACTCACAGGTGAAGAGAAGGACATTGATTATTTCCGAACACGGCCACATATTAAGGTCTGGGTAGATTAGACGGCAAGCAAACAATCAGTTCTCGTAATCAAGGAATAAGGAGAAATGGACAGAAATAAAGATCGGAGCTACTCTGACCAGGGCCAAATTGTTATGGTAAGGCAACTGGGTCAGAGAGTAACGCTCGGTTGCTCTCGATCAGCAGTGGTGTAAATTTACCAACAGTGATCTGAGGAGAGTCATATCAACATGTTGGGTCCCCAAGGCTCGTAGATGCACGAGGGCAACAAAGGCTATCCCATCCTGTCTAAGAAAAACAGAAGGAGAGACATACATTTTTAAAGGATGGTTACGGGAGGAATGAGTCACAACCATAGACCATAAAAAAATGTGAATGACGTGACTTCATCTGTTTCTGCTGACCAGAGTTGAAGCTTCAGGCGCCCCGCACGGTGCTGACATCTTGGGACCGGAGGCTGCGCACAGTGCGCAGTAGAGATTTGCGATATCAAAAGCCCGCTCACACTCTCACAGATGCAGAACAATTAATTATGTTGGTGTGAAAAAAAAAACAGTTATGGAAATGTAGAAATTAAAGCTAAAACTCCAATCTGCTCCCAAAAATCCAGAAAAAGTGTGTTAGTGCCTCAGTGACAACACTCAGAAAAGACGTCGATCTCAGCTGTCAATCATGATGTTACACCCCCCGTTTTATATCATCAAATAACTAAACTTATTTTTATTTATTTATTTATTTATTTTTGTGGGGGGGGGGGATTTAAAGTGTAATTTGATTGTCTAGTTTGCCTCGCGTCAATTACAAAACACGGAGTGGCGGCTATACTAGGACCTAGGTATTTGAGGGCGATCAAGGCGCTAAAGCTTCAGTTACGTGCCACCTACCTTAACATTGTTGCAGAGTGGAGACCAAGTACACCCCTTAATGACAGTGGTGTTCCCTGGTGGACATGGCCTCTTTCAGTAGGATAATGCATCCTGCCACACTGCACACATTGTTAAGGAATGGTTTGAGGAACATGATGGAGTGTTTAAGGTGTTGTCCTGGCCTCCACATTACCAGATCTCAATCCAATTGAGCATCTGTAAGATGTGCTGGACCAACAAGTTCGATCCAGGGTGGATCCACCTCACAACCTACAGGACTTGAAGGACCTGCTGCTAACATCTTAGTGTCAGATACCACAGGACACCTTCTGGGGTCTTGTAGAGTACACAGATGGCCGAAAGCATATTAGGTAGATGGTCATAATGTTTTGGCTCATCCTGTGCACTGTATTTCTAAACTTTCAGTATGCATAGAATATCTGGATGATGTTGTTGCATGCAATACTCCATCCTACAATGCAATGCCCTGTACATACTTCATCTGTGATTGCCAACAGCCACACAAACAAAGGACAAAAAAAGTATACATACCTTTTTACGATCCCATTTTCCATCTTTCATTGACATGACAGCCTGCGGAATATGTCTAAGAAATGCAGGAAAAAACCTTTTAATAAGGTGTTTCATAGGAATTAAACATATAAACTTAAATAATAATTGTAAAAGCTTAAAGGGATAACATCATGCATTTTTAATCATTATATTTTATACGTCTTCAGTCCAAAGCACCAAAAATGTAGTTTATTAATTAATTTTTTGACCATTTTCTACCCTATTTCAGACATACAGTCAGACATCAGAGACTTCTGAGTTCTGAAAGTTACAATAATTTCATAATACAATGAATTATTTATCTCGAAACATGTTATGAACCCTTTAAAACAGAAGTTGATTATTAAATAATAATTTTGCCAGTTTACCTTGACAAGCTCATCAAAAGAGCACAGGTGAGCTCAGCAGCACTGATTGTGTTTCCGCTTGGAGTGCTAAAAAAACAAAACAAGAGGTAATCTTTCAGCTATTACCATTATTAATAAAAACTCAAACATTAAAGGGGACGTCTAATGCTATTTCATGCATTCAGCCTTATTTACACTGTTAAAGAGTTGGATTCTCATGCTAAACATGGCTAAAGTATCAAAAAATAAGCTAGATGTATGCCCGAGTATTTCTGTGCCAAATACACTCCTTCAGAATTTGCATAACTTTCAGAAAGTTTTCTTCAAATATGGCACTGTATGATGTCATAAAGGGTGGATTTGCTTGTATGGACACTTCTCCCGGGTGAGCATGCACACACATCATCAACCAGAGCGAGAACAAGAACGCATCCATCAACAAGCTTCGCTCTGATTATGGGAGCCGTCGGCAGCGCTGGCATTTTGTTTATAGACAAACAATGTCATTAAAGAAGTGTTTTTCTGGTTGTGAGGGAAAGATAACCTTGTTCAGCTTCCCAAATAACTCACCGTTAAAGGAACAGTACATAGTTTTTCCGGAGCAGCAACGGAGCTGTGCAAGTGTGTTTGTTTGTTCCGGGCATTTCAAAGCTTCTCAGTTCAAAGCTATATTTGCAGAACGTTTGAAACTGAAAGATGGAGTGGTCCCAGCGATAAAAGATACCAGTCATGAGCGAAACTGTATCAAATGTCTGCGAGTGTTTCTGAGTGCATATAAATGTAAACAACACGAACATATAGTGAATCAAAAGTTAACCATGATGTATTGTTTGTGTGTGTGTGTGTGTTCGTGACTGTTTAGCTCCGCCCACTGCACGCCTCAACAACCTGTTTTTGGAAAGATTCGGTAAAGCATGTATCTTTTATAAATCTGATAAAACTGAAGACTCTCTGGATATGAAGTACTCAATATTAACATGAGAGTGTCAGAAGGTGTGTGTGTGTGTTGTGTACCCTTTAAATAAAAACGTTTAGGAAAGGAATACCTAGCCATTCTGCTTCAATCCTTCTAAGATGTGCATTTGATGAAAAAAATAATATATTATACCTACTTAAAATGACGCAAGAGTCAATACATTTTGGGCCAAACCATTCCGTTAATAACAGAATACTGAGAGCACAACTAGAGCAACCTGCTTTAGCATTGAAAAAACAGAGGATAGAGGTCAGAGCAAGACTCCACATGCTTCATTACTTCATGACAATGATTCCGCTCTTGGTTGCTGCATCCACATCCACGTTGTCAACTCCTGTTCCGGCCCGGCCAATGATCTTCAAGTTACTCCCAGCATTGATGACATCAGCAGTAACTTTAGTTGCTGATCGGACAACTAAACCATCATAATTCTAAGGGGAAAAGATTTGACATATAAACACAATTGGCATGTAAAAGGTTTTACTTATTCCTATTTTCACAAGTCACCATGCATTCAGTACTATTTTTTTTACTTGGTGCCCATGCCTTCCTATGTCTATTATATTTTATTACCATTCTATGTTATTGACATCAAAACAAAGCATGCATGCAGTGCAGTGATACAATGACAGAAGCGTGGGTGGTGATGAAAAATGATGAACTAAGCACGCAAATAACGTTATCTCATTAGTTAAAACACATGTAGAGGGCAAACACACATAAATTAAGCATAATGCACGGAGAAAGAGTCTGATTAATTGATGCCTAATAAAATCATTAGTTGAAATGAATCGGTTGAAATGATTCATATGGTGCAGATACAGGCTGCTGTTGCATCAGACTCTTGAAGAGGAGGAGGAGGGGTGACACACAGACACACACAAACTTTATCAATAGGCGCGCATTCGCGTGCTAATATTTTCTCATCACATTTTGCCTCGCATTGGAAGACGCCATTACCTTGGCGGCGATTCAAATCCATGCACTTGCTATTCCGGTGAAGTTGCAGCAGAACTTGAAGAATCACTTACCTGAATCTCTGCCATCAACTCTTCTTTAGTCATCTGCTTCTCCGTCACTTCAATGCCATTCTCTTGAAGAATAGTTTTGCAGCATGGATCAACACTTTCACTGATTAAAACGCGTTTGACTGATACGGGGGCCATTCCTGTTGATGCACTGACTCAAATGACTGATCGCGTGCGCCGCTGATGTTCTGTGGCGTTTTCACTAAAGATCTCCTCACTCTCACTCAGTCCTCCTCCTTAAACTCCGCCCTTCACGCGCCTTCCCTAAAGTTCGTTCTGCCACTGTGCACGGTAAACACAAACCTGCAGACATTATACATAAATAAATAATAAGGAAATAACGAAAGAAAGAAATTACTTGATAAAACAAGTACAATTAATATTTATTTAAATTTAGTCCTTAATTAAATGTTATATAACTTTTTATTTTTATTTATTATTTACTGTATTTATTTTTTATAACTTTTAAAAGTATTTATTAGTTCATGTATTTACTTCCTTATTTACTGCATTTATTCACATATAAATATTCGTTTATTCACTTATACATTTATTTATTTTTCCCTCATTTATTTATCTCCACTTTTATATATGATATATTCTTCATGTATTTTCCAATTATTATTTAATTATTTATTTTTACTACATAGCCTATATGTATTTATTTATTTATTTCCACTTTTATATATCATATATTCTTCATATATTCTTCATATATTCTTCAAGCTCATGTACTTTCCAATTATTATTTATTTATTTATTTTTACTACATAGCCTATATGTAGCCTACCGGTATTTATTTATTTCCACTTTTATTTATGTTCCTATTATTTATTTATTTATTTATTCATTCATTCATTTATTAATTCTCACATAAATGTATTTATTTGTTTGTTCCCACATGCATTTACTTATTTATTTATTTCCACTTTTATATATTTCTTTATATATTTTCCTATTATTATTTATTTATTTCTTCTCACATTTATTTGTTTATTTATTTATATA
Organism: Pseudorasbora parva; assembly: GCF_024679245.1. Classification (NCBI taxonomy): domain Eukaryota; kingdom Metazoa; phylum Chordata; class Actinopteri; order Cypriniformes; family Gobionidae; genus Pseudorasbora; species Pseudorasbora parva. The sequence goes on from NC_090176.1 coordinate 46,460,142, forward strand.
TTTATTTGTTCCCACATTAATTTAATCATTTATTTCCACTTTTATATTTCTTTATGTATTTTTCTGTTACTATTTATTTATTCTCACATATGTATTGGTTTATTCATTCATTGTATTTATTAATTTATTTCCACTTTTATATATTTCTTAACATATTTTATTATGTATTTATTCTCACATAAATACATTTATTTGTTTATTAATTTTCCCCCTTATTTCTTATTATTACATTTATTTATTTATTTATTCTTAGTTTCTGCAGGTTTGGGCCTCCATACTTTAATGGGTGTATGATTTATTTGAGCTTAAAGGGAATATAAGATGAAAAGAAGGTTATCACAGGTCATTTGGACTAATTCTTCACACAAGCTCAGGCATCTGACTAATCAGGTGACCACATGACAGACATTTATTCAGTTGCCTTTTTCTCTTGTCTTGTGGACTTATCAGTAAGTATTAATCTAGTAAAGTTAGTAAAATCATAATTTTTGTTTGTTTTATTGAAATGTGACCATTGCAAAAAAGTATTCAAAAAATAAAATAAATACTTGATGACAGTAATGTGTTTTACTGTTTACATTTTGATAGCCTTTAACAGGTTACCCCGCATATACAACACGTGTGACAACATGGTTCTGTAACTTAATCAAGACTAATTTGGGGGGCGCGGGGGGGGGGGGGGGGGGGGATAAATTAGAGGTCAAGTTGAATAAAACAACAAATAAGTTAATAAATATAATTATAACAGAATAATATAATAGGCTAATTAATGAGGTATTAATGAGGCTATATTATTATTATTTTTAAATAATTCTAAAGATGTTTGTTTGTTTGCTAGACAAGGAAGATAAGTTAACAGGAGCATATATATTATCAAAATGTATACACTAATAAATTATTTAATTACATCACATAATGGTTAAAAGAATTTTAAGGCTAAATCAATCAGTTTATTTTGCTGGCCCTTTAAGGACGGACCGGGTGACGTCACCTACTTCACAGGCAGGGTTGCTCATGGGGTTGCTGGGGAACAGTGTAACAAAAGTTTAAATGGTTGCTGAGCAACACAGTGTAGAGAGTCCGAGCATGTTAGCTAAGTCTGTCGATGTATGAAGGAATACAAATATAAAAGCATCTCATTATATATCGAGATCAACGAATGTGTAAAATGTCAACCGCTTCAGTAACAACAGGTGTCGTCCAGTACGGTCGGAGGAAAGGCTCGAGTAAACAAGGTGAGAATTAAAAAAATACTTTGCACCATAACATCTGAAAATAATGTATAATAATGACATCTTTTATAATAACATGTAAATCTGTTGTCGAATGCATATAGTTGTGAGTTCGAAGATGGAGAAACCAGAAGCAGACCTTCGTCAAGTGGTAGTTTTGTCCAAAACTGAATGGCAGCGCATTCAGGACAGTGTGAACGGTGTCAATCATCACAACAGAAGTGTCATAGCAGCAGCCGAACAGCGGGAGGCGCTGCACATGCGCTCTAAAGAGCTCGTCAAACACTGGTCCAACACCATTGCTGTAAGTATAGCAGTCATTTCTGCATTTGTAGCTCTCTTATTCGAGAGGGGTGGTGATAATGACTTTTTTTTTTTTTTTTTTTTACCAAACCAGTGCCTAACTACAAGTTTAGTTTTGCAGAGGACCTCTTTTATATGTACATAAATGCTATATAAATGTTAGTGCATGTATATGTATCCCCCCCACCGCCGCCGCCTCGGGCCCTGACTACCCTCCCAGTCCGACGGCCCCTGGTTTTTATTAAGAAATACGACTAATTTATAGTAAAAAAAGACAAATTTTGTTAATACTCCGGTGATTTTTTAAATACGTCTTCTCTCTGTCTGATCTATGTCTCTTTGAATGACATCTTGATCTAATATTTCTGGTTTTCTTCATTAAAAAGTGTTAAAGTTCAGCCGAAAATGAAAATTATCCCATGATTTACTCACCTTCAAGTCATCCTAGGTGTAGATGACATTATTCTTTCAGAAGACTAAAATCGGATTTATATAGCTTTATAACGGCAGTGAATTGTTGTTTAATTTTTGAAGTCCATAAAAGTGCATCTATCCATCATATAACTGCTCCACACAACTCCGGTGGGTTGGCCTTCTGAAGCGAAGTGATGCGTCATTATGAAATATATATATTTGAAATTTAAAACTATTTATATATTTAAAACTATTTAAAACTTCATAAAGTAAATTATCTAGCTTCCGCCAGATCGGAGAAAAAAAAAAGAAAACTTGTGTGCAATGTAGTCAGACGTAGCATAAGCATTTTGACCTCGCAGGTGCTACACTTTTTCCTTGTTAAATACAGAAGGCGATCTGGTGGAAGCTAGATCATTTACTAAAGTTTTAAATATTGGTATTTTTAGTACAAAAACGCATTGTTTTACTTCAGAAGGCCTTTATTAATCTGATTTTGATTTTGTCCTTGCAGGGACAACGACAAAAAAAGCTGGAGGCGAAAACAATGCGCGAGGCGATCGAAGAAGAGGAGAGGAAACTACTTGACATAGAAGAAGCGAAATACCAGGCTCAGATACGAAAAGAGGCTATTGAGAAATCAAAAACCCAGCAGTACTACCAGACCGACAGAGTGAAAGGCTTCCATGTTTGTGACTCACATCATTTCATCACAAATCTTGTTCTGTGGTAAAATGGTGTGGAAACTACTAGAATCTCTTGTTTTTTTTAGAGCGCTCTGATGCTGGCAGAGGTTCTGAAGGAAAGAGAGGCTCAGATCGAGCTAAAACGCATGAAGCAGAATGCCAGAAAAGACATAGACAGAGATATCTTGGCCAAAATGGCTTCCAGAGAAGAACAGGCCATCCATCAGGAGCAGCAGAAAGCCCTGCAGCGGAAACATGACCAACTGGCCATTGCTGAGAGCTTGAAACTACAGTAAGCAGAAATTAAAGTGCATTCATGCTTCAGTGCATTTGGGGAAAAATGAAGCCAATACAGAAGTAACTTAAACTGCAATTCATTGACTGGCTTCTAGAGACAGGGTTCAAAAGGGAGCAGAATCTCTTTGAGCTCCATATTAAATGGTTAATTAAGTGAGATTATGTGACATGTAGTATTTGTATTAGTGTTTCCCAAACGGGAAGCCGTGCTTACATCCAAAGTGCGCACACATATTGCCTTTCAAACAGCTTGTGAGTGCCATATTGATTTATTTTTTGCGGCTTGTTGCTCTTAAACTGTCAAATACACACAAAAATATTGTCACAATGTCAGACTTGCAGAGTTTTCACAAAAACACAGTCTGTGTAACATTCATGTGCAACAGTATATTTGATCCATGCGTGAGCTCTTAAAGTGACAGCAGCCTTATTAACGTGCTGTCTGTGTTATTAATCAAACAACAAAACACAAAGCGAAAGTCACTCACTGGTCCTGACTGAATAACTTTTGTAAGTTTATTTGATTAATCTACATTTCATTTTTGCAATAAAAACAATCTAAGATAATTTTACAATAAATTGCTTTAATCATATTATGTAGTATTTCTTACCTAAATATCTAGACCTTCCTGTAAATACACAAATACATTGAGAGAGCAAACATTTAGGTGAGATAACAGTAATAGAGCAATGTCTATATATAAATAAAAGCCTAAATTAAAATCTATCATCATATAAAAGTGATCTCTTCGGAAGAAATTAATGATTGCCTAGACTTTCAATGGATGCAGTCTCAATGGAGTGTAGCCTATTTACGGCAGTTCTTCCCTGTGGTATCAAAAATGGAATATGGTATTGAATATTGATCATTTTCAAGCTATCTTATGGAAATTAAATTCTAGTATTGTGGCAAAACTAATGTAGGGTGCAACAAGTCTTGAACATTTTCGAAGCTGACTGAAAAAGTGTCGTAAAACACAGATTTAACATGTTTAACATGCTCTGAAGTTGCATTTTACTGCTTTTAATCATTTTGAGGAATACAGTATCTGTTTTTGTGCTAGTGAGATGAGTAAATACATGCTCACTATGCATGATCATTATTTAAGACCAGATAACAGATAACAATTTATGTCACTGGAAGAACGTTTGTCCACAGCTTTGAGAGAACCTTGCCAGAACATTATCTGAAGTTCTGAGAACATTCCCTGTTAGCTGGGACTTACCTGAGAGAGTCTGATGTTTCCCTCTCTATTAGGTTAAAGGATCATGAATTAAAGAAAGAGCAGGAGAGGCAGGAGGTCAAAAAGGAGGCTGAAGAAATTGAGCGACTCCAAGATCTTCAACTATGGGAAGACTCCATGAAAGAGCGCAAGAAACAGGAAGAGAAGAGAAGCATGATGAATTCTCTTCGTGTAAGCCGGTTGTTGGACAACATTCACACAGAAAAAACAGACAGATTGAATCAGATGCTGTTTTGAAATCCCATCTTCTGTCTTCCATCAGGACCATTTGACCAACAGAGAGCTGATGAAAGCAGCGGAGGCCCGGAGGCAGGAGGAAGAGGAGGAGAAACGGAAGCAACTCGCCAGGCATAAAGAAAAAGTGATGAAAATGAGGAAAGAAAAACAGGAGGAAATATTTAGGTACTGTACATAAGGCAATGGAAATGTGTCCTGTGGTGGGTATAAATGACAGGATCAAATAACTTCGGGGGCATTTTAGTTATTTAAAAAATTGTGATTCTCTAGACATCATGGGCTTTCGGTGTTATTTTACCATTATTTATATACTTCAGTTTTGAGCTGGCTTTTATTTTATTTTATTTTTTATAAGATTTAGGATTTTTTTGATGTGCTTTTGTCAAAAAAAATTCTATTGAGCTTTAAGTTATATTTATTTTAGTGTTGTCAAATTGATTAATCACATCTAACATACAGGTATATATTTATACATATATGTGTGTGTGCATCTGTGTATATATACATACACATATGTATTTACTTATATATGTATTTATAAATATATATATGTGTGTATATAGAGTATACAGACATTTATATCTTATATAAATATAAACATTTATGTAAACAAAAACATTTATGTTAGATGTGTTTCATCGATTTTGACATTTTAGCTTCATATTTAATCAGCTAAAAACTGCTCTTTCGGAGTGTTTGTTTCAAATGCAAACTTTCTTGCAAACCAGCATATATAAATCTACAAAATCTACTAATTTTAAAAGATACCTGAGATAAAAATGGACATCCACATTTCTATGGGTTACTCTGGGTTATGGAAGTTATGCGAGTGAAGTACAAGAACCCTGGAGAGAAAGTATGAATATCTCCAGTGCTTGCTTTGTCTCAGAACTGTGCTTGAATTTGTCTTCTTTCTTTTTTTGTGCTTTAGAGAGCTTCAGAGACACAGAGAGACTATTATTCAGAAGTTAGCTGTGCACAAGCAGCAAGAAATCAGTAATGAGGAAGAGATCATCGCAAAAGCGGTCGCTGAACGTGAGGCCAGACAGGCCCGAGAGGAGCGTGAGAAAGAAGAAAAACATGCAGCCATGTTGAAATCTATCGCTGCACACAGAGAATCCATGGTAAATGAGTCCTATTGCTAATGTTTTTATGATTTCAATTTTAAGCTTTGTCTAATGGATGCATGCATGATTATTTCTTTTTTTTAAATAAACTAAAAGCTACTATAGTGATATTTTACCACAGTAATTTTGTGTTTATATAATTTTAAATGCATTTATTGAAATAAACCTTTTTCTCAACTCAAATCAGAGGCAAGAGCAGGAACGAAAGGCAGAGGAAGAAAAACAAAAAGCTCTGGAGATGCTGAATGCCAAGAAGGAAGCAGATAAAATCTTTCTGAAAAAGCAAGAACTTCAAGCTCAAAAAGCTAGAGAAGAAGGAAAAGTGCTCCAAGACATCTACATACAAGAAATGGTGTGTATATGGGCTCTTAATATGCTCTTAATATGTTTTATTTTAAGCACTGAACTCATAATTTCTCTCAAATTTAACATGGGTTTTGCGAAGGCTGAAAAACGTGCAAAGGATTACCGTACAAAGAAAGAACAGAAGGACTTTGTGGCGAAGAACACTGCTCTCATTGTTGAGGAGGAAAACCAGTTCCAGAATTATGCCAAACAAGTCATCGAAACAGCCGAGAAGACAGGGAGAAACATCTACCCGCTCCTGAAGGCTGGCAGAGAGGGCATCGGAGGGGGCCTGGGGCCCATGTTCAATGGACTTAGACCAAGCTATCTAGTCCATGATGAGTCGGGTGTTCAGATGCCCAATTATATGAACGGAATCACTCAAAACATAAAAGACCTGAATGAGACCCCTGACATTCAGCTGTCCAAGAAAAGACTAGGATTTAACTGGTAATCCTTCACAACATCTAGTTGTTAGAATGACTCTCTCTTGCAATAATAAAGAGTTTATGCAAAGTACATTTTAATTTTCTCAAATTTTATTAAAATATACAATTGGATGTTTATAAGTACTGTATGTTCAGAAATATTCTGATTTACGAATACCTCAAAGAAAAATTGATCTATCTATCTATCTATCTATCTATCTATCTATCTATCTATCTATCTATCTATCTATCTATCTATCTATCTATCTATCTATCTATCTATCTATCTATCTATCTATCTATCTATCTATCTATCTATCTATCTATCTATCTATCTATCTATCTGTCTGTCTGTCTGTCTGTCTGTCTGTCTGTCTGTATCTAATCTATCTATATAGCTTCTTTTTCATTCTGGATTATACAATACAAATACATGCAATAACTAAGATAGGTTTTATTTATATGACAAAAACAAAACAAAAAAACATTTTAAAACTTATTTGACCCTTTTGCAGCAGATATAATATGGGGGGGGGGCTGTATTTTACCTTTAAAGTAGCCACATTTTGCCTTCTCTGTAAACTTTTTTTAAAATCATGTAATAAATATAATATATATCCATTTAGTCAATCAATAATGCAATAAAAGAACAACAAATCTATTAAATATCAGGAAAGAAAAAAGATTTGTATGTATTCATTTGTTCATGATAATGATTTACTTGTGTAATTATTTCATTAATATTTTAATAATTAATACATGTTTATATCATTTATATTCATTATGGTTTCACTCTTTTCTTGTCCAATAAATGTGAATCTTATATCACATGGTGAGACTTTTATTTTGACACACACCGTGACTTTTGGCTGTGCGCTTCATTAAACAGGAAGCCAGTAAGAGCATTGACCATGACAGCCTCATTTCTCCCTTTTCTGTTCACTTGGTTGATAAAACATTGTTCTTACATGCACGTTAAGCATCTGTGTGAAATATACGAGCCGTAGTGTGCACCTCTGGGGCTGTAAGCCTCTCTGACCACATCTGTCCTCTAACACGTGTTCTGCAGCAGCACAGGACACTCATGCTGTGTGTTACATATGTGTTATGGCATGGCAGCTTGAAGAAGGTACTGTGAAGCTCTCTTATTCAGGTTTATTCATATAGCACATTATCCTGTCCAACACATCTGCTGCTGTCAGCTGGATCTGACTTTTGGTGTTAAGAATTAACTTTTAAGTATATGTTTGTTAGTTGACTTTCTAGGAGTGATTAGACGAGTGTCTAAAGTGATGTCAAAATGAAAATGTATTAACTTAGTGCTAAGGCAAAGCAAGAGACTTGATTTGAGATTATTCATGATAATAAAACAGATGACATGCATTGCATTCATGCACATTTATATGTATATATATATATATATATATATATATATATATATATATATATATATATATCAGTTATCATCAATGTTGGAAATAGTTATGTTGCTTAATATTTTTTGAAACCTGTAATACTTTTTATAGGATTCATTGATAAATAAAAATGTAAAAAGAATAGCATTTATTTAAAATATATATCTTTTCTAACAGTATAAATCCCTTTTTTTTTAAATCAATTTAACACATCCTTGCTGAATATATATATATATATATATATATATATATATATATATATATATATATATATATATATATATATATATATAAAAAATATATTTTTATAATTTAAATAATAAAAATAATTAAAAAATGTTATTATTATAATTATATTATATATAATTAACTGGTCATCCTTTATTATATATATTATATAATATATATTAGGGGTGTAATTCTTATTTTATTATTTTATTATTGATATTATGCACAATACATATTGTCACTATCCATGATACATATTGTTGCATTTTTTGTATTGTGATATATTATGACATGATATATTGTTATTTATGAATGTGTTTGTCTCTCATATAGCATATATGACTTCCAGTAAACTCACACACATATATTTTCAATTCTGCAACATTAAATATAATACATAGATAATAAAAAATATAAATAATAATATACCCTATATATTTATAGTAGTTATTATGAATTTACTAAAAGAATACAGTGGATTGCAGTTTTAATTGCTTTCTGTAGGAGCTGAAATAAATGCAGAATGTACAGTGAGGTCCACTAGTTAAAATTAAAAAAAATTGTTACATGAAAAAGATTTTAATGAGCATAATATTTTGAGTGGACAATTTGCATGCAATTTATAATGTCTTAGTGTTTGATATTTCTCTCTTTTGCTTTAATAACAGCGGCGCTCTAGCTGAGATGGGCAAAACTTGATCTGATTCTCCGGTGCGCCTGCTCTCTCTAGTATGTGGAGTGACTCCTGACGGCGTCGTCCTCTGCCATGTTTCGGCTCCGATCGCTTCGGGTATGTTCCCGAAGGCTGTTTCACAGTGGAGTCGTCAGCCGAGACCAGCTTCTAGACCAGCTCCAGACGAGCTCTGCGGAGGACCAGCTGTTCGACGTGGTGGGCCGGAACAAAGCCAAGCTGTCCGTCAACCATGTGAGCTGTGCTATTGGACTGCTGTGGCAGTTTCAAAGGGAGCGGCCGCAGATGCTCAGGACATTTGAGTTCGTCCAGAATCACCCGCAGTTCATGACGCTTCGAGTTCTGGCTGAAAACAAGATCAGCCTCATGGATGACAGTTCAGTGGTGGAAATGCTTTATGATGTGCTCAGGTACAGCATGAAGTGAAAGCTCTGTTACGTAACCTAGTGTGTAGCCTAGCTAGATAATGTTTTAAGTTATTAAACACTACCGGTCAGAAGTTTGGAATAAGGTCACTGAGGTTATATTGCAGATAGGATGCTCCTTTTCTAGGCATCTCTTTAGGTTCTGGAACAGAGCTGCTGTCTAAACTACACTGTATATATGGTCTCCTAATTAAATCTTTGGGAATCTAGCCCTATTTTAACTGCATTTGTCTTGTTTTGCAGGCTTAAAGTAGAACATCACGACTCTCTTGTGCAGCAGTTGGTGACAGAGGCTTGGAACAGACTGGAGAGGTACATGACAGAGCTCATAAATTCAACCACTTCAGTGAGAGTTTGGTGATTTCAGTGACATGAGCAACAGTGCCCATCTACTTTTTCAGCAACCATGGTTCTGGAAGTATTTGTCACATTCCTTTTTTCCATAGGGATTTTAAAAAGTCTTTGTTAAAAAGTTATAAACCAAACCATTCAGCTATGAGGTGAATCACAACATTTAAAACTTTGATTTCAAGCAGAAAAGTATTGGAAAATTTAACAGAAAGAAAAAGGTACATTGCAAATGACATAATTGAAATAAAAGGATTGAAAAATATTACTCTATTGATTTACAGGTGTGTATATGTGTTGTATGTGTACGTATATGCGCATACATTGCATTAAATGTAAGTGCTAATCCTTTAAGGGAAATTAAATAAATATATGCACATATATAAATACAATGATAAAATATTCTCAAAATAGACATATATTCTATATAAATAAACATAAAATATATATAAAAAATTGAATTCACATATATAAAATAAATAAATGTAAAATACAATATATTTTTATTAAAAAGTGTGTGTGTGTGCGTGTGTAAATTAATATATTCTATACCATCGATTAACAGCTTTGAAGATCTGATTAGGTCTGTCTTTAAAAATGTATAAGATATTGTTTAAAATAAATCCTCTATGGAGAAAATGAATGTGATTTTTTTTTTTAAATCCTGGAACCTGACTGAGCACTCTTGCAGATGTGATGTGGAGCAACAATGTTTTAAAAAGTATAATTTTATGAAATGAGCAGCAATGTTCAATAGAAATGATTACAAGCAGCAAAATATGGCTCAGCGCCCATAAATGTCCCATAAAAGTGTGCTTTCTGTGCCATAAAGATTCCAGATGACAACACTTTCAAAGTTTGCGGTTTGTCTGAGTGATCAGTTCCTGCAGCACAGCCCTCTGATGGGTCAGATTACTCAAATAGTGAGTCAGAGACTGGACTCCATTCAAGACGCCAGGTTTGTTTTTAACCAACAAGCACCTTAAAAGTGTAGTGCACCCGGAAATAAATGTATTTACACATCTATGTACCTCCTCCATCTTTCCAGAGTGCTCACACCCTTAATGATCAGTATTTTTGCCCTGGTGTCGCCACAACTGCGGGATGCACTGCTTAAAAAAGCAGACACCCTTTTGGACAAAATGGACCGGTTTCACTTCAACAACCCCAGAAGGGTGGTGCAGTTCCTCCGAAACACCAGGTATTTCCACCGACCCCTGCTGGAGAAATGCAACCAGCTTCTCCTGCAGAACGTCGCCCATCTGGACACAGAGCACATCAGCATCATTCTGGGACTGTATCAGTCGATGCAGTACAATAACTGTGATTTCCGACTGGCTGCGAAACAGAGACTCGTAGAGTTGGTGGACACGAGCACTGATCCTGCCACCTTTACCAAACTCTTTGCTTCTCTTGGACCAATGGCAGGGCAAGGTGTCAGAGAAGGGTAAGCTAGGGAAAGTATCCCTTATTTGTTTAATTACTATTGTTTTATATCAGTGTTATCTACAGTGGGGTAAACAAATATTTAGTCAGCCACCAATTGTGCAAGTTATCCCACTTAAAAAGATGAGAGCTCTGTAATTTTCATTACGGGTACACTTCAACAAAAAAATCCAGAAAATCACATTGTCTGATTTTTAAAGAATTTATTTGCAAATTATGGTGGAAAATAAGTATTAAATAATAACACTTTTTTTTTGCCCCACTGTATATAATATGGAAGCTTACTTCTGCCATCAAATAAAAATAAGGTATACTTTTATCTCACAATTCTGTGCAAATGCTAGGTTACAGTATTTCTGACTTTATTTCTCATATGTGACCCTGGAGCACAAAACCAGTAATAAGTCGCAAGGGTATATTTGTGGCAATATCCAACAATATATTGTATGGATCAAAGTAATCGATTTTACTTTTATGCTGTAATGACAATGACTTATGAGTTTAATGTCTCGGGGAATAATTAACTCAAAAGGGATTTAATATTCAATATTCATGAATTTATGAATATAATTTGCTAGTCGTTCATTACGTATTAAAATTTTCCGATAGGGAAAATTGTTTAATTAAATACAAGTAACCCTTTACGGAATTGCTTGAAATTATCCTACTAAGTTTGTCCTGCAAATTAGTTATAGACTTTTCAAATCAATTCTCAATAAAGGGATTACTGCTTTACGAGCGCATAAGAAACATTAACTTTACTGATCAGGACAAGTTCAATATTTCAAATGGTCATACAGTTTAATTTACTAACATAGTAGCATAAGCAGTTAGGTAACGTTAGATCACAAGTTTCATTGACTTTGTGTATGTGGGAGAACAACAGACCCAACTCATTAAATGTCTTTTGGAGGTTTAATAAACACAGACTAAAAATAACACTACGATTCACACAGAAAGTACACACTAAATATGCATCAAGAGAGTAGAAATATAGATATTAACGAAAGAATACATAAAAGAGAATAATGAATAGACTGAAATTAGAGAGAGATAAAAGAGAGAAAGAAAGAGATGGGACAAAGAATTAGGGATAAGAAGCAGCTTTCCTTCAGTTCATCAAATACAACCTTCACGGAGTTAACTTGTCCCAACGGGAAAATAACACACCCTCTTAACAGCAGTTTGAATTTGGAAGATAAGAATACTTGCTCTAGTTATGGCTTCTCGCGTGTGTGCGTGTGTTCCGAGTTCAAATGCCCTGCGTGTCCGGCGGTTCTTCCCGAGGTCGAGAGGGAGCGGCTGGTTGCTTTCTCAGAGACGCTCTGTGTCCTCCTTCTGAAGAATGCCCTTGGGGCTAGTAAGTTGATGACTCAGTAGGGAAGCGAGGAGAACCAGGGAAGAGGGGAAGAGAGGAAGAGCTGGGGCCTGCATTGGTGGCCTGGCTTAAGGCCAGGCACCGTGGCGTTGGTTCCGCCAGAGAGAGAAGAGAAGCGAAGTAAGAGATTTTCAGAAGAGGAGCGATTGTGGTCTCCACTGGTCTTTTAAGACAATTAATCCACGCCCCCTTCTGGGTAGTCTACCCAATCCAGAGGGTGAATTCTGAGCGGGAAAAGTTCTCTTTGTCTTGGTTTACGACCTACTTTGCATGTTTCTGAGGTGTCGTAAAGGGGTGTTGATTTTGTATGGTTTTACTCCCAAGTTTGCTAAACATATTAATGATACATTTCATAATCCCATTTGGTGCATCGTTGAGTAAGTCAAAGAAATAGGAATATTTAGATATCAAACACCTTATGGCTGGGAGATATTAAAGCAGAGATACATTCTTATACAGAAATACAAGCATTTAAAATAAACTTACATTGTTTCTACCCCATGATTGAGTAGGCATGAGTCAAGGAGCATGCATATATGAGGTTACCTGAATTAGTAAATTGTTAAGACAAAGACAAAAAGATGCAAAATACCATACAGAAGAAACATTTTACAAGACAGTTATGTGTTTACATATAATGTCCTGGGGTGCATGTTCATTTATAGATGGTTTGTCTATAATTTGAGTTAAAAGCGTGTGTCTTACAAACTTTAACTCTCTGTGTATGGAACTTTTCATGTGGCCAAATTCTTTTGGGCCATAAAACTTCTTATCAGATGGTTTCCAGGGTAACGGAGAATCTTTCTCTGTTGTGTTGGGGGAAGGTCTGTTACTAAGCACAAAGCATTCAAAACATATTTGTTAAATGTAACTGGCGATTGTGTGTTTGATTCGCCTGAGTCGCTACAATGCCAAGAATCATTAATATATTAAGTAAAAATCAAGTTTCCATGAAGATATTTTGTAAATTTCCTACTGTAAATATATAAAATGTATTATTAGTAGTAATATCCATTGCTAAAGACATCATTTGGACAACTTTAAAGGTGATTTTCTCAATATTTAGACTTTATTGCACCCTCAGATTCCAGATTTTCAAATAGTTTTATCTCTGTCAAATATTGTCCTGACAAACAATACATCAATGGAAAGCTTATTTATTCAGTATTCAGTTTCAATCAATTGACCTTATAACTGTTTTTTGAGGTCCAGGGACACATATATTTATATATTGTTGACTTTGGACCTTAGTTCTGTCCTTAGGTGTCTGTATAAAGGATTGCTACAGTGACTGTATTTTCCCTGTCATTTTTTCTATAGGGATTTCATTTAAAGTGTTTCATGCCATGAACCACCAGGCCATCTATTGATTTGTTTGATTGGTTTTCCAGGTTAGAGAGTACTGCGCTGCTATTGGCTGATGAGCTAAATCCCCAGCAGGCTTTAGTAGTGGTGGAGACGATGGATGAGATTCATTGCAGGAACCTTCAGTTGATAAACAAGTAAGACGAGTAATCTGCATTGCCACATCTCAGAACCTCACAGACAAATAATTATCACAGTTAGGGTTAGGTGGCGTGATTCAATTCTTATGTTACTGCACTAATTTTGTTTAATGGTACACTATGGTTCAAAAGTTTGGGGTCAGTGTTTTTTTTTAAATATATATAAACATTTTTCAGTAAAGATGCATTAAATTGATCAAAGTGACAATAAAGACATTTATATTGTTACAAAAGGACTAATGATGCTGAAATTCAGCTTTGCTATCATAGAAATAAATTACATTTTAAGCTTATTATTTTTCCAAATATTACTGTTTTTACTATATTTTGTTTAAATAAATGCAGCTTTGGTAAGAATAAGAGATGTTAAAAATGTAAACAATTTTTTTATGATATCAAACTTTTGAATGGTATTGTGTATAAACAGATGTGTATATATACACATATGCATAAAAAGTGCACTTTTTGAACACACACACACACACACACACACACACACACACACACACACACACACACACACACACACACACACACACACACACACACACACACACACACACACTGCCTGACCCAAAAAAAAGTTGCTGTTTGTATTTAAATAGGCAAATGCTTAAGAAATGATTGGATCATTATTGCAGTGATAATTATGTTTCTAGCATGCTTCATGTTTGGCAACAGTTCTAACCCTAAACCCTGGAGTGTTTAGCTTTTCATTTCTTAAAAAACCATGTGATGCAATGTCAAGATTTATCTGCTCAAACTGCAAGAATGGTTGGGAGGGAGCATGAAGACTCATTCTCACTCATGAATTGGAGCTTAAATTTATTGAAAGTCTTTGGGATGTGCTGGAGGAGACTTTACGGAGTGCTGGGCTCTTATGTTGTCAATACTACATCTTTAACAAAAATGATGTACCTCTTGATGGAAATAACTTTACAACATTTATTTCCATCAAGAGGTGCATCATTTTTGGGTCAAATGACCTTACCATGTCTTTTCTGACAGGATGGCAGCAATACTCTTCAAGAATCTGGAGACGTATCGGCCAGTGGAAATTGCTCGAATTACTCAATCTCTCATCCTGCTCCACTGCCAGAATCCCGAGATCTTCACCAGACTGAAAGCCAAACTGCTGCAGTGAGTTTCATAAACCAGAGAGAGGGCAATTAGTTCTCTCTGGTTAGGACAGTTCACACAGATTGTAAAATTCTCTAATTTCTCATCATTTCGTTTTGGATCATTTCGTAACGATCAGTGTGATTAAAAAAAATTTTTTTTTTTTTTTTTTTTTTTATGTTTTTGAAAGAAGTTTATTTTACTCACCAAAGTTCCATTAATTAAAAAAAAAGTTAATATTGCAAAATATTATTACAATTTAAAATATTAGACTTAAAGGTGCACTATGGAACTTTCCGTCCACTGGATGGCGCCTATTCAAAACAAATGCGTAGTTTAATGATGCAAAGTGTGAGCGCAGCATCTTGGGAGATGTGGTCTTCTCATCACAGCCGGTGGAAAATAGGACTCTGGCAGAAATCACGTTCATGCATGCGGTTATTAACGTTACTGTAGTCTAAAGCAGAGCAGGACCGAGTGTTATGGACCTGAGCAAAGCTGCTGGAGCGATTGTTAAACAAATACCCGCCTCATGAATACCGAGACTTTTATTATGAAGGGACGGGACACAGTCGCCGGGCGCCTGCACAGATCCGCTCTTCCGGTTATGATTATGAGGTAATGCTGCTCTGTTTATCATATTAGATACATTTAAGTGTGTTTAAAACGATGTTATGACGTTACTCCGTGCGTTCACTTGTTCACACTGCTAAGAGTAAAGCGCTCCTGCCAAATAAAAGCCGAAACCGAGGGTAGCGCAGATATGACGCAATTGACAGGCGACTCCCTCAAATGCAATGCTGAAATGTCCCTGTTCTTAGTTAAAATAGCAATTTTCTCACAATTTACAAATAGTTGGAAACATCTGGGATATTGCAGGTACTCAACTGAACAAAATATATAACACTGGCCTAGTGGTTTTTGAATATTTTACTGCAAAAATACTACATAGTGCACCTTTAAAATATTTTTTTTATGTGAAATATATTTTAAAAGTAAAATAATGTATTCCTGTGATCAAAGCTGAATTTTCAGCATCATTACTCCAGTCTTCAGTGTCACATGATCCTTCAGAAATCATTCTAATAATATAAATGTCTCTTTGCCAAATAAAACTGTTATTTTTTTATAGCTTATTGACAGTAGTGTATAAATAATATAAAGTCATGTTGTACTATTATGGTAACACTTTTAACATTTGTGTTAACTAAATTAATTAACATGAACTAACAATGAAGAATACTTCTAACCAGTGGCGTAACTTACTAATGATGGGCCCCAGTGCAGGCTAAGCAGTTAGCCCCCCCCCCCCAACAAAGCATATGTAACACTTTAGGGTCAGGTTTCATTTCTATATCAGGATATCGGTTGTTTATTATTATTTACAAATCAAATATTAATGGCTTATTCTGTGTCACCGTAGGGCCTACATCCCTTAATCATAAAAAAGACACTCTTTTATAATCAGTAAGATTCCAGATGAGAGTTATTTAGGGGGGTTCGGGGGCATGCTCCCCTGAGAAAATGTAGATTTCTAGGATCTACATATGTGTATTTTAAGATGTTCTGAAGGCCAAAAAAAGTAGATAACAATATTACTAGAGACTCATCAAGATGGACATGTTGACATAGGCTACTTTTTTTGTGGGTTTGTCCGTTCAAACGCAAGACTTGAAAGAGAACTCTATTTGCGCGCTGTGAGACTGCGCGCTTTCGGGATGAGTGCACAGAGACAGATGTTCTCATTCGCGTCTTCTGGCACTACACGCGGGTGATGATGGTGAAAATCAGGGGTGTTTCTATGATTATCATTTTAGGGGGGCTCAGCCCCCAGTGAGGTTAGGCCTGTAGAAAAAATGTTAACACTATTTAGTTCAGGGTCCAAATTGCGCTATTAACTAATAGCTTACAAACATGCATACCCCTAAGATATTGGCTGTTTATCATTACTTATAAAGCAAATATTAACACCTTACTGCATGGCCATACTGTACATGCATTAATCATACCCAATAATGTAGGCAGGTTTATAATCACCAAGATCCCAAATGTTAGGGGGTTCTAACATGCTCCCCTGAGAAAATTTTGATTTCTATGATCTACATATGAGCATTTTAAGAAGTTCTTTTAAGATAATCTACTTACTTAATTTACTATTTATCAAAGTTTTAAGTTTATTAAAATCACAATATGAACACATTCAATACTAATCTTATGCCCAATACAGGCTGAAAAAGCTGAGTTAAAAAAAAAATATATATATTTATTGAATGTTAAAAATAGAATTATATTAATTTACAATATATACACATTTATTATTAATCTTATGCCTAATCTGATGAAAATGGCTTTGTTAATATTTCTTGTTCGTTAATTAGGCCTACATTATGAATCACATAGGCATATTTCCAGTTAAAAATGTCTAAAAATTAGACACAACAAGTTTATTCATTCGCCTAAATATTTTTTTCTTTTGATTAACATTTCTGACTTAAAGCAGCAGCTGTCAAACATGAATGTTTAGTTTAGCTGCATTTACTTGACGTCGAGTTGCGCTCCTAAAAAAAAATTTGCGCTCAGCCTCAGCAGTTTCTGTGTGACCATAAAGCCCGCCTTCTCTGATTTGATTGGTTTTATCAAATATTTTGACATTGACGAGCGGTGACAGACCAATGACGATTTACACACACACACACACACACACACGCCTCTGCTTCTGACGTGCGCTGCGCTCTGCTCAGAGCCGCTACGGATTGGAGAGACAGGCTAAAAAACGGGACGAAGCCCACATTTCGGACGTATTGTTTCGGTGATGAAAGTCTTTCGGCCAAGAATGCACCGAGAGAATGCACATGGTCCATTTTCGCCCGAATATTTGATGCATCCCTAATTAAAATAATTATTAATAATAATAATAAATTATATAATGGGCTATTATTTAAACATAAATATGAAACTAAATAGGCTACGGTTTCTTTAACCCTCTGGCTGAAGAACGCACGTAGGCCTATCGGCTGTTTTTTCCCCCTCACGAGTCATGACGGGGGATAGCCTATAACTCGCAATACTCCGTAATTTTTGGCCATACAGATAAATGTGAGACATAATTATAAATATTAATTGTCCACTTTTATTTGTGTACACTCACATAACAACAAAACTTTGTGCTTTAGTAAAATAAATAAAAAAGGTGCGCTTTCTATCTGCGAGAATCTGAAACTCGGTGAATACATGACAAACATGAAACATACGCCTAAAGAAAACTTGAAATCGCTAGATTTAAATCAAATAATTCACATTTTATAGTGAATTGTGAAGCTCACTGGCATAGAGCGGAATATCTAGCGGATCGAGCGTCACGCAACTGTGCTCCGCTCACATGCTCTGATGAAAAAGGTGGTCACGTCAGTATATCCTAAGCGTGACGGTAGAGCGCGACAGCCGTGTGAAATCTGAAACCAGTGCTTTTCATTTGAAATGTGAGTGTCACAATATTCTGCGGAGTCACTTTGTCGCCATGGGCCAGTTTGCAATGTGGGCATGGGCCCGTGTGCGCTGCGGGCCCCCCTGCCGCACGGGCCCCAGTGCGGCTGCACTGCCTGCACTGTCTGTAGTTACGCCCCTGCTTCTAACAGAATCTATTCATATTAATTTCAACATTTACTAATTTATTTTTTAATCAAATGTTGTATCTCTTACATTAGGTAATGCACTTTATACTAACATGAACTATATATAATTGTATTGTTATTTACTAACAGACTAATAAATTCTGTAGAAAATACAATGCCCGTTGTTAGTTCATTTTAGCACATGCATTATATAATGTTAAAATAAAGGATAAGCACTATTGAAGTATCTTATTTAACAAATTTATGTTTATATCTTTCACTTGATCGTCACTCATAGTTTCCTGCAGGGCAGTGTGTACCCGTACGAGGTGACCATGCTCACCAGGGTTCTGTCCATGCTTCCTTCCCGCCATCTTGACGAGGGCGTCCTTTCCCGGGTGGAAGCCGTGCTCCCGCAGTGCAACCTGAACGACCTCAACACTTACGCCGTAGTCGTCGCCAAGTGGATTCGCAACGACCCATCGTACCGGCACAACACCTCCAACAAATACGTTCGCCTGCTCCAGACCCTGAACCGCTGCGGACGGGATCGGCTGCACAGGTTGGAGCATCTGGACGTGGTGCTGGAGGAAGTGAAGTACCTGTCCGGGGAGTGGTTTGATGAGATGCTGCTGGAGGAGTCTATGCTCACCTTGCAGAGACTGCTTGACCAGCTATCCTGGACTAACCTGCATGAGGTGGCCGTTTATCTGACCAGGACTAACTACTACTGTGCCGCGCTGCTGGACCGCATCGCTAGTATGACGATTGAAAATATAGACAAGGTGGGAGTCGTTTGAATGCATTTTCACTTTAATCAATTTAATGTAATAATGTTGAATAAAAGTACTGATTTTCATCTTACTGATGAAAGTACTGATATTTTTATCTTACCTAAAACTATTATATGGTAGTTTATCACGATTATCACAAAGTGTTTTTATTTATTTTATTTTTATTTTATTTTATTATTTTTATTATTTTGTATATTTGTTTTTATAATGTTTTAGTATTGTGTATGTATAATTTGTATTAATATTTTGAATTAGCTTATATTTTCAGCCTCCTTTATTTTAGTTTGTTTTATTTTTATTTAACTTCAACTTTTTATTTCAGTTTTAGTCATTTTAGTACTTTAGTGAAATAATTAAACTTTTCAGTTTGTTGGCAATTAACATTTATAGTTTTTCATCTATTGTTTATATTTTATTTTCGTTTTATTTTAATTAAATAAAATTCTGTTGAATAGTTTTAGTTAACAATAACAACACTTGTCACCAATGTAAGTATTATTCAAATTCTGGTGCTCAAAATTTATTTTATAAAAATGTCCTTTAGAAATATCATTAATTTCACTGTAGAGAAAAATACATCAGTGATAACATATGAAGATTTCAGCACAGATGAGCAAATGCTAATTTGCTGCTCAATAAACATTTCTTCTTATTATTAATAAGCCAAATACATTAGAACGATCTGTTCTAAAATAAGTGTATGTCTGTCTCTTCCGATCAGACTCATTACTCTGCAACATATGCCACTTTGCTGCCTTTTGCTGTGCTAAATTATGACCCACCAATGGCGGAGGAGTTTTTTGATGCCTGCATTCGACATTTTACACCATATATTAGTAAGATCCTTCTACTGTCCATCTATGAATAATTTGTTTCCAAACTTCAAGCCGTAAATTCCAACCTGTTTTTGCTGATTGAGACAGGTTCCTTTGACCCTCACCTGCTGGTTCTCTTGGCGTACGCACTGGCTTTGGCTGATTATTTCCCAGAGGAGGTGATCAGAGAGATTTTCAACGTGGACTTTCTTGCAAAGTTGGATGCCCATCTGGAAAGTATGTAAATTTTAAAGATGATATTATAACATGTAACTTAAAGGTCTGAAAGAGAAATCTGCATAAATGGCCATGAATGAAAGCTTTAGTTAAAGGTCCCGTTCTTCGCGATCCCATCTTTCAAACTTTAGTTAGTGTGTAATGTTGCTGTTAGAGCATAAATAATACCTGTAAAATCAAACCTCAAAGTTCAATGCCAAGCGAGATATTTTATTTAACAGAAGTTCCCTTTCAAAGCCTACAGCGAACGGCCGGTTTGGACTACAGCAGGAAGTGTTCAAGTTCAAGTTCAAGTCTGCTTTATTGTCAATTTCCACATGTACAGTACATACATACAGAGAATCGAAATTGCGTTACTCTCAGACCCCGGTGCATACAGATGACATTCACATTAAAGCCTACAAAATAACTAGATCAAATATAAAATATAAAAGGTGAGTATAACTATACAATAAGGGAATGATAAAAAAAGACATATTATAAAATTTAAAATAGAGTTAAATAAAGCAGCGCAAGGCAAATAACAGATATAGTGCAAATCAGTGAAGTGAACAACAGTGCAGTGAAGTTTTTAGTGCAACTTATTAAATATCATATGTCTGATTAAAGTGACAAGTGATAAAGAGCAGTTATTTAACTGACTGATGAGGTAGTGGAATGACGTCAGGTCCATGCGGAATGAGGTAGTGAGCAGAGAATGCTGCACAAGTGACTAGTGCATGTCATCATATAAGTAGTGGGGGGGTTCATAGTTCAGTGGTGCCAGCAGAAGAAGCGGGGGGGGGGGGGGGGGGGCAGAATCGGGAGGGAGTTCAGCTTCCTGACGGCCTGGTGGATGAAGCTGTCCTTCAGTCTGCTGGTCCTGGCCTGGAGACTCCGCAGTCTCCTCCCTGATGGTAGCAGGCTGAAAAAGCTGTGTGATTGGTGAGTGGGATCACCTGTGATGCAGAGGGCTTTGCGGGTGAGACGTGTACCATAAAAGTCCTGGAGGGAGGGGAGAGAGACACCAATGATCTTCTCGGCTGCTCTCACTATGCGTTGCAGAGTCTTTCGGCAGGACGCGTTGCAGGCGCCATACCACACAGTGATGCAGCTCGACAGAATGCTCTCGATGGTGCCTCTGTAGAAGGTGTGCATGATGGGGGGTGGGGCTCTGGCTCTCCTCAGTTTGCGGAGGAAGTAGAGACGCTGTTGTGATTTCTTGGCCAGTGCTGCGGTTTTTTCAGTCCAGGAGAGGTCCTCTGTGATGTGCACACCCAGGAACTTGGTGCTGCTCACTCTCTCCACAGTCGCACCGTTGATGGTCAGAGGAATGTGCTGAGTGTGTGCTCTCCTGAAGTCAACAATAATCTCCTTCGTCTTCTCCACGTTCAGAGACAGATTGTTGTCACTGCACCACTTGGCCAGGCGGCTCACCTCACTCCTGTAGTTAGTCTCATCTTTTTTGCTAATGAGACCCACCACAGTCGTGTCATCTGCAAACTTGATAAAGAGGTTGGAGCTATGTGATGGTGTGCAGTCATGGGTGAGCAGAGTGAAGAGGAGGGGGCTCAGCACACATCCTTGGGGGGCCCCAGTGTTCAGTGTGATGGTGCTGGATGTGTTGTTGCCGACCTGTACTGCCTGAGGTCTTCCAGTCAGAAAGTCCAACAGCCAGTTGCACAGCGAAGTGTTGAGCCCCAGCTGGATCAGTTTGTAGATGAGCTGTTGAGGGATGATAGTGTTGAATGCTGAACTGAAGTCTATGAACAGCATTCTGACATATGAGTCCTTTTTGTCCAGATGGGTGAGTGCTGAGTAATGATGGGTGAGTGCAGGGATGTAATGACGTCACTAGAACCATTGTTGACTAACCCTCCGCCCACAAGAACATGCAAAAAAGGGGGCGTGGTCTTGTTCCACTCCCATATGGAGAAGAGCGCACATTCGGCGCTTGCATCTCCCCGTTATGGTAAGAGGCGGGACCTTTCCGGGCAAAGTGCGCTAAGCTGCTGTCCAATCACAACACGGAAAGCGCTGGCCCAATCAGAACTCGTTACGTATTTCTGAAGGAGGGACTTCACAGAACAAGGAAATCATCAGGCCGTTTTTAGGACAGAGAAAACAGCGCTGTACAGATAAGATAATTGTGTGGAAAAATACTTTTTTACACGCGAAACATGAGCTCATGTTATTTTGCACACTGTAAACATAATCAAGGCTTCAAAAACACATGAAAAACGGGACCTTTAAAATCGCAGAACGTAACAAGTTGCTTTTTTGTCACTGGAATTGTACATCCTATCCTAGGGGGGAAACTCTGAGTTAGATATTTCATTCCACAAGTGCAGTTGTTAAAAACAACATTCATTTAGTGCATGTTTAGTCACCTAACCGAAAGGACCCGTTCCAAAAATTAACAGTAGGGATATGTGTACACACACAGAACGACTCATTCCTGTATTTAAAGGTGTATGTAAGATTGTGGCCAAAACTGGTAGTGCAATCACTATCCCTTCTCCCCCTCCCCCCTGACTCGAGGTTGCCAGATAGGCGGCAGGAACCATTGTAGCTGCAGTTGTGGTAACTAGAGCAGATCTGGCAACCCGGATGTCCAAACACTACTGACTCGTGATTGGTCGATAGGTGGAGGGTGGAACTTCAGGCAAAAACATCAACATCAGTTGAGGGCTGCAACAACAACATTTAAATGACAATATCCTGACTAGACTACTGTTGTCAGTGATATAAGTATTTGAAATGAACATGATTTCTTAATGTCTAGTGACATATCAGGGCAATTTTATGATCAATTCAAATACATTTCTTACATACAGTTCCTCTAAGTGCGGCTGTCACTCTACAAGTGTGTTTTTTTCCCCCCACTGTTGACAGCCTTGCCGGATGCTCTGAACATGCGCATACGTCTCCGTCTGATGGAGCTGAATCGGGCTGTGTGTCTGGAGTGCCCTGAGTTCCAGGTGCCCTGGTTTCATGAGCGCTACTGTCAACAGCTGCATAAGAGAGGTGAGCACAACACGGATCCGTCTGCATTGTAGAAATACTGGAGTTGGAGAGCAGTTCTGAAAGCATTTGTGCTTGTTACACATTAATATTAATAATGGCTGGTCCATATAGCTAAAATAGTTTTTAAGCCATTTGATGACATTTGCACACTACTGTTCAAAAGTTTGGGGTCATGAAGATTTATTTTTATGTTTTGCTCAACAATCCTGCATTTATTTGATCAAAATGTGAAATATTTGACATATTTTATTTTAAATATTTTTTAATAATATGGATTTTTTTCAATCAAAGGAAGCATTGTTTCAACCAAGCAACAGTTGTGGTCAAATAGATTTAAATGTTTAATGTAAGAACTAACTTTTTTAATTGAAAAAATCTGGTTAAAGGTAATTGAAGCATGTTATTCTCACTGCAGCCAGCGGCTCCATTAGTCCACTTCAGCAGCAGGTCCATAAGATGCTCGGAGACGTCCTCGGTGGGATCAGTTGTGCTAAAGTCGGCGTGATAACTCCATACTTCTATACCGTCGGTGAGTTTTAAACTAGCTTTAAAACAGATCATTTTGATTAGTGCTTGACTGGTTTTCAGTGGCATGTTATAGTGCTGTCAAAATTGACCCAATTTGACTTCCTTTTCATCACAAATTCTTCTCAAAATCCTTATCTAAAATAGCTAGTCTATGGTTACAGTTTTTTTTTTTTATTATTATTGACAAAAATTACAATTTAATTACAATCAAAATAAGTCACTCAGAAACATAAGGTGTGAAATATTAATTCCCAACATTGTTGATGTAAAAGCACGTGGCCTATAGGAAAATTGACATCGTCACCCTTTATTCAGATATTATTAAAAAAAAAAAAACATTGCAAGCAGATTGTGTTGATGTACTTAGGGGGAAATTGTTTTATTTGTAAGAATTGCCCAACATGCCAAATTGTGCAGACATCATTTTTGGTCAGGCTGTCACACAAAGTAATTATGAATACATGCAAAACCAAGAGAGAATCAACAGAATATAAATGTTTTAGTGAGTGTATGCTTTTGTTTTTCTGTGCACTCAGATACCTTAAACAAGTTTAGTAATTTGTTGTTCTCTCATATTTAAAATATTTAATACCATAATTTGATGGTTTAATTCAAGTTGCAGGGTCATTAAAAACAAATACCCCCTCCAGACATCAGTTTTGGCTTTTATATAATTATAAAGGGAGAATAATTTTCTTTAGGTCTGACATGTATTTTAACTCAAAATACAGGGAGTGCAGAATTATTAGGCAAATGAGTATTTTGACCACTTCATCCTCGTTATGCATGTTGTCTTTCTCCAAGCTGTATAGGCTGGAAAGCCTACTACCAATTAAGCATATTAGGTGATGTGCATCTCTGTAATGAGAAGGGGTGTGGTCTAATGACATCAACACCCTATATCAGGCGTGCATAATTATTAGGCAACTTCCTTTCCTTTGGCAAAATGGGTCAAAAGAAGGACTTGACAGGCTCAGAAAAGTCAAAAATAGTGAGATATATTGCAGAGGGATGCAGCAGTCTTAAAATAGCCAAGCTTCTGAAGCGTGATCATCGAACAATCAAGCCATTCATTCAAAATAGTCAACAGGGTCGCAAGAAGCGTGTGGAAAAACCAAGGCGCAAAATAACTGCCTGTGAACTGAGAAAAGTCAAGCGTGCCGCTGCCAAGATGCCACTTGCCACCAGTTTGGCCATATTTCAGAGCTGCAACATCACTGGAGTGCCCAAAAGCACAAGGTGTGCAATACTCAGAGACATGGCCAAGGTAAGAAAGGCAGAAAGTCGACCACCACTGAACAAGACACACAAGCTGAAACGTCAAGACTGGGCCAAGAAATATCTCAAGACTGATTTTTCTAAGGTTTTATGGACTGATGAAATGAGAGTGAGTCTTGATGGGCCAGATGGATGGGCCCGTGGCTGGATTGGTAAAGGGCAGAGAGCTCCAGTCCGACTCAGACACCAGCAAGGTGGAGGTGGAGTACTGGTTTGGGCTGGTATCATCAAAGATGAGCTTGTGGGGCCTTTTCGGGTTGAGGATGGAGTCAAGCTCAACTCCCAGTCCTACTGCCAGTTTCTGGAAGACACCTTCTTCAAGCAGTGGTACAGGAAGAAGTCTGCATCCTTCAAGAAAAACATGATTTTCATGCAGGACAATGCTTCACAACACGCGTCCAAGTACTCCACAGCGTGGCTGGCAAGAAAGGGTATAAAAGAAGAAAATCTAATGATATGGCCTCCTTGTTCACCTGATCTGAACCCCATTGAGAACCTGTGGTCCGTCATCAAATGTGCGATTTACAAGGAGGGAAAACAGTACACCTCTCTGAACAGTGTCTGGGAGGCTGTGGTTGCTGCTGCACGCAATGTTGATGGTGAACAGATCAAAACACTGACAGAATCCATGGATGGCAGGCTTTTGAGTGTCTTTGCAAAGAAAGGTGGCTATATTGGTCACTGATTTGTTTTTGTTTGGTTTTTGAATGTCAGAAATGTATATTTGTGAATGTTGAGATGTTATATTGGTTTTACTGGTAAAAATAAATAATTGAAATGGGTATAAATTTGTTTTTTGTTAAGTTGCCTAATAATTATGCACAGTAATAGT
The DNA here is from genome assembly GCF_024679245.1 of Pseudorasbora parva. Lineage (NCBI taxonomy): Eukaryota > Metazoa > Chordata > Actinopteri > Cypriniformes > Gobionidae > Pseudorasbora > Pseudorasbora parva. Next base: position 46,486,111 of record NC_090176.1, read on the forward strand.
CACCTGCACACACAGATATCCCCCTAAAATAGCTAAAACTAAAAACTAAAACTTCCAAAAAATATTCACCTTTGATATTAATGAGTTTTTTGTGTTCATTGAGAACATGGTTGTTGTTCTATAATAAAATTAATCCTCAAAAATACAACTTGCCTAATAATTCTGCACTCCCTGTATTTTTATTTTAGTCATTTGTTTTAACTGAAAAATACTATATATTTTTTCTATTTTCTTAATTGTTTCATTTTACAAACTGTAATGTGTTGGTCACCAGATTTTGAACTGGTGCTGGATCGGCATCTTCATCCGGTACCGTACAGCGAGCCGAGCCGGCTGCAGATCAGTGAGAACGGAAACGTTCACTGGCAGTCTGGATCTGGATCGGCAGACAGAGAGAGGACGGCGCTTCTTCCAGGAGCTCGCCGGTACGTCACGCTTCAGTGTGCAAAACAACACGTAAGATTCAGATGAATATAATCCTCCATGCTACTTCATCTCTCTAGCATCGTCTTGGATTTCTTGGACTCCAAATCCTTCTGCAAAAATTCCCGGCACATGAAAGGGGAGGCCATGATGAAGAAAAGACATCTGGAGATTTTAGGATATCATGTAATACAGGTCAGTAGAAAGACCAAATATTTCTAATGACATGCGTACTATACTATCTTCATGACAAAACTGTGTCCTTCGCTGATTTCTGCAGATTCCCCACTTTGAATGGAACTCTATGGAGCTTTCCACAGAGGATGCATGGAAAGAATATCTGAGGAAAAAAATATTTACAGAGTTACCCTGAGACATTATCGAAACTTTTCTTAAAACAGTGGACATTAAAACATGCCGTGCAATCACCGGGAGATACTAGGATTGAACATCAGGTTATCCTTCATTTGAGCTGCAAGTTGGCACTGCAATTTTATATGAATTGATCATTTTGTAATAAATAATGAAGATATAACTCTGGGACTCAATGCAACTATTTTCTTTCACAAGGAAGAAATGCATACCTGTTTGCCTTTTAATATGTATTTATTATGCATTTTATATAAAAGAGAAAAGAGATGTATATGGAAAAAACAAAGTAAATTTAATTTTGACATCCTTTGTATACATGTTTTCCTTAACTCCACCACATTTTACAACAGAACCCAACATGAATCTATATTTCAGGTCATTTTTATGCTTAAAGTCAACATGAAACATCATTTGCTACCGTTTTACCTCCGTGATTGACATTACAAATCATCCCTCTAAAAGGAAAGTTTTGTTACATTTTGTTTGAAATGTACAACTACTGGGAATGTGCATTAACTCCTTCCCCACCATTGACAAAATCTTCCAGCAATCCATGTTTTCACTGTTCTTTCTTTTGAAATATTATAGGTTCAGATATTTATATAACGCAAATATTACATAAATCCATGAATGTTTTGTGAAAATGAAAAGAAAAAATGTTGGCGGGGAAAGAGTTAAATAGTAAATAGTTTCAATTTTAATTTAATGTTGGATATCATTTTTGTTGTGGTTTATGCTACTTATAGTTACAGTTTGTTATTGGCTGTAAACTATAACAGTGATGATGATTTAAAGTTTAGGCATCTTTGCTGCATTTAGTCTCATAGAAACACAGGAGGCACCGGCAGCGTATCGCATCTCTTGTATCATTCCAGCCCACTGTTTCTTGTCCTCTTCATACCTGTTAAAAAAAAGAGTAAAACGTTTTAGTTAGAAAGATTCAATACTAGTTAAAAGTCTAAATACACTTGACAAAATGTGACACTGGACCACCATAAGGATACTTTTTTTTCTGAGGGTGCAAAACATACATATTGTTAAAATGACATGCATCACATCTAAATATTGATAAAATTGCCTTTAAAAGTTGTCCAAATGAAGTCCTTAGCAATGCATATTACTGATAGTATATATATATATATATGGAAGGATATTTACAAAATATCTTCATGGAACATGATCTTTACTTCATAACCTAATGATTTTTGGCATAAAAGAAAAATTTATAATTTGTAATTTATAATTTGCAACTTATGACTGGTTTTGTGGTCCAGGGTCACAAATCATAATTGTTTTTTTGTGATTTTAAACTGCCATTTTAAAGTGTGGTGTCAGTATGATTTTTGGAACATTTAATATGCTCACCATGGCCATTTTCTTTTAGAATTTAAAATGTAATTTATTCCTGTGATCAAAACTGATTTTTCAGCATCATTACTCCAGTCTTCAGTGTCACATGATCATTCAGAAATCATTCTAATAATATAAATGTATCATGTCTCAAATCATTTTAAGATGCTGATTTGCTAGCCTGATGTTGTCATACTAAATCCTATTCAGAATATGAATTTCCAGAACTCAAATGTTGTGGGCGGGGCTAAATTCGTCTGGCTACTGATTTTCTGTTCAGGAAACATTTCTTATCAATGTTGAAAACAGTTGTGCAATTGCTTTAAGATGAATATAATTCCGATAGACTATTGCTGTGTCAAGCAGAACACTTACTGCCAGATGTCTGTGATTTCTGATGGGACACACTGTTTGTCATCGTTCTCCTTCACAGTGAAGCCGCCCACCGCATACAGCACACCAGCAGAACTGACCACATTCACTGAGCTTCTCTCCTGGGCAAACTCAGAGAATGCCTCCCATCTATTGGGGAAAACAACATGGTTTTAACTGATTCTGATAGATTTGTATTGTAACTTCTGCCATATGGAGATGAATACCATAATATAGGATGAATACCGCCACAATATTGCAAACCTTTCAGATAATTTAACTACTAATTATGTAATTAAAACAAAATACAGTTTTTGTTCCATTTTTCTTTCTCTAATTTGTGATTATTTTATAGGGTTTTCCTCTGTCCCTTAATTCCAGCAAACACAGAACGTTTGCCTATAATGTTAGTATTATCTTATACACAACGTTCAATAATGGTTATTTTTAGGTTATTATTTTTGCTACCCTAAATTAACGTTCCCAGAATGTTGCTCAGTGGTTATTTTTTAATCACATATAAAATAACTTATACAGAATATTCCTGAATGGTTATTTTTAGGTTATTATTTAATAATTTCTCAAAAAATAAGATTACAGCGGGGTAATTATATAGGTTTAAAGGGGTTTGGGGAGCGTTCTGGGAAGTTAAATGTTAGGGGAACGTTAAAATAACATTAGAATAACGTTTTACAAACCACAAACGAACATTCTATTTCTGTTAAGAAAACTTTCATGGCTAACCAAAAAAAAAAACCTGATAAAAGAACGTTCTGGGAACCAAAAATTGTCGCTGGGATATTATTTTTCAATCGTGTCAGTCTATATCCCTTTAACAAAAGCCAGTTCCTGTCTGACATCCTCCAGGAAAGTGAAATCATTTTGGACTTTGGAGGGAAAACAGCTCAAATCAGTAAGTGTCATCATCGATAGATTTGCTGAATTCTGTGATGTTTTGTGGTATTAAATGTTATGACATGATGTCAGTATTGCAAAAGATAGCTAAAAAATTACAGAATTTGCAAACTACTTTTAGTGATCAGTACGTACTTGTTTGTTGCAAAGTCATATGCTTCACAAGAGGCTAAAAGGCCATCTTCATTGACTCCTCCAACCACAACGATCTTTCCTTTGTGGACGGCTGCTCCAAACATGGACCTGGGAGTCTTCATGGCTGCCAGCTCTTTCCATTCTGACTTCTTGTGATTGTACGCAAACATCTTGTTGATGGTTTTACTATTACACAATGAAAACAAGCAATGAAGCCTCATCTCAGGCTTTTATTTTGTATTTGATCTAATCTTAATTTAAATCTGACTTACTTTTCATCCGTCTTTCCACCTATGCAGTAAACTAGTCCGTTCTGTGAGATCACACTGTGACCATGAATTCTTAAGGGCAGTTTTTTGGTCTCCAGCCACTTCATCTTACTGACGAATAAAGCAAAGCATGATTAACCTATATTTGGTTTTATGCATGCAGCAGAAAATGCAGAATATACTTACTCAATATCATAGCACAGCACTGAGTCCAGAGACATGCTGGTCTGCAGATCTTTACCAGCAACTGCAAACAAAAAGTTTTCAAACTCCCCCATGGCGAACAGACACCTGGGCGATGGCATTGGTGGCAGGGCAATCCAGTTTGGAGAATGACTGTCCAGCTGAAGAAAATGGATGATTTACAATTGTAAATAACTCATTTTACGAGTTACTGATGCTAGGTATTATCTGATCTGGGCCTTTGCTTTTAACCTAAAACCACTTACTAGAAATATGAAGTCATGCAATTAAATGTATAGTTCACCTTGTCATCATTTACTAACCCTCATTCCAAACCAGTAAAGAATGCAAAAGTGGGTTTTTTACATCACAGTGTTAATCCAGAGTCATTCTTAACATTTTTGTTACTTTAAGTAAAATAAACAACTGAAATAAAAAATAAAATAAATGCTAATTTTCATTTAGTTTAACTTGATGTACAAACATAATTCAAAATGAAATTTCATAAAATGAATAATAAAAAAGCATTACTAAAACTAAAATGTAATATTATTTTTTTTCATCATATTATTGTTTCATTATTTATATATTTTTTAAATGTATATAACATTATCTGTCATTATTGTTATATTGTTTTATTATTTTTGTAAATGTACATTTGTAAATTCTGGAATAAGTTATTATTTGTGAGGCCAAAAATATATATATTGGATTAAATAACATTCTCATTGGACTTCCTTTGATAATTATGAATATTTAATATGGAAAAGGAAATAATTCTAGATGTCATGCAAGAGACTTTAATTAGTGTAACAAGTCAAGGAGAACGTCAGTGGTTTGGAACGACCTGAGTATGAGTAGTATGAATGACAACTCTCATTTTAAATGAAAGAAAAGCCGTTTACAGTCACATCAAGAATGGTATATAAGCATTAACCAACGGACGGTAGCGTTCTAAAGCGCAGGCTGCAGTTTTAAATATTCACGCTCATTTTAACAGGCCTTCCTTCTGACGTTTTTAACGTTCATCAGCTGGATAAAATTCGCTCTGAAAATGATTCCAAATATAGGGCTATCGCTCTTCTATGTTGTTAAAGCTGTGGAGTGGACTTCCTTATTCCCATAGAATTAGAATAATTATTAAAACTTTATAGTTATGGTCCTTGGTGTGAATCGCCCTTATAAATGAGTCTTAACCTGATAGAAATAGCTCTGCAATGGTGAATCCTCGTCGTCCTCATCCACAAACAGCCCTCCCACAACAAAGAGCAGGTTCTTCTTTGTTGTAATGCTAACATGGTTTCGAGGAATCTGCTCTGCTATTGCTGCTAGAAAGCATTCGTTTTCATTAGCATCATAGGCCACAGCTGCCGTGTCATTTATCATCAGAATGAGATCCCTGGCGAACATCCCCAACCGTTGCTTGTCATTCAGATAACCCGGCAATTCATTCTCTCCCTCTTCTCCTTCGCCTTTCTCCCCCTCCTTGATCTGTGGAAGTTTTCCCGCAAAAGCCTCTTTGATGACTTTCAGCTTTTTGAGGAGCTCAGGGTCGGCCTTGATGATGTCATCCTTTTCCACTTTCTCCTTGAAGTATTTCTCAGGTAAAAGTCGGAAGCGGATGTGCTCGAAGGCATCTTCCAAAGCTTTCGCCCGGATCTCCTTGTTCTTCCGGACCCATTTCATCAAGAGCTCGTATATGACCTCTTCCTTTTCCACGTTCAGAGAATCGCACCCGATAAGGGCGAACAGCTCGGGAGCGTTGAACTCAAGAAAGTCCTCTTCCTTGGACAAAGTCTCAAAACGCTCCGCTATGAAGTCCCTGGCGGCCACAGCGAGCCTTGGGCAGTTCAAAACCAGTCCCATTCTGAAGACGGCCAAGCAGTTACCCAAAGATAGCTTGTTTTGGAGATAGTTGACGCAAACGGTGAAAATGGATGGGATCTGAAACCTGTTGGCGACTGCGAAGACGTCTTGCACGTTTTCATCTGTGATTTCGATGTCTGCAGAATAGAGATAGTTCACAATCATTTCCATAATGGCGGGATCCACATTCTCCAGCACTACTTCCTTGCTGGAGTCTTTCTTCTCAGCACCGTCTTCAGTAAAGTACAGCTCTCGGAAGTATGGGCTGCACGCAGCCATTATGAGTTTGTGGCAGGGAAGACTCCTATCTCCAACCTTCAGAATACAATCCACAAACTTGTTCTCCTTCAGAAGTTCCTTTAAACCATCCTGGAGCAGAGTGCTCTGAAAGAGCCTAAGGTCCTCCTTGATACTCGTTGGTTCCATCTCACCGTTTGCAGGTCTCAAAGAGGATGCGGTACTTCCTCTTGCCTTGCCGTCTCAGTTGTAAGAGGCTGAAATAACACACAGCACCAACACAAACCCCATGCAATTTAAGCCCACCCCTCTAAATATAGACCCCTCATACAGTCAGAAAGAATTCAGGCTGACTAAACGGGAGCCGCATCAAGCAGCTGTCAAAGACTAAAAAAGACAACACTCAGAGGTCAGGGGTGTTTTGTAAAGGGAAAATGAATGTGTGCTTGGAAGGAGTGACAAGTCAGTAGGAATTCAACAGATGTCAAAGAGTTTAAAATAATCATAAAGGTGTGTGTCATTGCTTTTGTTTTGCGTGTGCCGTCATTTGTACGACTCTCAAAAATGAGTTTATAGTTCTGACTCATTCATATCCACTTACCTGGAAAAGTTCAGCCAAAAATGTAAATTCTCTCATCATTGATGCTCTCTCTCACAGATATATGGACTAGTATTATAAAATGGGTGTTTTTTGTGTTCTTTTTTGGAGCTTGACAGCCTATAAAAGGTCATTGTAAGTAGGAAATAAGTTTAATTTTTTTAATAACATTTCAATCTAATTTTTAAATACAATAATTCTAATAACATTTGTTTCACAGGGAAAATAACAGCACATGTTTGAATCAACATAAATGTGAGAATTCTTTAAATTATCTTATTTTACATTTTGTTGCCTAAAAGGTCAGCAAACCACAGCTGCTGTGAGGCCAGAGAGCAGTTCATTGTAAAGTAGTTGTGAGCTCCTCTGATACATTTTACCCAGACTTTGTCAAACCCGAGCAAAGTCTGGGTAAAATGTACACCAAAAAAAGCATGTAATGGTTTGATCCAGCCACTGCTATCAAAACCACTTTAACATGTTAAATGGATTAAACCCAAAAAACTATTTTTATATCACATTATCTCATACTTTTACTAGAACACAACAGCAAAATTAGAATGTAAAGTTCTATATGCAAAAAAAGCTTAGTTTCTAATATACAAATATTATTTTATACTACATACAGTATATATATATATATATATATATATATATATATATATATATATATATATATATATATATATATATATATATTGTTCTAGTTATATGCACACATTCATATATTATATTATACTTTTATTCAATTGTGATTTGTAAACATACGTAATTATTATCAAATAGCAAATAAATGCACATTTTGCTAATTACAAAATTCTTGATGTTGAATGTAAACAGTGTATCAAACAACGCAATGCCTAAATACATAACTGTACAGAGTGCTTGAGCATTTTAACCCATGACTTCCCAGAGTCCCTGCAGTGTGAATCCATCCTTCAGTTTCTCTATAGCCAGACCCAGCTCTTCAGAAAACACCGGCTCACGGTCATGTTGCTTACGGAGAGGGAAAAAAGATGTCATTAGACAGACAGATGGATGGATAGACAGATAGATTCATGGATGGATGAATAATTGGACAGATGAACAGACAGACAGACAGACAGACAGACAGACAGACAGACAGACAGACAGACAGATAGATAGATAGATAGATAGATAGATAGATAGATAGATAGATAGATAGATAGATAGATAGATAGATAGATAGATAGATAGATAGATAGATAGATAGATAGATAGATAGATAGATAGATTTACCTTATTTCCATCTGCAAAATAAGCCTTGAGATGAAAAAAGAGATAAAATGAAGTGATTATAAGTGTAGTAAAAATCTAAATCTTAGACAAGAGAACATTCCCAATGTCAGAATCATCAGATCAGAGTGTAAACATGTTTGATCCCTGGCAACAAAAGTCTGTGCTGGTGGGACATTGTGAGTTGTGGCTTAAGCGATCAGCTATTTTCAGCATGTCACACACACACAACACAACACTACGTGGTGAAAGCAGGGTGTCATTATCTCTTAGAGTAGCATATGAGGTAAAACTCACAGTAAAAGCGTCCGTGTGCTCATCTGGCTCAATCTCCACGTCATCAGGCGGCTGCTCTACGGTCAGCTCCTCCAGAGGCTGAGGCTGAGGAACAAAGCTCATTTATTTTTATGTTATCTATGGGCATATTCCCTATGATTTACAGTAAAAGTGGAGGCATAGGTAACATTGATGTACCTCGGCTAATGGTGTTTTATACAACACAAAAGGAGAGCACTTGTTATAAGTATAGAATACAGTTTCAAAACAACTGTTTTCAATAGTATCACATGTTTCACTTTACATGACAACAGATTTGCCTAACTACCTTTTCTTCCATCTCGTATTCCACTCCAAAAATGGGGTTTGCTGAGTACACTTTGTGTAAGGAGTTGATTTCCTTCACTGCATCTTGTAACTTGTCCATTGGATCGATCTTAAATCCCAGCACATATCCTCCTGTCTGAGAGATGAAAAATCACAGAATGTAGGCTACATTCACACCAGGGAATCCACAAAGACAACACTTCCAAAGTTTGGGTTTGGTAAAATTAAAAATATATATACAGTATATTGAAAGAAGTATCTTCTGCTCACCAAGGCTTCATTTATTTGATCAAACATACAGTAAAAACAATAATATTAAAAAAATATTATTACAATTTAAAATAACTGTTTTCTACTGTAATATTTTTTTAAATGTAATTTATTCCTCTGATGCAAAGCTACATTTTTAGCATCATTACTCCAGTCTTCAGTGTCACATGATGTATAAATATGCCGATTTGTTGCTCAAGACACATTTCTTATAATTATCAATGTTGAAAACAGATTTGCGGCTTAATATTTTTGTGGAAAACATGATACATATATTTTTTTTGATGAATAGGAAGTTCAAAAGAACAGCACTTATATTAAATTTGTTGTAACATTATACATATCACTAATCAATTTAACCATCCTTGCTAAATAAATGCAATAAATTCGTCTTTTTTTATCTTACTGACCACAACATTTTAACAATAATGCACAAAAACCTTGTTTTTATTCTTCACCAAATGAAATAATAATCATTTTAACAATAATTATGCTTTAAATAAAATGTTGGTGTCATTATAGTTGTTCTGGAGATCTGGATCCTGGTCCAGACTTACCTGTTGAGAGCTCTCAATCACAAGAGCCAGTCCAAATTTAGAGTCTCTAATCCTTATGGAGCGCTTCAAACAAAGGGATGAGAAAAAGAAAGCGTGGTTTTAATACATACAACTCATTACTGATAGCTCACTCTTTGTCTTTAGAAGCAGAAGAAACACTCACAATTTGCAGATAGGGAATGCTGACATTGAAGCTCTCGTTCATGTTGGCGTGCCACACTATCCTCACGTTAGTAATGAAAAACGTTCCAAGATTACCCTGAAACACAAGGCCATGCTTAGTTTCTCTTTCCTCACGTGTTACAATTCACTTTTTTTGTGCAGAATATATATATATATATATATATATATATATATATATATATATATATATATATATATATAATGACCTTGTGAGAAAAAAAAAGTATTTGCACACACACACACACACACGCACGCATGCATGCACTCTCACACACACACACACACACACACACACACACATACACACACACACACACACACACACACACACACACACACACACACACACACACACACACACACACACACACACACACACACACACACACACACACACACACACACACACACACAAACACACAAACATGTAGTGTTTCCATGTTTTATGGAGACTTTCCATAGGCGTAATGGTTTTTATACTGTACAAACCGTATTTTCTATCCACCTACACCGCCCCCTACCCCTAAACCTACCCATCACAGGAAACATTCTGCATTTTTACTTTCTCAAAAAAAAAACTCCTTCAGTATGATTTATAAGATATTTTTTCTCATGGGGACCTAAAAATGTCCCCACAAGGACAAGGATTTCGGATATTGCCATCTTTGTGGGGACATTTTGTCCCCATAAAGAAGGGATTACACACACACACACACACACACACACACACACACACACACACACACACACACACACACACACACACACACACACACACACACGGCATTTCAAGACTATTGCCACTAGATGGCATTAATGCTCTGCATTGTAAATGTGGTCAAATCTAACCACCTCATATGTGTGTGGTCTGCATTGTCACAGATTGTTTTTTTTTGTTTTTTTTGGAAAATTGTAAAGGAAACATTGCCCCAGTATATGTCCCCATTTATTTTAAAGGAATGTCTAGGTGTTTGTGTGCGTGTGTGTACATGTGTGTATGTATGGGAGTGTGTTCTGCATTGGGAATGTTCTATGGTCTCATCCCTTCATCTGTGTGTGAGGGTAATCTTGATTGTGCACATTCCAATTTATTTTAAGTGCGACAAAAGAGACCACTATTAATTTTTAAAAGTGAAAATAAAATTAATTTCGGGTTAAAATGACATAAGTTCACAACATCATTATTTAGTAAATTCCTACAAAACCAATTATAATAATAATATTATATTTTAATCCACTGAAATACCTGATCACTAGACAGGTTCCAGACTCCATTAATTTTGTCATAAACCTGCTCCTGTGGCAGAAGCCTCAGCTGTTTATTCTGAATAAGAGCTCCTCTTAGCTTCAGATCCCGATACATTTTGGACGTCTCATAAGCTCTGCAAGAAACATAATTAGTTTGGCAACTAATTTATCTAATTGTATCTAATACTTTACATGTTTTAGTAATATTGGGTCAACTAAACAAATAAATGTATTCTATTGGCATTCCAATGATTTCAACATGATCATTTGTTACATTTTTTAAATCCATTCTTTATTTTATGCTAAATTTAATTTCCTTTTATTGACCATATTCCTATAATAATATTTCTTCTGAAGCATTTATTTTATAAAACAGTGACCATATTTTTTTCAAAAAGTTACCCATTAAGTAGATTTCTACTAAATCCAACCAATCATTTATCATTTGTGGTATATTTTGTGTGCTGTGCTAAATAAATAAATATAGCTAAACACTCTTTTAAACTTACAATACATACCACTAGATCTTATTGCATTTTTCAAACTCCTGTTCAAAATACTTTTAACTGTTAACATTAAAAATGTGGTATTTATGAATTAATATGCAATTCTAAGAATAGGTTAAACTTTATAGATTAAACTACAGATATAGATTTAAATATTAATTTGTTAATGAACAAAAACAAAGCCAATACACCAACTCAAATTTGGAGAGAAAAAAAACATGAAAACTGATACTAATCTTGTCATTATGTAAAACACAAGTACCTGTGAACAGCAATGACAGATGTAAACAGTCTCGGACTTCCTGGGACCACATTCGTGAATATGAACTCAAATCTAGTGTTATTAGATTTGGTTAATATGTAAAGTGCTTCTGTCTGACCTCTCAGTTTCTGGAAAAAAGGGGGAATTTGACATCATCTACATGGGCTATTAAAAGTGATTCTGATGGGTAGGAACTTGAAAGGAAGAAGACTCACTGAATTTGCTGTCCTTGTGGTGATATTAATAATACAGTTGTATCCCACTGCTGTTAATAAACACAAAAAAACACAATGTGTCAGATAATGATTGACAGTTCTGCTGCCAACTGACAGAAAACATCCATCTGTTGCACAAAAGATTCAATTTTAGATTAAGATTAAAAAAAAGATGACATTTTTTACTCTCTCAAAATGATGTTTGAGAGATCTACATCTGTCCAGTGCATTAAAACCTAGAGTTTTAGATCTTTTCACTGTAGTAATTAACCCTAAATACATTTTGTTCAATAGAGGGCGACAAAGACTCACTATGAAGAGCAGCAATAGAGGTTATTATTTAATATTTCTCAAATACTCACACAAGTTGACTCTTGGCAGTGCCAATGAATGCCATATTATCCTTAAATTGGTCACCAGGAGTCTTCCTATATGAAGACAAGACGTGACATTACAATAACCAAAATAATATACAATATAAACAAGACAATTGATGATATTTTACATGACGACTAATCTAATCAAATCAAATAAGAAAAAGAAGACAGCCGCACCTCTATCACCATTGTTTCCCTTTGTGTCCTCGATGGAATCCAGGCAGTCGATGAGCGCTTCACCTGGTCTGGTTTTCATCTGCCTTAAATGAAACATAAAATCACTGGCTGCTGCTGAGAGAATAATACACTCCCTTCCTGGTTTCACAGACAAGGCTTAAACTCGACCCAGACTTAAATACATGTTTGAGCTGTTTTAACTAAAAGCAACTTACACACACTAAAAAAATATTTAAAAAATAAGTTACCTTACAATTTTGAGTTAATTGAAATTAAAAATGTAAGTATGTGGTTCAGATACAATACTATTTAGAGTTTATATTGATTAAACCATTTTCCTTCATTGCATCAACTAAAAAAATTTATTTCAATAAACTCAACATTTTTTAAGTTAAACCAACAAAAAATGTTTACAGTGCAGAGATCTTACATTGTCAGACATTGTTTTGTCTCAAGATGCACACCAGTAATATTTTATTAATCTAAGGCACGCTTATAAAAGCTATTTAGATGTCCTAATTGAACTAAGGCCTAATCCTGGCTTAATCTAAGCCCTGCCTGTAAAACCAGGTTTAAACGTTTAATTTTACAAAACGGGTGCATGTATGGGAGTATATGAAAAGAGGATGTTTGTGTAAAGCATATTTTTTGTTTCTAGGAAGCACCTTGCACCTTATTTTACACATGTAATGAAAATAAAGTGTAAACCAGTATCAAATTAAAATGTTAAAAAAGTGTGACAATGCTGAAGGCTTAATTATATACCTTATATGTATTTTATATGCATTTTATATTTATTTATATTTTAGAATTATGCATAGTAGTATTATTTTAGCATTTATACTATACTAATTGTTATTCATATTTTGAATTGGTATTTATTTTTATATTTTACATTTTTATTTAAATCTTTAAAACACTTAACACGTAAACACTTAAAACACTTGGCTGACACGATTGCTTGATGGATGTAAATCATGTAAACACATATGAATGTTTCAAGCGCATCGCAGGGAAACACATAATCCATCGACATTTAGAGTGCAGAAAGTGTCCCGCTAGTTCGCTGTTAATGTGTTTGTTTAAGATTAATTAATGTCATTAGCTTCGGAGCTAGCAGATTAGCGCGAGGACTTACTGTGGAGTGATGTCAAATCTCACGTCTCTGTCCTCCCAGAGTGCGTCTAAAACTGACGCCATAATCAAGCACAGTTTAACGAGCGAATAAAACTAATGTAAATATGTTTTTCCTCTGATAATAAGAACTGAAACCCTCTCAGTCGCTCGCTAAGAGGATTTGGCACAGAGCGGAGCGTCTTCACGTCACCACGGTAACATCAATGAGTACGGCGGGACGTGAGGGACAAACTTAATGATCTAAAAGTAGAGCTATTCGGTTTTTACAGCTTTAACTCACTCAAATTAGAACACATCTCAAAACTATTGCTTTATTACTATATCTGAATACTTTGATGTGCTTAAAAAATAACTTGTATATGCTTATAACCTAAGTTGTAATTATGTTGTAACTTGTAACCATGAAATGTGTTTTCAAATAAGTTTTTATTACATGAAATATCTTCAATAATACAAATTAAGTTTTTGAAATATTTGAACATATTTTTGGGGGGATACTTAGGGCAATGTGGCTATATGGCAACGTACCCGAATGGAAAATGGTCAAAAAGTAGTTTTTCTATAAAATTATGATCTTCTTTTCTATTTGAATGCACATTTCTTTTAGAAATTGCTTGATTTATATACTTGGAACTTGCAAACCAAAAATAAGTACATCCCTATAATTTAATATCAAGATATCAGGATTAATATATTTAAATCAGCAATCCACATTTGATTATGATCGTTAATAATAATACAAATATTATAGTTACAGTTGTTCAGTAACAAGCACAAAGTAGACATAATTATTAACCAAACATTTTATTCAAGAATTCCACAAAAGAATACCTTCAAAAATATAATTTGTATAAAACAGTCAAAACGTCCATGTCTACAATTATTTCCGACAATAAAAACAGGCTTGTGAAATAAAAATGGCAAATATTATTTTGAATACAAAAATTCAGGATTGCAAAACTATTTAGTCTGAATAACACTAAAGCTACTGTGACACATGAGAACATATATACAAAATGTTTTCTGTTTTGAAAATCAGAAATGCATTTAAATTATTACAATTTAGTGACTTGACTAGCCTACTTGATGTTATTTTGCTCCCAGCAAAATGATAATCTCCCAATAAAACCCTCAAGATGTCATTTATGATGCGTCTGCACCTGCTAAATCTTACTCAAGTCACAAATTGCATATACATTTTAAATAAAACAAAACATATATATACAATCAATTCCCAATGAAAGTAGTAAATAGTGTTTCTGCATGTCACAACGGTCACATGTAGAGCAGTGCACAGATTCTCAGTGGATACCAAGAAAAATAAGAAGTGTGTGTTCTGCATATAGAATGAATGGCCAGGAAGCTTCACAATAACACCTGTGTTTCACTTTAGCAGGCATTTGTTTGTGGACATCTTTTGAATTGTTATGTATAAAATGTGTAAACATTTCCTCCAGATCCTGAGCTTAACTCTTTCGTCGCCATTGATGGAATTTTCCGGCAATCCATGTTTTATTCACTGTTTTATGGTGGGAGCAGATTTGCTCATCTTCTGCTTGACCTTTCAAGGAAGCTAATGCGCTCATCAAATATTAAACAGCATATAAATCAAATCTGCCCAGTGTTACGGAATGAAATGTCACTGTATAGGAAGCTTTGGGGGTGTTGATGGACTTGATCTATGCTTTGATTATCGTTCTGAATCCATCTTGTCCGAAATCGCCTCCTAGAGCACTATTTGAGGAGACAGTCATTTGGAGTGTTGTCCGAAACCATATTGCACTCATTTAATCCCACAATGCACTGCAATAGCGAGTATACAAACGATGTATGTATGCTCAGAGAATACCCATAATGCACCGTGAGAGTCGCGTACCGAATAAATTCCCACGTCTGACCAGAAGATGGTGTTTAAATTGAACTAATTGTCTCTAACAAAAACTCAATTTTCTCCGTTTTTTTGTTTTGTTTTTGTGAAACTTGTTTTCCCAAATTTCAAGTTTTGATTAAAAAAAGAATGCATGAAGCTAGAATAAAATGTTTGTTGTTTGTTTTTAAAGCAGAGGCTCTGTTCTTTCTTTTGATATATTGTAGGTTCAGATATTCTTACAACAAAATATTAATTTTTGAAAATGGTCAAAAATTGCTGGGATTGGCTGGCAACTTTTGTTTGTTTTTAAAAATAAAAATCACTGGCGGGAAAGAGTTAAAGTTGGGGAAAATGTTTCTGATATTAAAAGAAGTGACTGAAGTGGGCATCTGTCATTGTGGTACTCCAATTCATTTACTGAGGTTGAGTGTAGAATGATGACCGGTGTAGATCTTCATCCAGTTTAGCCAGCTATAAAAACAAAGGCAGAAAGAGTCAGAAAAGATGCAAATCCTTGCACATTTTAAAGGAAAGTTCTGTTTTTGACCGTATTTGTTATATAATGTTCTCAAGCATTGTGTCTGTAATGCATAACCAAAAGTTTATCCACCTAAATAAGTCATTCCACCTCAAAAAGAATGATTTAGACAACGTTATGGCTCATATCCTTATTACTAAATAATTCAGAGTGCTTTAGCAAAACTTATATATATTTTTAAATATTTATTTTACTTTTATACCTTCTGGGGCAGAATCAGTTTAGTTCCATACATGAGTTATTGTAACTGTGATTAATAAATAATAATAAATAATAAATAATCTAAATTCTTTATTTAAAATTGATAATTTACATTATGTGACAAATTATTTTATTTTAGTATCATATATAATAAAATATTTAGAATTTCAGTTTTCATTTTAGTTTAAGTTTTAGTAACGTAGTTATTTGCTTTTGTAATTTTTTTCGTTTTTTTCTTTTCTTTTTAAAACATTTATACAGAATAAAACTTTTTATTTTTATTTTAGGATTTCAGTTATAATTTGTAAGTTAAAATTTTTTGATCTAATATTTAGAATAAATATTATTTCCGCTTTATTTTAATTACCTAGATTTAGATTTTTAATCGTTTTAGTTTTAGTTAAAAATAACAACACTTGCCAGAATGAGAAGTGCTTAATAATAAAAAAGATATAATAATTGTAATAATTGCAATAAATAATCCCAACTGTGCTTTTAAGAGAGCTTAACTTGTATTACATATGCATATGCCATGATTATTTTAATTATTTAATTAATTTGATTAATAAATTATTTTAACTCTTGCATTACATTTTATATTTTTTATTGATATTTTTCTATATAAATAGTGATAATATACATAAATGAAATAAAACATATTTAATATAATTGTATTAATTATATATAAATATATAAATATAATATAAAATACTAAATTGTATTATATTTATCAGCCTGTTGATATTTGATGAATATTTATTATCGTCAATATTTATGTTTGATAACAACTGTATTTTTCATGTCTGTAGGAGTGAATAATACCTGTCCTGTTGAGGACACACATCTTCTTGCATTCTTCTTCTGTCTGGAAACGGTTGTCGTTGCCTTGACAGCCTCCGTACCAGAACTGAGCACAAGCGTTTGCCTGTTTGTCGTAGTACCAGCGAATGATGTAATCTCTACAGGAGCCCTGGCTGAGACCGAGCAGACAACGAGGATCCAGGGGAGCTGATTCTGACACACCACCGAAGAAGAGAGAGAAAAGTAAGATCAGTTCACTTCAAAGGTCCTATTAGAGTCTTTAGAGTGTAATGTTGCTCTTTGAGCATGAAAAATGTCTGCAAAGTTACCAAGCACAACATCAGTCCAAAGGGAGTTATTCTCTATGTCAATGTGCACTGTTTCTGAACTCTCCTCCATTGTAGTCTTGAGTTTTCTTCGGGGAATGAAACGTCACAATGTTCCTCAATTAACTCTTGTGCATCCTTATGGACATTTGTGTCCTCTATGAACCTATGTGTCACTTTTTTAAATTGATGCACAAGGGTTAAAGGCACAATATGTTATTATTCACCTCTAGAGGTCGCTTATTTAAAACAAAGCCATGGGTTGATGACTTGTTGATTGCGCAGAATCATAAAACACATGATATATTAAAGTGTGTTTTGGTGTTTCCATGGTTTCCAAAAAATAAAACCAGGGTAACGCAGGTATGATGTTATCAATAGATGGCCCGGGTCCTGGTAAAATCGCTTTTCTCTGGATTTAAACAGTTTTGGAAACATTTGGGATTAGGGGTGTAACGGTACACAAATCTGACGGTTCGGTTCGTACCTCAGTTTTGAAGTCACGGTTCAGTGTGATTTCGGTACAGCAGTTTTACAAAATTGTTTTTATTTATTTTTATTCAACAGTGGTATATATACTGAAAAATATGTGTCCTTAAATAATTCAATTATAACTAAAAGTTTCTTAAAGATAATGCTGTAAACTATATAGGGAGTCCGTACTTAGGCTACACATTGTAATATTAAAGGTTAACAACAGAGCCCAACTTTTAGCCTCAATTAATTTATTTATTTTTAGATCTAATAATCAACACTCATAAGCTTCACAAGGCAGTTTTTGCAATAACTTCTAAATCTAATTATATATATTTTTACTCCAATTCGTTGTTGAAATATAATAATTTATACAACGCTGTCAAATCATGACAGATTTATTTAAGCATGCATTAAATGAACAAGACATCACTAACAGGTTAAGTAGAATATAATGAATATATAGGCTAATTTTGACTTGCCTGAAGTAAATGTGATGCTACGTTGTTCTCAAGCTGTTGTCTTTCCGCAGTTGAAACACCGATTGAGTGATTACATAACATATTATACATTTCAGTAAATTGTAATGTTTCCTCAACATACCTTACGAGATATTTATTCATGTTTATTCTTTAAGAAGAGAGGATCGCGTTCACTCGCGCGCCGCCGCCGTTTGAACTAATGCGTACTTTACTGTGATCAGTCACATAACATTAAAGAGCGTCAAAACAGCATTTATCGTTTGAATTTTGTGACTTTTCTCTGGATTTAAACAGTTTTGGAAACATTTGGGATAATGTAAGTACACAATTCAACAAAATATATAACATTGTTCTAGTGGTTTTTGAATATTTTAATCCAAAAATCGTACATATTGTGCCTTTTAATATTTTTAAAAGGGGTGGGGCCTGGTTGAGTTGCTTCAGTAGTGTGTTGTTACCATGTATGGTTTTTCCACCCCGGATCTAACAGGGTTAGGTAAGGGAAGTGATTTGTTTCCGAAACACACTCAAAGCAGTTCACAGCAATCAAACCAATCACAGACACACTGTTCCACACTGGTCCATCCAATCAGAGCACATTGTGCTTTTTAGAAGGAGGAGCTTCACAGAGACAGGAACTAAACAGAGCGTTACTGACAGACTGGAAAAAGAGGTGAGACAATAATGTAAAATATGTGGGAAAATAAGACCCCCAAAAACAAAATCAAAACTTTATAGAAAGACATAATGGTCCTGAAAAAACAGCATGCAGAACCGTATTAATATGTAGGTGAATCAATTACCAAATGTTCCATTTAGCTGGAGAATGTTGTAATGCAATGTGCACATGCGATGTGCAATGTGTTTCCTTATTACCTTTTATCACTACAGGATGAGGCTGTGCGTTCACATTCACTGAGGTAGAGTGTGTTGCCACTGATGAAGATACTGATGATGAAGATGATGATGAAGAGGTTCCTGGCTGTACAGGTTGGACAGATTTATTGACAACAGCAATGGTGCCTCCACTTTGAGTTTGTGTCTTTATGTCAAGATCCTCTCCTTCATAGTCATTCTCCTCCTGCACAGCAGCCACAACACACAGTCATCACAATCACTTTGCATTAGTTTACAGTATGAATGAAGTTCACATTAAGTTAGTTCTGTTAGTTGACCTGTGCTTTGAGAGGGCCGGGGTTGATGGGAAGAGGGATGCTGTGTCCTCTGCCTCTGTTGTGACCCGCCGCTCTGTCCACTGACTCCTGAAATCTGTTCCCATAAGCATTATTCCTGTACGCGTAAGCTCCTTCTTGACCGTTATTGTAGCCATAGCCATTGTTCCCGTTCAAGCCGTTGGTAATCTGGTTGAAGAAGAGGGCCCCGTTCTCATCCTCACAGAACTGGCTAACCAGTTTAGACTCCAGAGCTGCATAAAGAGATGGACACAGAGCAAGATGCAATTAGTTTCAGCTTGAAACTGTTTAAATAACAATTGCAGTCTTCATAAGGCTGTTATGAAATTAATCAACATTGTGAATATAGCAATCTTGAAGAGCGTATCATTAAACTAAGCATGAGTTAAGACTTGTTTAGAGATGTTTAAATAGTGCCTGGGGGAAAATACGGTTCAAATTAAGAATATTTATTCATTTTAGGGAATCAGTTCCCAAATTTCCAGTTCAATGAATTGATTCAGAACTTAAAAAAGGTTTGTACCAATCAAATGCCACTCAGAAATGTGTTTTTCATTTATTAAAATGTCTATTTGTAGGTATGTTTTACTGTTTATTGTTATATTGGTGCATGTGCATAAAAATATATAAATATATCAAATTAGAAAACCTGCCTTGATTATTTTAACACGATTTTTGTAGTATTTTAGTTCTTGCATTACAAAATTTCAGTGTAATTTGTGACAATGGCTGTTATAAAAACATATTTAATTAAATCGTATCATTTATTACTTTGTATTATAAATTATAATTTTATTGTATTTTTCAGCCAATTGACCTTTTATTGTCAATATACATTTTTGACTTGTGAAAAATTCTCTCTCTCTCTCTCTCTCTCTCTCTCTCTCTCTCTCTCTCTCTCTCTCTCTCTCTCTCTCTCTCTCTCTCTCTCTCTCTCTCTCTCTCTCTATATATATATATAGATATATATATAGTATAAATATATTATTTGTTTTCTGTTATGAACTATATATTTTTAATTTTTTTAATTAAATTTTTTTCAGCCTACTGACAATATTCAATATCGTCAATGTAATATTATATGTTACATTTATTACCATTTTATTATTGTATATTATAAAATTATATATATTTTTACCTTTATTTTTTATTCTAAATTATACAATATTATTTTATCATTTCAATTCCCTCATTGTTTTATATTTAAGCATGTCGACAAGATTTAATTTTGCCATTGTTAGTTTAATAACAATTATATTATATTATTAATTTATAAATATAATTGTTATTATATTTTTCAGCCTATTGACTGGCATACATGTCAACATTTATGTACAATCATTGAATACAACATATATTTATTTGTTATATTACATTTAATATAATTTATTGTTGATTATTTTATATTATAAAATAAAATGTATTAGTTATATCACCCAGGCCAATATGCAGTTATAAAATAAATACAAATTTCTCTGTGCATATAGGCTATTTTTCTCTCACCTGGCAGCGTGTTGTAGTCATCAATGAGGAACATGTGTTCACTGTCAGGGTCCGAGGCGATGAGGTTGAGCTCCCTCAGGAACTCTGCTTGCGTCGGGTCAGAGGTGTTCACGATACCCAGCGCATACATTTCAATATTCGCCACTTGAGCTTCACGTACTGCAATATCCAGCTTAACAGATTCCCTTTTATCCGTTTGTCCATCCGTAATGACGATGGCCACTTTCCTGACACCGTTTCTGGCGCTGTAAAAGGCCTCTTGTGTGGCTTTGCGGATGGCAGTGCCAGTATAGGTGCCCTCTCCCATGTAAGGCATGTTCCTGATGGCCTTCTTCACATCCTGCTTTGTCATATACCGGGCCAGGTTAAACTCCAGATGGACGTCCAAACTGTAAAGAATGAGACCGATTCTCGTGGCATTACGGCCCACTGTGACGCGGTCCACCAAGGCTGTGACAAAGTCCTTGATGATCTCAAAGTTTTCCGGGCCCACGCTCTCAGAGCTGTCGATCACAAACACCAGCTCCATGGGCCTTTCCTTGCACTTAATGCCGCATCCTAGAAATACATGAAGTCATATCATGACACACCTGTTTTTTCATTATCAAATCATTTACTTTGTCATATTTAAAATCTAAGACTCACCACAAATCTCCTTGATCAGCTTGATTATGTCTTCTCTCTGAAAAATCATTACAATTATTGAATTTACTAGTATTTAAGTAAATTGAGTGCATATGGTTGCAGTTTTCCAAATATTAACTCTTTAACAAGCTTGATTATGTCTTCTCTCAAGAATCATTAAAAATGGCTAAAATTTCTAATATTTAAAATCCATATGGTTGCATAGTTGTTCTAAAATGAACCTCCTTAATCAGCTAGATGGTCTTTACTCTGAAAATCATAAAAAAATTTTTACTGTACTTGCTAATATTTACAATGCATATGGTTGCATAAGTTTTTTTAAAGATTAACTCAAGCTTGATTATGTCTTTCCCGCTAAAAAAACATTGAATATGACTAAATTTACTAATATTTACAATGCATTGTATGGCTTTACTTTGATTAATCATTTACAAATTATTGTATATGCTAATATTTACAATGCATATGTTGCATAGTTTAAATAAAATTAACTCCTTAAAGCTGTATTGTCTTTTCTCTGAAAAAAAAATACAACAAAAAAAAAATGCATATGGTTGCACTGCGTTCCTAAATTTAACATCTACTAAAATGAATCTACAGTTGAAAAGATGTGAATGTGTTTGATTTTACCGTGAGTCCTTGTTCGCCTTTGATTCCTTGTCTTCCCTAAAGGAGCAGATTTAATGTAGGATGTGATTTATCATTTACACTGTCTGCTCTTTGCACAAAGGATGGTTTATAGTAACTAAATGAACTCACAGCCAGTCCTGGAGTCCCTGGGTCTCCGAAGTCACCTTTCGTTCCTTTGTAGCCCCTCTCCCCAGGCAAACCACGGTCACCCTGTACGAGAGAGATACAGATGAATGGGGTCATAGCACATATATTTTCTAATAATAGACTATTTTTCATCAAAAAATAATTCATCTTTCTGACCCTTTTTTATTATGACCTGAACTAAACAGGTTGTTTTATGCTACTGTGCCTTTAAGACATCTATGTAACATTTTATATATATAAAACTCCCCATCTTCTTAAATTATCATGATCTAAATTGTCACCTTGGAGCCTGGAAGTCCCTCTCCTGATGGGCCCCTCGGTCCTGTCACTCCAGGAGCCCCCTGATCCCCCTGATGGATTCAACAAACAATGTTATTCTCTCTTTTAAACGTAGCATGGCCTTGGACACCATGCCATTACATTCCAGTACAGGGTGGCAATATTGAATCGTCATGATTTTGGTGCTGCTGAGATAAAATGACATCATGATAGTATACATTTTTAAAGTGTTGATATTTAAAGCTGCAGTCCGTAACTTTTTGGACTCTAGTGATTAATAAACAGAACTGCATCTTGCGGAAGAACATTGCAGCCGGAGCTACTTCTCTCTGTTTATGTCTATGGCGGTTCACGCAGGGACTGTGCTCCTCCGCAGCGGTACCTACCAGTCTGGCCTGAAATAGTCCCAATATAAATACTTATTATAAGTGTACCATAATGATTCAGGGTAAGACAAAAACACAGTTTGGAAAATGGATTCATGTTGTACATTCTCATTATATAATTTTTGTAAATCTTGAACACAAAAAAAAGTTACGGACAGCAGTACATTTACTTTTTAATTTTTTCTATATCATACTATATTATTTTATTATTTTATATTTTATCACATTATATTTCAGCCAAAGATTCAATATTGCCATAATTTGTTTTATAACAACAAATATGTAAAATTATATTTTAAACAAATTATACTACCGGTAATTTTTCTTGAATAATTAAGATTTTCTGTTTTTGTCTCATATGCTCATAAAGGCTGTATGTATTTGATCAAAAAAAACAGTACAAATCTAGTAATATTGTAAAATAATATTATATATTTTTAGGATTAAATATATACATATTTATTCCTGTGATGAATGATGAACATTCAGCTTTGATCACAGGAATACATTTCATTTTCAAATATATTCAAACAGAAAAAAACGGTTATTTTAAATTGTAATATTTCACAATTTTACTGTATTTTTTTAATCAAATAAATGCAGCCTATGTGAGTATAAAAACTTTCAAAAACATTTGAAAATTTGGATTATTCCAAACTTTTGATTGATAAAAAAATAGACAAATATCCAGACTGAATGTCACCAAACCGCTGTAAAATATCAAGGTATAATTATTTTAGCTGTGTTGTAGCTAGTTAACCTACTTTGTGTCCCTGGATACCTTCCCCTGGAGGTCCGTGTGGCCCTGGAGGACCTGGCCTTCCCATGTTGCCCTGAAACAGCAATCCAGCAGAATTAATGAGGGCAGAACAGACGGCTTGTCTTCCTCAATCGCCACAGCAACACAGACAGACTCCCAATGCATGCTTGTTCAGACCTCTTGTTCTGGACGTGTGAGGCGTGCAGTATCACAGTTTCATTACTGTAGTCAGGGAGATTTATGGGAATAAATATCAATCTTACCGGCTGTCCTTGCAGTCCTTCACCAGGTGGTCCTGGCAAACCAGGCAAACCCCTGAATCCAACATCTCCCTGAAGAGAAATGAAACCATTTAAATACATTCCTACTGTGTGGTACATTTTCCTGTTACAATCTTAATATATTGAACTTAAGTGTACATACAATTTGTTATAAGTTAGACCTGAAATTTTAAACATCTAATCTATTTAAACCAATGATAAACTGGCAAAATTGTAATTTTTTAAATTATTGCAAGTGCTTACTAATTTTTGTTCTTTCTGTCATATAAATATTTTTCAAACACATTTTTTTTAGGAATATTGATTTAATTGATAATCAGTTTAACAGGCCTTTTTCTGTCTTCAATATCACATTGCATCACGATTGATACATTTATAGAATTCATAATTTCAAATAATGATTAAAGATACCAAAATTAACTTCAATCCCTCACTAAGAAATGACTAGCTTATTTAGCTCCTTATTTCCATTCTTGTCATTGTGTAATTAATCAAGTCGTAGTCAATAAAGTTTAAGTGTCCGAACACACTTCAGAAAGTCAGAAATGACCCTCATATGTCATCATAAATATATGCAGGATCAAGTGGTAACTTCACCTTTGGTCCAGGAATGCCAATGCCCTCAGGCCCGGGCTCACCTTGAGGGCCAGGTAAACCAGGCAGACCCTGTGTAAGGTAACACACATGCTCAAATACTAGCAACAAACCTTAGTATGGGAACTGCGATAAAAAAATGTCTTAGAAATGTGTCTTTTAGGTGATGAATAAGCATAGAGTGATGCTTTAAAGGGGTGGTTGCATGCGATTTCACTTTTTTAACTTTAGTTAGTGTGTAATGTTGCTGCTTGAGCATAAACAGTATCTGCAAAGTTACAGCACTGAAAGTTCAATGCAAACGGAGATATTGTCTTTTAAAGTGATGGTAGTTTATTGCCTACAAAAACGGCCGGTTTGGACTACAACGAGCTTCTTCCTGGTTGGTGACATCATAAACCCTTGCTAGTCTCCGCAGATGTGACTTCTGCCTGTAATGGGAAGGGGCGTGGCGTTTCCGGACAACCTGTGCTTGGCACTTTAGCCAATAAAAATACAGGAAACTACATTTGTCCATCTGACCAATCTAAGACCATTGCGTTTTTCAGAGGGATGGGCTTCATAGAAGCAGGAAGCAAACGAGACGTTCACAGGACAGTGGAGACAGCGATGTGGAATAAAGGTCAAATATAAGAAAAATACGGCGTTAAAAAAAAAGAAGAAGTATTAAGACATGTTATACTGCGCCCCATAAACACATCCAAGCCTAAAAAAAACACGGAACCACCGCTTTAAATACAGATCTAAAAATTGCTGCTTACCACTGGACCAGGGAATCCTTCACCTTTAGGCCCAAACGGTCCGGGTGGGCCTGCGTTCCCTCGATCACCCTAAATGTGATCATGTGATATAGAGAAAACATATATAAGAATAAAGGCTGCATGTATTTAAATATACAGTAAAAACAGTTATATTGAGAAATATTATTACAATTTAAATTGATAACAACTAAGCTGCAAATCATCATATTAGAAGGCACTGAAGATTGGAGTAATGATGCAAAATTAAGCTTTGCATCACAGAAACAAATTACATTTTCAAATATATTAATATGGAAAACAGTGATTTTAAATTGTAATATTTCACAATAAAACGTTTTTTACTGTATTTTTGATCAAATAAATGAAGTGGTGAGGAAAAGAGATTTCTTTCAAAACCATTATTTTTGTGATCAAAGCTGAACCATTACCAAAAAAATCATAATTATCTCAGACTTTTTACTGGTAATTAAAAATATTTAAATGATTCCAAACTTTTACTGGTAATTAAAAAAATCTAAATTATTTCAAAAAATGTACCGGTAATGAAAAAAAATCTAAATTATTATTATTATTATTATTATTATTACTACCTACTACTACTATTACTATATTACTACCTACTACTACTATTTAACCAGGAGGAAAAAAAACTCACTGAGATTAAAATCTCTTTTACAGGCGTGTCCTAAAATATTTCAAACTTTTTACTGGTAATTCAAAAAATTATTCCAGAAAGTTCACTGATATTTAAAAAAAATCGTAATTATTCCAAACGTTTACCCGGTAGTAAAAAAAAAAAAAAAATCTAAAATATTCAGAATTTTTTACCAGTAATTTAAAAAAAAACGTAATTATTCAAATGTTTTACTGGTCAAAAAAAAAAAAAAAAAAAAAACTAAATTATTCCAAACTTTTCACCGGTAATGAGAAAAAATTTTTTTTCCAACTTTTTCACCAGTAATAAAAAAAATAAAATAAAAAATATATATATAAATATATATATTCCAATTACACCAATTTCCCCGGTTATATTAATTCCTTTCGCTAATTTTCTTCAGTGTTTTACAGATTACAAAAAAAAAAGGTGCACCTTTGGACCAGGCAAGCCGTAACCAGTCTCTCCCATCGGCCCGGGAGGACCCGTGGGTCCCACATCACCCTGAAGGCACAAGGAGATGAGGTCATAGCATTACTGAACTGTGTTTTATTGCTAAGTTGGCAGTGATGAATGTGAAATAGAAACGTTCTGATTCATTGTGCTGGCAGTGGTCCATTAACACGACCTGCCAGCCTGTGGGGATCAGCACAGTTGTAGTAGCTTGGCTTTGTTACCTTTGGTCCTGCAAGAGCTCGTCCAGGTAATCCTGGCATGCCCAGCCTTCCTGATGTGCCTGGCTCTCCCTGAAAGGCAACAGTATAATGTTCCAATGATGTAACTGCATAACTTCTTCAACTATGTGTAAAACCCCAAGCATTGTATCGCACAGTTACTTCAACAATGATAGGTTTTATAAGCTTGGAGCCAATCTCAAATCTTGCACATCCATCTCTCACATTTTTACATTTTTGTTTTAATTAGTTTTTGTTTTATTTTTGTTTTAATTAGTTTAATCTTATTATATTTAGTTCCTTCAGTTACCCAGTTATTTAGTTATATTTAGTTACCACATAAACCAAGTTATTTTTCTCCCTACACTCTTGAATTAGCACAAATCTCTTAAATATTTTATAATAAATATATACTGTTCAAAAGTCTGGGTCAGCAAGATTTTTTAAATGTATCACCGAGGTTGCATTTATTTACAGTTTATTTACAGTAAAATACAGTAAAAACACTAATGTTGTGGAATATGATTACAATTTAAAATCACTGTTTTCTATTTGAATATACTTTCAAATGTAATTTATTCCTGTAATCGAAGCTGAATTTTCAGCATCATTACTCTAGTCTTCAGCATCGCATGATCCTTCAGAAATCATTTCTTATTATAATCAGTGTTGTGCTGCTCTATATATTTGTGGAAACCATTATGTATTTTTTCCAGGATTATTCAATAAATTGAAAAGAACAGCATTTATTTGAAATAGACATTTGTAACATTATAAAAGTCTTTACTGTCACTTTTGTTAATTTCTTTTTGAGTCATTGCTGGATAAAAATATAAATTTCTTTGACCCCAAACTTTTGAACAGTAGTGCCATAGTTCATATATTGCTAAATATATTGTATTTTATACTTATAACCAATGGCTATGTCAAAAGTTTTACTGGAACTATTATTTTGATTAAATTATTTGTGATGCTTCATGAGTTCACACTCGTGTAATTTTGTCTTTGCTTAGTTATTTGACATGTTATTTAATCATTTTTGTAATGTCTATGGAGAAAATGGGAAACTACATCCAAAACCAAAGTTTCACTCTGATGTACTCACCTTTGGTCCTGAGGGGCCACTTATGCCCGGAGAACCTGGCAACCCTCGAATGCCACGTTGGCCCTGATCTCCCTATTACGATTAAAACATAGAATATCAATCAACACATCCTGTAGGTTATATGTGATGTGATATATTACATGTGACATGTGATGCGTTTTTTGACATTTGTCAAATGACAATCACAAAACTCTGACACATAATGAATATTAAAAAGATTAATGAATGAAGTACCTTCTCTCCTTGAGTGCCAATTCCTGGAGCCCCTTCAGGTCCCCTCAAACCTGATGCCCCAGGCTCACCCTGATTGAAGTGAAACACAATGGAAGGAATATAATGTCTTGCCCATTGGGTTTTGAGATGCATTTAAAACCTGCTTCAATACGTTGTTGGCTTATTTGCTAAGAGACAAATCTAATATCTAAGAGAAAATTAAAAACAGCACAACCCTCAATCACATGAGATGCATCAGTTCACAGTAGTTCAGACATCAGAAAGTTTCGCTACCTTTTGTCCCGGAGCACCGTCCTCCCCGGGAAGTCCAGGTACCCCAGCCAGCCCAGATGCACCAGGCTCACCCTGAAGAAATAATATCAGGGGTATTCAATTAAAGCTCCTAGAGGTCTGGCCTCTATATTTCCTTCCCAGCAGAGGTCCAGACAATACTTTTTTGGAGCAGGTATACACTTCCATTGGGGTATAGCTGCAGTACTTTGTAAAAGAAAAAATCCTAAACAGTCAAAACAGTCATCAAAGATGAGAATATTGGGCCCAAGCAGTGATGTCTGAGAAATTTTTACCAATATTTAAAAAAGAAAAGTAAATATCTCTCTCAACTGGATTTGAATATAAAAAGGATAGATCAGATGTTTTATCAGGCTATTTTTTACCTTGGGACTGAGAAAACACACTGGGGGTGCAGGGTTTACTTCTTAAGAAAGGTATGGGCCATTTTTATATTTTGCACAAAGTAATGAACTACTAATAACAACGTACATAATCTAATAATCAAATCACTCATCATGAGCACCTCAAAATGATTTTCCAAATTATAATATTGTTTATTAGTGTTTTAGCAAAAGTATCAATTTTTTGGTACTGTTGTTAGAATAACCATGCCGTCTGCGCTCAATGTGGCACGTTACCTCTTTAGCAAGAGAGAGAGCAGTAATGCGCATGGATCGGAAAAGGCTTGAATAAAGCGCGTTTGGCTCTAGATAAAATATTGGATGTATAGGATGCAGCAAGAAGGACCACGAATGAACGCTTGTTCTGTGAGGCGCTCCGTTGTCTTGACGTGCTGCTCACTTTGAATTGTAAAATGCCGCAATTATGTCCGGCGGTCCAGATGGAACCAAGCTGGGGTCCAGAACTGGATCGCGGTCCGCCATTTAAACACCACTGCTTCAGGAACTCTATAGAATACGTTACTCATTTTCTGTCCCTTTCTGAATTCGGAATTATGCTTCAGACACATCACTAAATTCTTCATCATGGTTTAAAATTAGTTTTTAAAGCATTCCTTAATTAAGCTTATTAAGAATACAAACCTTTGAGCCAGGTTCGCCCTGCCCTCGCTCTCCTGGTGACCCCAACTCTCCTGGTAAACCTTGTTCTCCCTAGAAAAATGGAAAATAGTCAAAAGACAACACCAAGAACAAATGTTATGCTTCCTTTTTCAGTTTGCTATGAATTACATTATTCTCGTCAGTCTTTAGCAGTACTAACCTTGGGACCAGGGAAGCCCTCTCCTGGCGGTCCTCTGCCTCCTGGAGGCCCCCTCGGACCCTCAACACCCTAAAATTGAGACATATTACATTAGAAAACCTAACATTTAACATCACTAATAATAACTGGGCTAGAAATATTTTACAATGCTTTTAAAAAACATTATAGGAAACGTCTTTCATTTGGATGGTTTTGGTAATAGGTAATATATAATCATACATATACATACATTAAAAATAGACTGGTACTGTAAATGTAATGGCCAAAAGGGATATTTATCTTAAATTATCTTACAAGTTTGATTAAACTATCAAAATTGAAGTAAAAAATTAAAAGAGGTACAATCTGGCAAAATTATTTGGCAAAAAAAGGTTAAGTACAGGTTTTATTTTACTATTACAAAAAAACAAAACAAACAAAAAAGTTTTTCCTTACAGGATAAAGCATACCATGACTACAACATCATCGGTTATTAATATTTTGTTGGTTCTCTCGTTTTTTAATGTGTTCATAGTTTCTTTGAATGACATCCAATTATGTCTGCACAATTTTTAATGTTTCATTGCGTTTTGACTCCAAACAATATGATTATAAAATCTTTTTTTTTTTTAAATCGTATTAATATTTGCATAAAGGTTGAAGATGTCAATTTTCCTCAGCTGTGACATTGCTTTTTTACTATTATTATTTATTGTTTTATATATTCCTGGATTAACTGAAAAATGTGATTCTATGGGGTATTCTCACAAAAATGCGTATAAATAGTACGAGTGTGCAATGTCGTGGAATGTATACGCCAGAACTCATTTTGCATTTTATGGCGTATTATACATACGAACCCCCCACCCCACCACCCTAAACCTACCCAAGCGCGTGTCATATATACGCCCCACTACCCTAAACCTACCCAAGCGCGTCATATATACATATGCGTATACATTCCACGACATTGCACACTCGTACTATTTATACGCATTTATGGCACACTGAGTTTAGGATTGAATTTGTAACGTTTAAATAACAAAATAATAGATCAGGAGTGCCCAATCCTGTTCCAGGGGAATAGACAATCTATCTGTTTATGGCAAAGTGCAGTTTAACAGATAAGGACAACATTATTTATACAGTATGTTGTAAAATAATGCTGTTTCATGTTAAGAACACACAAGTGAAGAAGGAACACATTGTCTCACCTTTTCACCCTGAATGCCAAGGCCTGTAAGTCCAATCGGTCCTGGCAAACCTGGAGGCCCCAGCTCACCCTGAGGATACAAAGAGGATGGTCAGTTTCAGATGGTACAGCCCTAAAATATCCTGAGAATTTTGGGTTAAAGAAATGACTAGTGTTTTATTCATTTCTAGCAGGTGAGCAGGACTCATTTTTCCCACAGTAATTTGAGCTGTACCGCCCTCCCATCTGCTCTTTCTTGCCCTCTATCACGGTCCAATCAGTCCCCAGCATTTAAGTGAGAACATATGGCCACTTTACATCCTCCATTAAGCCTTTTGTGTGTCATAGATGGTGTGGTTAAGTGAAGTCCATTCATGGGCTGATATATTTATAGCCCACCTTATCGCCTTTGATTCCCAGACCCGGCTGTCCTCTTGGTCCCTTCGGCCCGTCCAGACCCCGGTCCCCCTGTCAAACAAAAGAGGTGTCATCAGCCCAGTGTCTCTGAAATGCTAACCTTTCTTTCTCCACCATTCAGATGCATTTACTGCACTGCACGTATTGCTTCTTTGTCTATAGAAAACGTTCACTATAGGATTTCCGACTGATAATAATACAGTGCAATCCCCCAATCCTCAATTGTTTTTATAAAGTGGCTCAATTTGTCTGATGCTTGGTTGAACTAATGAGGATTGAATGAGAGCTAATCCAGGATTTGTTGATTTGGGTTTTATTTTAATATAATAAACACTAGGCCTACTTAACAGACATCAAAATAAAACCACTGATTAATCCAAGTATTATTTATATACTATTGTAGTATTTGTTAAATTAGTTAAATTATTTTTTTAAATTAGCTTTTAAATTTTCAGTTTTCATCAAAATATTTTTGTAGCTATTTTAATGATTTAGTTTTATACATTTTGTTATAATCTGTTATTTTCTGTTATCATTATTTAAAAAATATTTATATTTAGCTTTAATAAAAAATGATTTAGGTTTAATAATTTTGTAGTACTTCAACTTATTTACGGTATTTCAGTTAGTTGCTATGCCCACATTTCATTTTCGTTTTACATTTATAAGTTATTTGATGTCAGCTTTTATTTTATTTTTATTTTTTTACTAAAAAACTTAAATATAAAGAATTATTATAAAGATTTATGATAATGGATGCATTTGATACGTCTAGAGCACTCATGAATCCAAAGTAATAAACACATTTTATTTTAAGACTTTTACCTTTTAGCTGGTAATATACATCTCTATCTTCTGGGAAAATGGACCAAAAATATTGATCACACATCTTGCATTCATGGTCGTATCCAAATCAAAAACACCCCAGAATCTTCTTCCCCTAATGCTAATATCACCTGACACTGAACGGGTAGCAAACTGGTAGCAAATCGTTGTTCATTGAGGTAAACTAAAGGCTATTGGCTAATTGACGAGGCATTTAATATGTCCCGCCTCAACTTCCTGTTTTAATGGGAAATACATAAACACAGGAAAGAAAACTGCACTGGATAAAACATTTCATGACGATATATATATATATATATATATATATATATATATATATATATATATATATATATATATATATATATATATATATATATATATATATATATATATATATATATATATATATATATATATATATATATATATATATATATATATATATATATAGAAGCTTCAGAAGCAAAATTGGTGTTAAAACGGGTAAGTTCAGCTCATTCATGTGAATCAGTTCAAACTGTTTGAATGAATTGGTTCAATGAATACTGAATATCATCATAAAGTGATATAATTAAGCTACTGTATGAAGGTCAAAGCGTGAATCAAGTTTAGTGACAACATGTTACAATATTTACATAGTACTTTACACAAAATCCATAAGCTTGCAATTTGATTCTGATCTTGATTCAATATCGATTCCTTTAGATAAATATTAGTTACAGTTGCTACATGTTAATTTTTCACAAGCAAAACATTTCTCACTATGCTATAAACATACAAGGAGCCCTGACAGCTTGTATTATTATTTAAGCTTAAAATTAACAATTAAAATTTATATAATGCGTTTTTTTAAATAATGAAGATATATATTTGATTAATGATCTGTGTAATATAGTATCGTACGTAGTGCATATATTTAGCAAAATACTCCTCTATAGTAATTTTTTCTGGCTAACTAATGTGCTACTATGGGCATTAAATGGCTTTCCTGAGGTAAATGTAACAATATTATGTGACTTTATTGTTCTCCAGCTTTTTTATTGACAGTAAAATACTGATTGGTTTATTACATGATACGTTTGGGTAAGTTGTACTGTATCTTTCAACATAATGTTCTTTTTTGTTTATTAACTATTAACTAGTAGTAAAGAGGAAGATATGATCAGTTCACTTGCTTGAGGGGCCACAGATCTGTCACGTGACATTTAATAGTGCCACGGTATTTCTTGTTTTAATTTCTTAATTAAACTGACAGAATTTAAAAACTGCCAATTTGATATCAAAAGTAACCTGCTCTGTCTTGTCTGTCGGTGTCATTGTCCTCTTTGCTTCGCGATTTTTGAAAATGTATGTGTGGCGTGAGAACAGTGTCAAATGCGTGAGAGTTGGCAGCCTTTCTAATGCTTTCGCTTATATTTTATATGCAGCTCTGGCTTTGATGTAGGTCTAGTTAGATTGCTAACATTAGATAGATTACAAAGAGGAAGGAAAGGAAATGGATCCATTAAGTTTTGTCTCGTGTCCTCAGGCTGGTAAAACTCAGCTAAATTATCTCTGAACATACATTAATTAATAGCCTTGGGTTTTGAAATGAAGTTTTACCAGGGGACTTTAAGCCTCTAATGAGGTATATTTAAAAACTATTTTGCATTTGTTTACTTAGATCTTCTCAGATTGCCTTTGGCTGCTGAAAATCTCCAGCTAGATTAAAGAGCAGAGCGTGACATTAGTGAGAACTTGGCTTTGATATGTGTGTGTGTTTGGGCTAACTTTACCTTTGGACCTGGAAAACCCTCTCCTTGTGGTCCTTTTTCACCTTGTACCCCCTGTGGCCCTTGAGGCCCCTGATTTAATGGAGAGATTTGAAATTTCA
The DNA here is from genome assembly GCF_024679245.1 of Pseudorasbora parva. Classification (NCBI taxonomy): domain Eukaryota; kingdom Metazoa; phylum Chordata; class Actinopteri; order Cypriniformes; family Gobionidae; genus Pseudorasbora; species Pseudorasbora parva. Next base: position 46,519,945 of record NC_090176.1, read on the forward strand.
TATAGCACCACAATGCACGAACATAATCTAATCACACATAATGAGCCAAATTAATTGACTGTATTAATTGTACTTTAGTGGTTTTTGTATGAAGGCATTTTCTTTGAAATGATTTTAAACATGGTAAAAAAAAAACATGTGTTAAATGCACTGATCATTATATAGATCGGTGGTTAAATGGAGCTGAGACTCCTACATTCTTATCAAATTAGCAAAAATATTTAATAATTTCATATGTAAGGGACAGGGTAGCATGTGTAGATCTTTATGCATGAAGTGTGTTTAAATTCTGTACAAATCTATGGGTGTAAATTCAGTGTGGGCTGTTGTGAAAGCTGAATATTTCTGACTTGTATACTTACAGGCAGACCCGGCTCGCCTATGCCTGGTGGACCCGGAGGACCTAGTCTTCCCTGAAATCCCATATCTCCCTGCAGACCGATCAAAGTGAACAATTCAGGAGAAAAGAGTAAGAAATATGACTGCATATCTGCAAAACACACACAATGAGGTTATAAAGAAATTAACCCTGTAAACCCTTTTTTTTTTAAAAACATGAAAAGTCAGAGATTTTTTTTAAAAATTGAACTTTTAGGCAAAATCTAAAAAAATAAATATATTTGATAGATCAGTCTTTTATGGCTCATATAGTATGATAGTGAGAATATGGAGCTCCTACTTAAGGAAGAGGCCCAAATTGAGAAACGATATGCAATTTGGTGCAGCTGCTGTTTTGGGTTAAAAGTAAGATGAAATTTGGATAGCTTTTAATTTAAATCAATGATATGTTTATAACAGTATAGCAGATCACTTGCATTAAATGCATATAGATATCAGTTGTGACTCTATATCACCCAATTATATATCTTAGTAAGGGGATATTTAAATTCATAGTTTTACAATCAAAGCTTTAATTTTGAGGGGCAGAACACATAATGCAGTGTAATAAGTGTCTTTCCTGTAGCTCAATGAGTAGAGCATGGCGCTAGCAACGCCAAGGTCATGGGTTCGATTCCCAGGGAAAGCAAGACTTGACAAAAATGTAAAATGTGTACCTTGAATACAATGTAAGTCGCTTTGGATAAAAGCGTCTGCCAAATGCATAAATGTAAATGTAAATGTAATACAATTACGATTCAAAGGCCTTGTGGATCATATTTGATACTCATTTTAACATGATTTTAAAAAAGTTGCTTTAGTCCAGTTAGTTCATCTAGACATATTTCTAACAAAATAAAAGTTATTCTTTTCAAGGCTTAGAGACCAGGCATTTTAAGAGGTTTTTCCCCCAGCTATAAAGTCTGCTTGTTTGAGGTGATTTTAAAGAATTTAAGTGTATTTAAATATAAAAGGTATATGCAGCTGACCTTTGGTCCAGGAAGTCCAATTCCACTGTCGCCCTGTATTCCAGGTGGGCCAGCAGGGCCACGGTCACCCTGTGATTACAAACAAAAGCAACAAATATCTAATTTATTATTTATGAATATCACATTCATTGCTACTTGTAGAAATACATTTTTCATTGTGTAAAAATTTACGAGCAAGTTTCTTGCAAGTGTCAAGTATTAAATATGTAGTTATATAAATGTTTAAGTTTAAATTTAAATTCACGTTCTGCATTGAAGGAATATTCTGTGTTCAGCTTGGACAGTATCTGTTGATTATCACTAAAAATAATTTAAAATCGTCCCTCATTTTGTACAAACATAACTTAAAATTTTGCTGACAGAAATCCCCTTACAATGGATCCACTTCCACTAAAAGCACATGACTGTCAACAAGCTGAATTTATTTTCTTTTGGAAATTGACAGCAGGCTACAGATTCTTTCAATAGGGCTTAAGTTGAATTTAACCAGGAATGTTCCTTTTACATAAGAACACGATATGATGTTGATACAAAATGATGATACTCAAACTTCATAGCTTCCAGTAGATTACCTTACCATACATTAATATGCATTGTGTATGTGTATGTGTATGTGTATATGTATTGTATAATATATAACTAATAATTATTATAAATAAGGATTAGAGTAGGGTTACCCTGACCCTAACCCTAACCAGAAATGTTGGATTCTTTACTATTCCTGTCCATATTTAAAGTATTGTTCATTATCGGCTTATTTTAAGCATCATTTTCAAATAGGACCATATAGAGATTAGCTGCTAAAATAAAAAAAAGTAGTTCAGTTAAATCTGCTCATGACATTTACAGTTTTCTTGTCCACATGCTGGAAATTCTCTTTGTTCATGTCATCTGCGTGTCTGTGCATGAAGAGAACACATTTATATTTTGCTCAGTATTTTTCCATCATGCACATTTCTACTGTTATTAGTGACAATAATCTCTACCACCCACAGACCAACCCTGACCTGACAAGCACTTTCTAGCAAATCTCACTTTACAATCTAATTTTGGTTGACTTTTAACCTTGGTAGTAAGGGTTTATTATTATTCATATAATAGTCTATGATTGTGGTATCATCTATTTTTAGATGAATACCTCTAAAAACAAAACCAGGTGTGGTCTTACAGTCGGTGACACTAGTTTTGTGAACCTGTGTATGTGTAATGAAGGATCCCTGGCTAGCGAGGACATCTGCAGTGCTGCTTAAATCTCTGAATGCTTCCTGCAGTTAAATTAAACAAGGGGAAACTACAGGCAGAGCAGCAGGTTTCCCTAACAGGCATCTATTAAAGGAAATCCAAAACGTGTTAAAACACGACCCTTTTTTTGAGCGCAAGACATACTCAAACTAAAATGGTTGCATTTTGTGAACCCTTTGCACTGCAGACGTAACCATTGTATCTTGAAAGAAATAAAGGATTAGTTCACCTACAATGCAGTGATATAATTTATTCATACTCATGTTGTTCTAAATCAGTATGTTGTTATTTTTTTCATTGAAAGCAATGACAAAGAAAAACAATTCATAGTGACCATGACTGTGAATCCCCCCCCACCACACACACACACACACACACACACACACACACACACACACACACACACACACACACACACACACACACACACACACACACACACACAAATTTGTGTCCTCATAAACCACATAAACAGGCTCACACACACACACACACACATACACACACACACACACACACACACACACACACACAGACACACACACACCCACACACACACACACACACACACACACACACACACACACACACACACACACACACACACACACACACACACACACACACACCATTAAGGGTCACAATACCCAGACTACTGAACCCATGCAATAGCTTTCTGTATGTAAACAGATCAAAATATATTGAAAAGTTGAGGAAATTCTGAAAGAAATTCATTGTTCAGTGAACTACCTTTAAAACGAGTATGACTAATGGTTAGAAAATTTGAAATACACTGTAAAGGATGCAAACTTTTTTTTAACATAAAAATAAACACTGGCCTAGAAACACAATGGCCGCGTTTCCACTTTTAGGCCAAAGGTGGGCGTGTTAGTGCGTGCCAGGGCCGTGTTTCCTGTCACTTCTGAGGCTTGATTGGGCCGTTTGATCGGGCCTCGTCTGGGCTTCCTCGGGGCCAACGACCAGGGTTTTTTGGCACGCCGAATACCTTGGTCCAAAGGGGGCCAGCTCGGGCTTGAAGAGTGTTTATGAACAAAGGCAGAGTTTATCTGAGTCTGTAGACAGCAGCGCCACAGACTATTTCAGAAGCCAGCTAACTTCAGCATTAAAGACTTTTAAAATCATTTTAGTTCAAAGCTCACTTTCAGAAAGCAGCGAGTATTTGAAATTACTTCTGTTTGAGATCCGATGTGGATTCTGATCACCGTATGAGGCAGAAATATTTATATGCGATGCAAAAGACTATGCACGCTAACCCTTATAGTAGTAAACATGGTATATATGAAGAAACCAGGCAAATCATATAGGCTATCACAATCGTGTATTTATTGTATCTGTCAGTACGTCTCGTCTCTTTATCTAAAGACTATCTGATATCCATATTAAGCTTCGCATTTTTCATAAGATAAAGCAACTCAGTTTTTTCGGGACCTCCCTCTGTTTCTCTGACTGAAAATATGTAACTGTATTGGGACTGTCACTGAGAGAGTGCTAAAGCTCCCTGGGTTGCATTTATAGTGGAAAATGAGTAGAAATGATTGTTCTTTCTAAATGTGATGTAAACATACTGTCCTGTCCTGTGACAAACAAACAAACAAAAATGAGACCGATAAGACTCAAAACCCATATGAGACTGAATAAGTACATGTGTTCTCTATTCTTTTGTGAAATAATGGTAAATGTCTCTTTATTTCTGTGGGACTAATGTTCCGTCTTGACACATTAATTCTAGCCTGACTTGGTCATACTTAATTCTAGTGAGAATGTGAGTCTGAGCTGCTCCATTGGGCTGTGATTATGGGGCGTGTTTCAACCGAACCAGGAAAGACCTCAATTGGATAGACCAACAACCAATCAGAGCAACGAAGCGACGCATTGTCAAATGTCAACAGAGCTCAACTGCACTGTGTTGTCAAGTCCACGTTTTTTTCCGCGGGTTATTTTCTATGTCCGCGGGTTGAAGCGACTATTATGTGATATATAGACCCATGAGTGCGAATTTTAGCAGGCAACCTTCCCAAAATAACACCAATTTTACCCCCCAAACACCATTCTCCCCCAAACCTGCAACCCTGTCTGCACGCGCGCTGAAATAAACGATCTTAGCTGGTGTTGTAAAAAAATAAAAGAATTTAATGATACACAGAGTACTTACCCAACATGATCATCATTTTTGAGAGAAATTGTGAAGGCGAATGCATATAGAAACAAGCTCTCCGTTTAGGATTCGGACAAATATAATCCAAAACCCTTTGATGACGTGCATGATTACGTCATCTGTCCGTCATCGTCTAAAGCCCGCCCTGACGATTTCATTTGTCAGAACAGTTTCTGTTCGGGGATAATTACTCCTCTATGAATCGAGGCCAGACCAAACCGCCCGACCTAAAAATTTTGTGGGCGGGGCTAAGTTCGGCTGGCATACAGGCTACATTAATTCATTAAGATCAATGTATCACGTAGTATCGTAAAACTGTGGTAAAACATTGATAACATCCTTGGGTTTTAAATCTTTAAGTAAACAACAAAAATACCAACAAACGGACGCTTTTATCATGTTCTTTTTGGGATCTCACTAGTTTCCAGGGATTTCTTTCTGATTAGTTTTTTGATAAATCTCTTCCATTAGTTGGGGACATGATGGCTTTGTGTGAAGTTGTTCCAGAGAGGCGGGTTTTAGTGACGCGATGCAGAGCTTCTGACCTGATGGTGGAAACACAGCGTGTGCTAAAGGTCTGAGTCTATTAAGCCCATCCCGGCCCTTTAAAAGCAATAGTTCGCACTGGCCTGACAGTAGAAAAGAGGCTAATGGAGTGAAAGCCTTATGTGAGACTCTTTTGTCTCTATTCTGCACCTGTAACCTTCAGAGTGCATCAATTAGTCGAAAATGGACATGAATATGTCCTTCTAAAGAAATGTGAAGTAAACAACTGAGAATGCATCAGTAATTCTCATTCACGTTGGCATAAACATGCTAATGAATGTTATCTAATGGATTTAGCAAACCAACAGCTCCAACGCGTTGGTTTTCACATGCACGCTATCATGCTGAACAAGTCATGGGAAACTGTGAAATTTTTCCAGGTGTGCTTGTTAGACATGATGAGAATTTTTCAGGATAATGGTTTGTGATTATAAGGCACAGACCTTCTTTCCCTGTAGGCCCTCTGGTCCGATGTCACCCTGTGGTCCTGGTAAACCCTGCAGGGGAAACATGAAAAAGTAGCATGAACATTTGAGTGATGTCTCTAGGGATGTGTAGCATTATCTGTTGACACCTAAGCATTATGCTGCTTTACAATGCAGTAAAATACAAGTTTTGATATTTTAATCATATGTTGGCTGAAATTCAAGATGTGTTTGAACATTTATCTTCTCTGAAATAAGATTTAGTTTGAAATAAAGGAATGGTAGGTCTCAGGAGATCAATGCTAAACACAGGTGTAAACAGGCTCCCAAATATTTGCATATTCAGCAGCGAAGGACCGCCTACTCGCCTGTCAATCAAACATAGTGCTACCCCAGCTAACAAAAATAGTCTAAGAACATTTTGTTAACATTATGATTAAGTTATGAAAAAACAATTCCTGAATGTTCTCAGAATGTTGAAATGTCCAATTTTTTTAATGAAAAAAAAAAAAATCTTGACTCGCCCTCATGTCGCTCCAAACCCGTAAGACTTTCGTTCATCTTTGGAACACAAATGAAGATCTTTGTGATTAAATATGAGAGCTTTCTGTCCCTCTATTCAAAGCTACACAACTGACACTTTAATGCTTCAAAAGGTCATAAAGAGATTTAAAAAAATAATCCACACTGTAAAAAAAGGCACATTTTGAACTTTTGCAGTACAATCGACTTGGATGTTTAAGTTGTTTCAACTTAAATTATGTTAAACTGACTTTAAAAAACGAGTTACATCTTGTATAACTAATAAAAACAAGTTTAACATTCCTTAACTTATTTTGATGAGTTAAAACAATGTAAAAACATGTGTTGTCATAACTTGTGCATGTTATTTTTTACAGTGTATATAAATTGAGTGGTTTAGTTCAAATTTTAGAAGAGACTCGATTGCTTTATGATGAACAGATTGAATTTAGGCTTTTATTCACATTTAAACATTGATCAGGGAACATAAACAGAAGCTCGCCGGTTAGAAGCTCACTGGTTCTCACTCGTCAAGTGATCATGCTTGAGCTTACGTTTACCACAACTGATGTGTGAGTTGATGAATGTTTATATGTGAATACAAGACTAAATTCAATCTGTTCATCATATAAAGTGATTGAGTCTCTTCAGAAAATTTGGACTAAACTGCTCAATTCATATGGATTAGTTTTATGATACTTTCTGAATACTTTTAATATTATGATACTTTTCTTTACTCTGTATGAACTTTTTGAAGCATCAAAATGCCAATTGTGTAGCTTTTTGATTTCATCAAAAAGATCTTAATTTGTTTTCTGATGATGAACGAAAGTCTTACGGATTTGGAACAACATGAAGGTGAGTAATTATGACAGAATTTTCATTTTTGGAGAAACTATCCATTTAAGGAAACATTCAATTTTTTATCATTAATTTTTATCTACAACCCATTATGGGAATATTACTTTTACATTTTCCCTGAACAGTCTGAAACAAGCAGCAACATTTAAAACATGTTAGATGATGTTTCAGATGTTTCATGAATGATGTATGGTATAAATGTTTTTATGCTTACATTTTGAGAATATTAAAGAATAGATAACATTGAACGAAAGCTGTATTAATGTTACTGAAAGTTCGTAACTCTTTGAGAGATCCTTGCCATAACGTTCCCTGTTAGCTGCGACAACATTTTAAAAGTTCAAGGCTTAAACTTTGAAAGTTATTGCTTTAAAAGAAAACAGTTCACAGTATACAATTTGATATACAGACTGATGTGAAATGTTTTGTTTGACAAATGTATAATCACATACCTGCAAACCTCTGGACCCTTGTGTGCCAACTGGACCTTCAGGACCCTATCAGATGGTACAATACAAGATTTGAAACATATACTGCATTATTATGTTCATCACATATTGAAGGAGTGTGCAGAATGCGGCTGCGTACCCGGTCTCCTTTGATTCCTGGGGTACCACATTCACCTCTTTCACCCTGTAGCCATTCAAGAGATGATCATAGTCATGACAATCTCACATAAGTGTGCACTTTAACAGAAATAAGTCATCAATTGTTGCAGGGATTCAGTACCTGCTCTCCTTTGTAGCCTGGTTTCCCCTGTGAGCAAAACAGGAAAACATTCATATATGTTTTTGTTTTAAAAAAATAACCTATTTATTAGTCAGTCATGCTACACGTCTGGATATTTTAAATCATTATAAGAATATAAAAATGCAATTCATACTTAGAATAACTTGACTACACTTTTTAATTTCTGAATTTAAATGTATAATTATATTTTTGTATAAAGTAAAAATGTCTGTGGTGGTGTTACCGTCTAACAAACAATCTTGAAAAAAGTTAGTCAAAAACGTCTAAAATAATATTTTATTAATGTTAGAGTAAAGCAGTGTTTAAAATAAAAAATAACTTCTGTCTACCAAATAAAAGTCAGTGTGATGCAATCAGAAATACATGACAAGAAAACAAAGAACATAACTTAAGAAAACTATAAGCCTTATGGTCAGTAAATGTTTTTTTACATAATTAGTTCACATTGTCTATATAGTAATATACATATATTATATATAAAACATATTCAAATTATATATTTTCTAACATGTTAAACACTTTTCTTTGAATGCCTAGATTGTAAGCAATATAGTGTATTCAATAATAATATTTGATGCATTGAAATTTGATTTGTTTTTATTTTTGTGTGTGATGATCACACCACCACACATTAGAGTACTTACATGTTTAATTTTACCCAAATACATTAGGTTTTCAATCATGTAGCACAATACTTAGATAATACGTAGATAAAGTAGTGATTTTTGTGGATAGATCCCACCCATCAGCCACTCACCTCTGTACCCTCACGACCAGGAAGTCCACTCAAACCCGGATCACCCTAACAAGAGCACAAAAGAGTTACAGTACAGTCTGTCATTATTGATTCCTTTACTGCTGAATCTGAAAAGTGAAATCTAAATAGAAAAATTAAGAGATAAATAGACAACTATATAATATATACTCCCATGTACATCAACAAAAGCAGCCACATGCCAGACAGAATGACAGAAATTCTGACCTTATGACCTTTAGCCCCAGGGGTCCCGTCCTCACCTGGGCGACCTTTCTTTCCCTGCCGGAGAAACGGGAGAAAGTGAGTAGCAGTGTTAGTTCTGCTCTAATGTTTGCTTAGGGAGTGAAAAAAAGGGAAGGACCTCATATTTCTAAAGCTTATTGGAGCTGACCAATCAATTCTGTGCTTGCACTTTGGCAAGTGGCCTTTTCTTATGTCAGTATATTTTCCATCCTCATATTTTTATCCATCCTTTGGAATAACGCATAAAAAACACTGGATGGAAATGGCAAGATGCGCATAAATTCTAAAAAATGTGCTTGCATGTGCACGCTCAGTTGAGGATACATTTTTTTTATCCAATAAGAAAGCATGCACTACGATGAAATATAATAAACTATAATGGAAACACATTTAATGAATAAATCCCTTGATTCACAACAGAAAATCTCATGTGACTTTGGCTGAACAGAGGTGATTGGATTACTGGCGTAACCAGCAGACCAATTTCATTGACCAAAATAATTTGGTTTATTTCCCTCCCAGAAGTGTCTCGCATGATTATGTACCCAGACATCTGAACACAAGATAACATTGACTGCGTTTTTTACGTTTCACCTGTCAACTCTGAGACGCAAGTCATTTATGATGGAGGAAAAGTGGCTTATTGCAGAAACTTCAATTTTATTACAAATATTTTGCACCAATTTCCTGGGAAATGACGGTTTTGTTTTCTTGAACACATGGATTGAAAATTGTGCTTTATCCACAAATGTTTTATTCAGTATTCAAATTTTCCACATAAGGTAAATTCACAGCTTTGGATGCAAACATAGAAAATGTTATTTTAGTATTTAGATTATATTATGCTATTTATTGATATTTTGAATTAGCTTTTTTCAGTTTTCATTTTAATTTTAGTTTGTATTATCTCTCTTTTGTTTTGTTTTATTTTATTCAGTTATTTATTTATTTATTTATTTATTTATTTCAGTTTTAGTTTGTCTTTTTAGTAGTTCAACTTATTTCATTTAGTTGCTAAGGTAAAATTTCTAAATTAAATTTAAGTTTAAGTTTTCATCAAATACTTTTTTCTATTTCAGCTTAGATTTAATTTAATGAAAACATTTATTTGTCTATAGTTTTAGTTGAGATTAACCTGGGATGCACGATATATCGGCCACTATATCGGCATATCTGCCGATATATAATCAGTTTTAATGTATCGGCCTGATAAGAGAACTTGTCCGTTATCTTAAAGCCTTAAATAATGGATTATTTCCTTCAGATGCGCACTGTTCGTCTTAAATTGTTTGAAATGTGACTGGAATCACTTCAAAAAGGGAAATACAGTGCAAGTGCAACATGTGCAGCGCAAGTCTGTCATATATGCTGTATAAAATTGCATCCAGGCTCTCAAAAATTGTATATAAATTACCAGCTACCGGTTATCAGCTTTCCAAGACAAAGATGTATCGGTTATCAGCCAAAATGTTCATATCGGTGCATCCCTAACAATAACAACACTGGTTTATGTTTCTAGCCTAGCAAGTATCTGTTTATAATTGTTCCCAGAAGTTAGTTAAATATGACAAAACCTCCTATTAGCAATTTATAGCAGTTTTATTTAAATTAAAAAATAAGATGTAAAATATCATGAATTGCTTTATTGTTCAAATGAAGCGATTCATTAAAATGAATGTAGCCTCTCAGTTCTATGAATAAACACCTGGTCAGCATTACCTGCCTCAGTCGAAGCAAAAGTGCAGGCCAGAGAACGTTAAACTAATGAGAGCTATTACTGAGGCCTGTCATTTATAGCCATGAGAATGTGAGGAATCCCTGAGTGGTAAAAGCACCTGTGGATAATGATGGTTAGGCGTCTGTCGCTGAATAACTGACTCTAACGTGATCCGCCCTTACACACACTACAGGTTAAGCTGTTAAAAGAGGAGTCAGTGTCATCTCAACTCAATCTGAAGTTGTTCAGTGTACCCATGTTTTTTAAAATCCATATCACTTACGGTATCAAACTCAACTCAAAGTAGTAATTTTGATGACTATTTGTCACGGAAATCCAAAAATGCTAAATAACTGCAATTATAAGGACACAAAGTATAAATGTTACTATATATTAACCTATCACAGACAGGTATGGCAAAATGTTCATTTTGGACCCTTAAGTGTTTTAAAAGTCAAGGTTTTTTTTTTTCAATCATAACATGTAATTACATTCTCTTCACTTTCAACTAGGGATGCGCGATATACCGGTACTGGAAAAATACCGGTATATATTTTATTTAAAACGGTACGATTTCATGATTTGGCACATTTCGGTATATGCTGCTTTTCCGAAGTTCACCGCTAGATGGCAGCGCGCTACCCCAACTGACCCGAAACAACCGGCAAATGTGACAACAACATAGACGGACAAAATGGATAAAGCAGTCGAATCTCACTCAAGATGCCCAAAACGAATGAATAAAGAGAGGAGTAGAAGTGACATTTGTAATGACTTTGCTTATAAAACTGATGAAGAACCATCAAACCTAGCCAAGAAGCATCTGTCACTATCCTGACTTTAAGACTTCTGAAGAGATCGACAGGTCAGTGAATCATTCAAACCATCTCATTTAGACATTTATTTTCTTTTAACACTGATCAACGCACACACATAGCCTAACATAAGATCGAATATCACAATCTCCAGCGTTCGTTTCAACCAATGACATTTAGATCTCATTATATTTGCACGCATACTATTGCACTGTTTACATTCGCGTTAGACACCGCCGACTGTGTTTATGTGAATACTCACTAAAGACGGACATTTGTACATAATTCTGTGTATTTGACTGTTTAAGGAAACTTAATGTGTAATGTGCGAGCGTGACTAAGTGACAGGCGTGTGTGTGTGTGTGTGTGTGTGTGTGTGTGTGTGTCGTTGTTATAAGCTCATGTCTCCTGTAACTATTATTACGATGCTATAAAAAATCTCTTGCGTGTTCAAATGATTTCCGTTATCCGTCCCGAGACGAGCGTGACATGTTGAATCGGATTATGCAGATAGCTTTAGTGTAGTGCGATGTCTTTTGAAACCAGAAGCAATTAGCTAATTTTGAGAGATTTTTGCTGAAATTATTTCTCACAAGAAAGTTTTCAAATGACTGATTTGATGTGATAAGCTTCGCTGATTAATTTACTAATAAACATTTGTGGTAATTTCCCACTTTATAAACTCAAAACTTGCATAATTGTTCTCATTCGCGTGCAATATACCCGCGCTAATATCAGACCTTGTGGTATCGATTTAATATCGGTACTTCGGTATTAGATTGTGGTACCGTACCGAAGCCAAAATTGTGGTATCGAGCCATCCCTACTTTCAACAGACTAAACATAAAAGACTTTTTTGATGAACCTTATTTTGCGTTTTCCCTAAGGTAGTGCTGAGGGGTCCTGACAAACATGATAATTATCCTGACTTTTACAAAGAAAAGTAGTTATCGAAAATGTCAGAACCCTGCCTGTCTCTTCCCACTGTTGACATTCTTTAAAGGAGTCCGTACCTCTTAGGAATAGAAAAAAAGAGGAGAAAAATTTGCCCGTGGGCTTGCATGGAAACACGGCCCCATGTTGAAGGAAGTTTAACGGGAAAATACTTACCGCTGGGCCGCTTGGTCCTCTCTCGCCTTTCTCACAAACACACTTCTGGGACAGAGGACACTAAATATAGAAAAAAGTTCATGTAAAAGCAGTTTTATTTGTTTTTGGTTCAGTAAGCCAGTGATGAGGATATTACAGAGTGAACACACAAATAAAAACACCATATAAAAAGATACCTACATACATACTTGCATACATACATACACACATACACACAGACATGCATACATACACGCACACATGCATGCATATGTATGATTAAACATTTGACTAAATACATTTACTTATCTGTGAGGCTCAAATAAGTAAATATTAGTTTTAAACTTTTAAGTCATTTTTGAATTAACTGATTTATATCAAATATTATATACTCACCCCATCGTTTGCTAGCTGAGCCTGTGTAGAGGAAACAACAAGAAAATTAGATTCTGTCAAAACTATAACTGGGAGATTATTAGCTGCAGTCGTAATTGTTGCTATTTGGCAAAGATTAATTTGTGAGGTTTGGGTTAACATTATGAACAGTCAACATCAGGCCATACATTCATATCTCCCCAGAGCAATAAATGTGATTTAAGGAAACACTATCATTTAACATGCTGAGTCCTGCTTTACACTGGAATTATATCAACATGTTTCTGCTCAAATGAGAAAAATGCTTAGCAGTATAACCGCAGGAATGACAACAAAGATGTATGGAATATATAACCCCAGATGCATGTCAGAAAAGCCATAACGTGCCATGTTTACTGTAATTATAGTAAATAAAGTGGTGTAGAAAAGGTAATTGTTAGGTGTCAGTGGTCCCAAAACACTTGATAAGCAGAACAGAATTATTTCACTGTCAAAGAAAATGCAAATTTCTGTCACTGGGGCGGTACCCTAAGGTACGAAACCGAAAAGGTACTACTATGTACCTTTAAGGTACTTATACGCACTATTAAAGTACTCATATGTACCTTTTAAGGTACTAATATGTACCATTTAGGGGTACATGTATGTACCATATATGTACCATTTAGGGGACAAAGATGTACCTTTTCACTTTTGTACCTTAGGGTACCGCCCCAGTGACAGCACTGTACCTTTTATTCTGAGAGTGTTCTGTACGTTAAATTATCTGATCGTATCTGGTTTAAAAGCTCCAAGACTGACCAGCTCTAAAACCAGCCAAGCAGACCAGAAGAAACTAGCAGAGACCAGCTAACAAACCAATATGAGCTGGTTCAAGTTTTGCAGGATGATAGTCACAGTATTTCACAAGCACAACATATTACTGACACAATATAAATATCAATTTTCCAATTAAGTACAATATCAAAAATCCGGACATTAACGCTTATAACAATAATACTTCACTCTATGTCAGCATTTTTGTGGAATTCAGTCATTTTTAGTAATGAAATAATTTCAATAAAAATAATAAAAGAGCAAGTGAAACAAGAAAATGACTTGTATAAACCGGTTCGTTGTCGTGACATGAGGGTATTGTTACACCCCTACTGAAGTTACCCAATTAACTATGTAAAAAGAGCTCTATGTAGAAATCTCAGTAGGAGTGTTTGTAGATAATGTTTTTTTTTTTTTACCCTTGACAAGCCCTGACAGAATCTGCAGACTTTTTGCATTTCCTGCACTCATTTTAGAGGAAACTGTGGATTTCTGTAGAATGGATTTAAACATGCCAAAAAGTATTCAACAAAGCTCAAAGCTATCTGAAAGCATAATAAAATGATCCAAAATAATGACTCACGTTGCAAGAACGAGTAGAATATGGCCAGATTTGTGTGAACTCTGTGTGCGCCTGCCTATGACATGCTACGTGAGGACAGAATGAGTTATTGTGACACCATACTTACAATCTGAATGATGACTTTTTCCATGACATTCGTGTCCTGCAGATTATACAGGAATTTGGAGGCTGGCGAACTTGCTAGCAGTCTCAGGTTCGCTGTGTTGGCAGGCTCATTGGCAGTATAAGTGATCCCAATTGTGAAGACCTTCACGCCCTGGTTCTTTGCATCAGCCATTGCAGAGAAGATATCAGGGTTTCTGGGATGAAATGACCCATCGGTCAGCAGCAGGGCGATCTTGATGCTTTCTGGGCTCGATTCTTCCACAAATATCTTGGTCATGTTGGTGATGGCGTAGGTGGTGTAAGTGCCGTGGCCGATGTAGGCCATCGGCGCGATACTGTTCTTGAAGTTCTCCGAGCCTCTCCACTGTTTGAGGGTCTGCTCGATTATGACATGGCTGCTGTACTGAAGCAGGGCCGCTCTCCAGCTGAGTTTGCGGCTTGTATCCAAGCGGATGCTCTGGAGGCCTTCTATAATGTCCATAGCAAACTTTTTCTCTTGCTGGTGGTTGTCCTTGGCCGTCTCAGAGCTGTCCAACAGGAAGGCTAACTCTAGACTGCAGTCCTCATCCAGGATGGCTGATGTCACAGAAAACATAATAGCAGAAAGAGAAAAAGAGACATTTTTAAGGAAAGATTCAACTAACAGAAATAATTATTATACCGTAAATTACAGGTAAATTCCCTTTTATTTGATTGAAAAGAGAAATTGAATAGTTACAAAACCAAGGGAATTCACTCCCACTTTATATTCAGTGGCCTTATCCTACTATGTACTTGCATCAAAAAAATAAGTACAATATAGTTAGGGACAGGTGTGGTGGTGTGGGTAAGTTTAAGGCAAGTGTCAACAGTGAAACTTAAATATGTAACTACAGAAATTAATTACAGATGTAATTACATGCAGGTACAAGGGTCCAGCAGATCATTAGTCTACCATACATTATGCAAAACATAAATACATTATGCAAAACATAAATAAATATATAATTAATATTTGATTATGCCAATTTATACCCAGATATGTGGAACATAATGTATTTCTCTGTACTAAGTTTAATATTGTCCTCAATTTACATGGCTATCAAAACTAATTTAAGCCATATATTGTAGCTCCTTTAAATATTTAACACATTGTTTTCATCATCCACCCATCCATCCATCCATCATCCATCCATCCATCAATCTATCTATCCATCCATCCATCCACCCCATTCCATTCTATTCCATCCATTCCCATTCCCATTCCCACTCCCATTCTATTCCATCCATCCATCCATCCATCCATCCATCCATCCATCCATCCATCCATCCATCCATCCATCCATCCATCCATCAATCTATCCATCCATCCATCCATCCACCCCCATTCCATTCTATTCCATCCATCCATCCATCCATCCATCCATCCATCCATCCATCCACCCCCATTCCATTCTATTTCATCCATTCCCATTTCCACTCCCATTCTATTCCATCCATCCATCCATCCATCCATCCATCCATCCATCCATCCATCCATCCATGGCGTCATCTAGTGATGAGGTTGCGAATTGCAATCACCCAACGTTCACTGCTCCCTTTCGGAACACATAGAGAAGCTACAGGGGCTGACACAGGACAAAAATGTTGTCTTAAAGAGCAGAGAGTGACTAGCGCTGTGTGGGTTGGGGAAGTTTGTCCGTTTAGGGCTACTGTAGAAACATGGCGCAAAATGGTGACTTCACTGTAAGAAGACCTGCGGTGCATGTAGATAGAAATGGCTCACTCTAAGGCAGCTTTTCTCAAAGTGTGGGGCGCGCCCCACTGGTGGGGAATAGAGACATGACCAGTGGGGCGTGACAAAGGAGGAAATGTGTTAATTTTTTGTGCCCATCTCTATTAACCTTTTGAGCGGTCCCACATGGGATTTTTATGTCTATGCCCCTGAGAGTACGGACCCACATATGGGATTTAGAATGTTCAGTGACGTGACATCACTGCCAGAATTAAACGGTGGGACATAGAAACATTAAGGTGAAACGTTCTAAAATAACGTTGCCTTAAAATAAAACTCACACTCTAGTCAGCTGACACTTTTAGTCAGCTAAAATATTTTGACTGTACCCATGAAAGGTTTAAATGTGATGTTAATAAAATAAATGTTATCAGGCAAACTTAAAGTCTAGATAATTACTATTTTGTTGGGGTGATTGGGGACAGGTGGGGCTCGGAGCCCTTCCCTACCTCCAAAGTGGGGAATGGCAGAAAAAGTTTGAGAAACACTGCTCTAAGGTAATAAAAACATAAAGGTTCATTATGTAAGGTCTTTATACACCACTAAAAACATTAGTTATATGAAGGTATATATATATTATATTGCATGTCTGTCAATAAATCCTCATAAATACTACACTAAACTGAAATTTAAAAGGCAAATTCAATTCTGAGAAGCGCTCAACCTTGCAATCTATCTGACTATTTACACAAATTATATTTTTACAATTTCATCTAATTATTTTAGGACTAACACTGCTGCCTTGTGTCATTTAAATTGTTAAATATTGTCAATATTGTCCTAAAAACACCATTAATCCCCTAAATCTTCTAATAATCCTGTTTTGACAATAAGCAATGCAATCTGTCATCTGATTTTACTTTTAGCACAGCAGCTCATCAGTCTTCATGTCAGCAGGGACAAGACATGACCTACCAGTCTTAAGCAGATATGAATAATAAATTATGTTCATGCTAGGAAACTGTACAGGATAATGCCTCAGGCCTTCAAAATCATATGGCCAGACATCCTCTAAGAAAGATGGTATTTAGATATGCTGCTGTAGTATGTCTAATATGTCTTAACATGACATTGCATGTTTTAAGGAATAAAAGCTTTATGTGTCTTAGACTGCATGAGATGCACTGATGGTGACCCATGAGGATATGCACATGCATAGTAAGAATTCTTAATGAGTGAGTCTTTGAATCATTAGTTCAGAAACAATTATTTCAGGAACGAAATGCAACGGTTGTAATGTGGTTCTGACAGAGGTGGACAGTATTGAAGTATTTTTACTTTCAAAGTAATTTTCTTCGATGTATATGTCCATCTGTATGTTCTTCTTGTGTAGATATGTTCTTCGATGGAATTTTTTTACTTCACAACATTCCAAAACATAATATTGTATTTTTTACTGCAATACATTTCATATTAAATATAATTTAATACTTAATTACATTAAAAATGTAGTACTGTATACTTTTACTCAAGTAAAAGTAATTCAAAGTTTTACTTGAGTAAGTTTTACAAGTAAGAAAGTACTACTTTTTTTTTGTTTATGAAATGTAGTGCAGTAAAAAGTATGGTATTATATAGTATGCTTTGTAATGTAGTGAAGTAAAAGTTTTCCAAAGAAAACACTTAAACATTTACACTTAAAAAGTATACTTAAAGGTCCCGTTCTTCGCGATTCCATCTTTCAAACTTTAGTTAGTGTGTAATGTTGCTGTTAGAGCATAAATAATACCTGTAAAATTATAAAGCTCTAAGTTCAATGCCAAGCGAGATATTTTATTTAACAGAAGTTCCCTTTCAAAGCCTACAGCGAACGACCGGTTTGGACTACAGCAGGAAGTGCAGGGATGTAATGACGTCACTAGAACCGTTTGTTGACTAACCCTCCGCCCACAAGAACACGCGAAATAGGGGCCGTGGTCTTGTTGTTCTCCCATGTTGAGAAGAGCGCGCATTCAGCGCTTACATCTCCCCGTTATGGTAAGAGGCGGGACCTTTCCGGGCAAAGTGCGCTAAGCTACTGTCCAATCACAACACGGGAAGCGCTGGCCCAATCAGAACTCGTTATGTGTTTCTGAAGGAGGGACTTCATAGAACAAGGAAATCATCAGGCCGTTTTTTAGGACAGAGGAAACAGTGGTGTACAGATAAATAAATTGTGTGAAAAATACTGTTATTTTACACGCGAAACATGAACTCATGTTACATTGCACACTGTAAACATAATCAAAGCTTCGAAAACACGCGAAGAACGGGACCTTTAAAAATTTTCTTGAGTAGAAAGTGAAAATAGTCCAAATCTGTCCGCCTCTGGGTTCTGATCCTTTGAAGGAGCAAAAGCAGACAATAAAAACAGTCTAAAATATAAGTTACATATTAACTTCTTGTTATTTAACTGTTCTATAATATCAATAGGCCTATCACATTTGCAATATGTTTTTCACACAGCACTTGCTCGTGTGATTAGCTTATTGACAACTATGTTTTGAGAAAGTGACTATGTAAGATTCAAACAGTTTAATACAAAAAGGTTTGTAGCCTACTTACAATTTACAGTTAAATTCATTACTGGAGATTAACTGATTTAAAATGTATAGATTTTTTAAATAAAAGTTGCGTTTATAAACCTGTGAAAACAAGTCCCTGGCCTTTAACTTTGCAACACATATTTGTTCCATTATAGGGCTTTTCGCACTTGAAATAGTTTACACTGGGCCATTTTAAACCCTGGGTAAACAGAATGCTGGTTTATCTTGCTTGCTGTATTTACATAAAGACCCTAGCATTGCGCATCCTCATATTATATAGCCAACTGTATCTATCAAGTTTATCCTGAATGGACATTTTGGATCATAAAGGTAACAATGAAACGATCTTTATTCATTCTAATTGTCATGTTCGATTAAGATGATTAAGTGTACAAAGCATGAAAATATGAGGCACGTGATTGGCTGTCAGTTGCTAAGCGTCTACTCATAACATTCTAACACCACATTACACTGTACAAGTTTATAGCTTTTTACACTTGAAATAGTGGTTACACTTTATTATGATTTACACATTCTGTAGACTATACGTTAAAAAGCAAAAAAAAACTGCTCATAGATCTGGTCAGACACATAAAACAATGAGCATGCGTACTGTCACACAACATACTAATATAGACGCCTCACCTTGACCGTTATGTTTTGGCAGTTTGCCTGCTGTCTGTCCTCCGGTCTTGACTCTTGTTGGCCCGGTTCTTTCCTCATAGAAGTCCTGAGCCCAGACGCTCAGCAAACCAAAACACAACAGAGACCAGCTTAATGTGTGAGCCATGACTGCCTCTCCTGCAAAAATAGTAATATATGTGCATTTTATTATAAATATTTCACCCCTAAATCAAAACAGAAATAAGCATGAAGCATTGTTACTGCATTGTAATATTATTTTGAGGACAGTTTCCATTTTGCTTTGAGGCAGGGCCCATTATCCTGCTGAAAGAGGCCACAGCCACCAGGGAATACCGTTTCATTGAAAGGGTTTTACATGGTCTGCAGCAATGCTTAGGTAGGTAGAGCATGTAAAACTAACATCCACATGGATGAAAAGACCCAAGGTTTCCCAGCAGAACATTGCCAAAAGCATCACACTGCCTTCGCCAGCTTGCCTTCTTCCACATAGTGCATCCTGGTGCCATGTTTCCTGTTTCTATGCAGCCCCATACACAACAAACTGTGATGCACTGTGTATTCTGACACTTTTCTATCAGAATCAGCACTAACTTCGTGAGTAATTTGAGCTCCAGTAGCTCATCTGTATGATTGGACCACACGGCCCAGCCTTTGCTCCCCACGTGCATCAATGAGCCTTGGCCGCCCATGACCCTGTCGCCGGTTCACCACTGTTTATTCCTTGGACAACTTTTGATAGATACTGATCACTGCAGACCAGGAACACCCCACAAGAGCTGCAGTTTTGGAGATGCTCTGACCCAGTTGTCTAGCAATCACAATTTGTCTCTTGTCAAACTCGCTCAAATTCTTAGACTTGCCCATTTTTCCAGCTTCTAACGCTTTGAGGACGAAATGTTCACCTGCTGCCTAATATATCCCACCCAAAAACAGGTGCAGTGGTGAAGAGCTGATCAGTGCAATTCACTTCACCTGTCAGTTACATTACATTACATTACATTACAAACAGTGCTGGGTTGTAACTGATAACATTTATTCTGGATTATGATGAACTCAGATTCCAAAAAGGATCATATTATGTTTTTAAAAACTTGTAATCAGACTACAGTTACTTTTTTATTGTTTACACAATATTTTCAGAATGGCAGTAAATTGTTCATCATTTATTGATTCTACCTACTACTACTACTACTACTAATACTACTATCTTTTAAATGTTCTTTTTTATATAAGCCTTCTGCTATATCCGTTCAGAAGGTCTTTCGGGTTTGTGGAATTGCACACACAGCCCGCATCCAAAATCCCATACTCTCTTGAGTAGGTACTTATTTTGTATAAGTAATTACTTCACAGCCGATAAAAAGTATGTTCAATTTAGTATCAATGTGTGTAGTATGAATGTAATCTGGATGTACTACATCCTCCATGCTGTCATTATCATGGGACCTATAGCGTCAGTTACAATGCTTAACTGCCATTCATAAATCTTCTCCCGTGGCCTCATGGGATAGTAAAGTGTTCATTGTGTGCAAACTTTAGAATCTCACCGGAAGTAGTCACTCATCCGGGTAATTAAAAATTTAAAAAAATCTCTTTATATGAGTATATTGTTGATTCAGGCATTCTTCACATTAAGTTTTTCACCTATTATAGAGAAGTATGCGATTTCAGAGCCATTAGTCATTCTTTTTCCCAACATTGCATATCAAATCAACTCCAGATAAACACTTGAATTATTATTTGAATTACCCCCCAGTGAGGCATCTAACCATAATTTAGTGTCTTTGGAAGGCTTTTGTCTTTCAAACACATGAAAATGTACAAATTCACATTATTTCATTACATACAGGGATTTGTCAGCTGAACCTGTTTGACCTGATTTACTAAATAAGATCAATAATCAAGATGATAATAAATAATAATAAAATTAAGTTCACAGTTCTTTGATGCCAGTTAAAGATCACATGAAATGCAGGTAAACAAATATGTTTTTAAAAATCTGTTTTACAGTGTTTTATAGTGTTTTAAAAAGTGTTTATATGTTGTATATATATATAATATATGCATATTCCATATATTTATTTATTTATTTATTATTATTTAATTATTAGCTTTTCATTAAACTCATGAATCCCAGTCTGGGAAACTCTAAAAGTATTCTAACCTAAAAGTAATCCAAAAGTAGTCAGATTATATTACCTTAAATGTGTAATGTAACTGATTATATTAATAACTACAATTTTGTCTTGTAATTTGGAATTAGAAACCGACTACAATTTGTGGGTAATCTACCCAGCACTGATTACACAGTACAGTGTTTACAGATTAACGGATCATGAAAGTCTTTGTTGCACTGACTACTTTTACAGTGATGTTTTCTTTTGTACTTAATACATGATAAAACCCTTTAAATAATGCAAATGACATATTATGCAAAATACCTTTTCTTATTTTTTCTGTAAATATTTCACTTAAAAAACGGCAATAAAGGAAGCTTATTTTTATTAGATGTAAAAAAGTTAACATAATTTGTAAGCATTTGATGAAGATATGGCAATGACTCACCTTTGGCAGCAAAGCCTCTTGCCACAAGCAAGCAGCCCAGGTGTGCAGCTCAGCGTTCCTCGGGTGATGTGTGTGTGTGTGTATGTGTGTGTGTGCGAGTGAAGAAGACTCTGAAGAGAAGAGCAGTTCTGTCTGAGTGAACAGAAGTAGACGGCTTCCTCTGGCTGCATCTGGGACTGTCACTCCCACTTTTAAGGGGAGGAGGGCCCAACAAACTCTTTAGTTTTGCATCCCTGCACTTTTATTACTTTTTGTGAGTGCAAAAGTGTACTATAAAAAAGTGTGCAAAAGTGCAACTTTTCCAGGTAATGTTTTTTTTTTTTTTTTTTTTTTAAAGATTCAGATCATTAAATGCAGAATTGAGCCAAGAATTCAGTCATTATTTACTCATCCAAACCCATATGCGTTTTCCCCCCATGGAACACAAAAGGAGGATTACGGCAAACACAAAGCTATAAAAAGACTTGGAATATAGTGCACAAGTCATATAGATTATTTTTTTTACATGCATCCAAATGTGTATGAGTTTCTTTGTTCTGTTGAATGCAAAAGAAGATATTATGAAGGATGGTGGCCATTGACTGGCTTCTGTCAACTCTCTGGTTACCAATATTCTTTAGAATATCTTCTTTTGTGTTCAAGAAAGAAACTCATACAGGTTTGGACCAACATGTGTTCAGTAAATTATGACAGAATTTTCATTTTTGGTGAACTATCTCTTTAATGGTCTGAAAACTATTTGTGATTTAGTACTCCTAGTTTGGGGTTTTATGCCACATGCCAGACTTAAGATATACGAGATGAGGCAAACAAAGGGGAATATGGGTGGGGTTAGTTTTACAAGTTTTAGTCTTTCTTCAGGCATTCTATGGGATGCTATGGCGGTTGTCATGGTGATCAGAGGGCCTGACCTCATATAGTCTTTTCTTTAGGAGCTTTGTCAACTCTTTCTGTCCTGGTCATCAGGGGTTTGCACTGGACTAAAATAAAACCACAATGGGGAAGTGAGAAAGAAATACTGGTGTTTCTACAAAAATCTGTTATATACACTAACCTTTAAAAATTTGCAGTTGATAAGACTAAGGCTGCATTTATTTGATTAAATATAATAAATGTTATAATTTCAAATGACTGTTTTCTATTTGAAAATGTTAAAATGTAGTTTATTCCAGTGCTTAAAGCTGAATTTTCAGCCTCATTATTCCATGATCCTTCAGAAATCATTTTAATATGCTAATTTAATGTTCAAAAACATTTCTTGTTGTTATTATTAATATTAAAAAACTACAAATTTTTATGTCATTTATACATTAACATTTATACCGTCACTTTTGATCAATTTAATGTGTCCTTGCTGGATGAAAGTATTAATTTGTTTCACTTTATTTTACAGTATATGCAATTTTAATTTACTTACAGACTACAGTGTAATGTATGGCAACTACATGGGTTAAGGTTTAGGGGTAGTATCAGGGTTAGTACCTAGTTATTACCCAATTAGTGGCATTAATGAGTACGTGGTATGTGCATGCAAAACAGGATTGTAAAATTAAGTGTTTAAAAGAAAAAGAAAAAAAGATCACACTTTAGTTTAGGGTCCAGTTCTCACTACTAACTAACTTTTAGCTATGACTTTTGCCCCAATAAACGTATAATTACTTCTTATTAATAGTTAGTAAGGTTTTTAAGTTTAGGTATTGGGTAGGAAGGATGAAGAATATGATCATGCAGAATAAGGCATTAGTAAGTGCTAATAAACAGCCAATATCCTAGTAATATGCATGCTAATGAGCAACTAGTTAATCGTGAGAATTGGACCTTAAACTAAAGTGCCCCCCCCCCCCCCCCCCCACTGACCCCAAACAATAAATATGTGCTAATATAGCAAACCTAACAAAGAAATATTTTGAGTGTTACAATCAATATAAAAATGTTAGCACTTATACAAAACAACAGTAATATAATAAACACTAATAAACCGCATCTGTTCACTTAATAGTCACATTTATTAATAATCATGAGAACTTTACAGTGAGAGAGAAAAAGAGGAATGTCCCCAGCGTATATATCATTTTATCACTTTTGGTGCCATTTCACCCCTAAGTGTCCCAGTCAATTTCTGACCGGGGTGTGAGTATGTGACCTGTGACCCAAGTGCAAGTATGGTACAAGTGTGTGCATGTCCGGAGCAGACTGTGGAAGAAGCCGAGGCTCTATTCTTCAGCTGTGCCGAGGGTGACAGAGATTTCGGTTTCAACCTCCGCAGGCTATGAACGCTCATAGCATGACACTCTGGAATGCTTTGTCTTAGCAACAACACATTTTACCCTCTCAATAAGGATTATGGTACAGAAATGTGAATGTATAGGAAAGCCTAATCACAAAGATGAAATCTCTTTAATATCTCAACACCAAACAGATTAAATTGAGAGTAGAAGTTTCTTCTCAAATGTTCCCCTTACAGTTATTTATTTTGCAGTTCTTTTTAAATCTTTTGATGGAAATATCATTTAAATAATTTAATATTCATTAATTTTAGCCAATCAAAAAGATGAACACAAATTAAGATATTTTTGATGAAATCTTTGACTCTTCAAAAAGTTCATGAAGAGATTGTAAAACGAAACCATATGAATTGAGCTGTTTAGTCCTAATATTCTGAAGAGACATCGCTTTACATGACAAACAGATTGAATTTAGGCTTTTATTATGAGAAAATGAGCCAAGACGAAATTCAAACTTGAATTAGGACTAAACAATGAAAGCCTGAGTAATGAAAGGGCAACATCTGAACTATAAAATCTTTTGTCTTTTGAAAGTTTCATAAAATGATTCTACAGGTTTCTCAAATAAAAGGCTAATACGGTTCTCTACAACTAAAAGTATCAAGACGACCCTAATGGTGCAGCTCAGCCACAAATAATGCCTTTTTTTCTCTGAAGAATGACAAAATCAAGTAAAGGCATGCAGCAGTGCTCAATAACCGCACAGCTCTTTCCATTGTTAGAAATTCCAGCTGTAGAGGGAATGAACATTGACTCCCTGGAACGGCTGTTTAAAGTGGCGTTTCTTTATTACTAAGCATCAAGGGTGAGGGGCGCGACTCAGCGATTGGTGAGGTGAGAGTCCTGGCGAAAGTGCAGCTGCTAAGACGTGGCTTCAGGTGTTGGGGTAGCCAGAAGACATTTGTGGTGGGAGTTTTCCAGGGATGCAAGTTTGGGCAGCTGTCATTTAGGAGGTGGTGGTCCGGCATCATCAGGGTTCAGTTTGCAATTCAATCAACATTATAGCCTAGGTCTGTCACATGATTATGCTCACTTTCAGAATGACTTTCTTTTGTTTTCCTGTCCTGGAATGATTATTTGTACGTTCCTTGTTTTACCCAATTAGTCTGAGTGTATTTTTTACTGCTTTCATATAGACAGAATTACTATAAGTATGTGTTTCCGACTAGTAAAAACTCATAGTTACAAGCTGGAAACTTTGGAATAGTATAGCAGCTTCAACAGTTAACCCCTTACCTGTCATCTCCCGATCTGGCAAATGGAGCATTTAGACATACTCATAGTATAAAGACAGCTGCTCGTATAGTATTCTGAGTATACACATAACCAATATATATTTAGAAAGCCAACACTTGAGAGTTTACGTGGCAGTTACGTGGCAACAAGGACAGATTAAGTTTGAGTTGTAACACTTTAAAGTAAGGTTTCATTTGTTAACTACATTAGTTAACATGAACTTACAATGAAAAATAGTTAAAGCACTTAAAAAAAAAAAATCTTTATTAATGTTAAGGGGGGCTAATACTCTTTCATGCATTCTGACTTATTTACACTGTTGGAAGAGTTGGATTCTCATACTAAACATGGAAAAAAATTCACAAAATAAGTTGGATGTACAAGTTTTGTATCTGTTCCAAATACACTCATACAGTATTCGAACAAGTTTCGGAATGTTTTTTTTTTTTCTGAGTATGTCCCTGTATGATGTCATAAAGGGCGGGATTCCTTGTATGGGCACTTCTCCCAGATAAGCGAGTGCATGTGCACATCAACCAAAGTGACGCGAAAGCGAGAGTGAGAGGACGCCCATCAACTAGAGCCATCGGCAGCGCTTTCATTTTGTTTTTAGACCACAAAATCATAAATGTCACTAAAGAAGTTTGTTTTTGGTTGTAAGGGAAATATAACCTTGTTTGGCTTCCTAAATAACCCAGCGTTAAGGAAACAGTGGATGCTTACAGTGCAGTTTAATTTTCCGGAGCAGCAACGGAGTTCTGCAAGTGTGTTTGATTGTTCCCTGTCGTGATGGAAACCACAGGCGGTAGTGAAACTGAATCAAATGTCAGTTTTGTTGGCAATCGGCTCGTAAGTGCATTTAAATGTATAAAGTTGTAAAATAACTTCCCATTATTTAGCATTACCCTAAAACAAGCAAAGTGACTAAATAAAGGGGCTTGCTACACCATAATCAGTCCTTTTGCTGTTTTGGGAATTCTTTGGCAGCGGACCATGTCTTCGTTCCAATGAGATTTTAAAGTTACCTGGACATCTAGTTCTCTAGTCTCCCAGTCTGACCAAGCCTGGAAGGTGCTCAAAACCTCCTCTAAAACTAGTCCACCAGACCAACTAAGACCCACAAACCACCTTAGACCGGTTTAAGATGTTTTATTTTTCCAGCAGGGATGTTCTTGATTGGAGAAAATAGCTTACGCTGAAGGATCACAAACAATTTGGTTGTTTTTATAGTTTTTATTTATTCTTGAAATGCTTTACATATCATCTAAAATAAATGATCTTAACAGTCAAGTCCTTTCTACATCAGTGTTTTTGGAAAGAATTACAACAACAGAAAAAAAAAAAGTGGTCACAGAAACGGGGTCATTCACACCATTCCAGTGGTTCCCATTTAAGGCAATTCCAATATTCGCAGCACTTCTGAGGAAATAGATTGTCATGGCATTGGAGTAATGAACTGCTGACCAGGTCAGATGCAATGGGCGGGTACACTGGTCAGTTATGGCACGGATGCAAACTTGTCTCAACTTGATGTGATGTATGAAATGGTGACACGGACAACGCAGGACATACAGCAACGTGCAGTTACGAGAACACAAAGGAATCCAGCATTTTGACCGCAACCTCATAGTCATTAAAACACACACAGATGATATAAGGACATACCACTTGCATACCTAACCTTAGAGGTTAAAGATCTGAGCTAGTCTCCGGGTTCACACCCTATAGAAGGACCATCGTCTCTGCTTCATGACTAAATATCCTCAACTTAAGACTAAAATATGTCATCGCTAAATGCAATGCAAGATGCAATAAAAATGTAGGTTGGTCTAATTTGATACCAGAGAGTTATATTGTTTACCCCTAACTAACTGCTAGTTGGTCATACTGGTTTTTAAGACACACTCTTAACATAATGACTATGTTCATGCAACTGGCCCCATGAATGACACTACAATTACCACACTAAAGAGCACATCAAAATTACAAACTTTATCAAAATACTGTCATTTTATGCTGAAACTTGTTCATTTGTAAATACAAAAGACATGTTGTTGTTTACTGGACAGAAGTACAGTTTCACTTTGATGTATCAATGCATGGAGGGATTCGAGGTGAACCAAAATATGATTTCAAGTGTTGGTAGGAAGTGGAACTGGAAGGTGAACTACATTTCAAAGTGCAATATGGCTTGAGAGCTTTTACTACACAGTTGAATGGTTTTATTATCTACTCAGGAATGAGGCTACATATAGAACAGTTCAATTTATTGCATTTACAGATGAGTGTCGGGTGAGCTGGCATGATGATTAAAATGGCATGATGATGGGGTTTTTTTTCCAGGGTTTTCCCCAAATGTTTGAAATGACTAATTACTAATACGTTTCTTCTGAAGAACACAAAATAAGATATTTTGAAGAATGATGGAGTCCAAACAACATTGGAACCCATGATTTTCAAAATACATATTTTGTTAAAACTTTATTTCAATGGTCCACTTTAGATATTATTGGCACTACATGTCAACCTATTCTACTGACCCTAACCTAACAGTCTACTAATACTCTAATGAAAGTTAGCTGACATGTAATTGCAAATGTACTTGTAGTTAGTAGAATGTCTAAAGTGGACCATCAAATTAAAGTGGAACCATATTTTTTTGTGTCATAACATCAGGGAGAGTAAATAAGGAAAAAAAAAAATCTTTTTCCCTTAAAATTCTATTTTTCTAATGATCTAATAAGAATTATTATCTTCTTGGTCAAAGAAAAAAAAAGTTTGAAATTCCATTCAAAATGTTCCAAATTAGTTTAAAATTCCTTTATTTTGAAGGCAATATTCTTCTAGTGTTCAAAGCTTACAATGATCAGATATTTCTTAAATAATCATGTTTAGGTGATTGTCCAAAAATCACGACAACTCTACCATCAAGAACCTATACGATGAAATCTCAGTTGAAGTTTAAAAATGCTTTTTTTTTTTTTTTTCAAAGAGTCACAGTTCAGTCAAAACAAGCTATATTTGCAAACTATCAACAAGCCCACTTTTTCCTTACAGAAACACATTACACTACCTTCTACTAACAGAAAATATTCTCTTAAGAAAAATCTCACTTTATCTTTGTCTTCTGGTTCATTAAATACAAACAATCCAAGTGCGATGATCCAACTGTCAGAGCAGAAAGTGAATTAGTTTGGCTTTATAATGACTGACTTTTATGGAAGAAATGCACTGGAAATGGGATGGATGGCTCAGATGACCATGTGGCGAAGTTTGCAGTTTAAATCCTTCTCCTTTTCAAGCATTTCACTGCTGTGCTTTTTAAATGCCTCAAACGCCTAAAAGTGTGAGATGTAAAAACATTGAGATGCCATTAAGACCACAATGTCCAATTTTACATACAGGCTTTTTTTAACAGACCTTTTTCAACTCATTGCAGGTGTCCTCTGCCCTCTCTAAGGCATCCTGTAGTTCCTTCACTCTTAACTCGCTCGTCACGGCTGCTGCTTCCTTTTCAAACCTGATTTAAAAAAAAAAAAAAACATTAGAAAGACAAACTGAGCCAATAATGCATTATTTTATGGATATGGATCATTTCATTTGCGAATGCTAAAACGAAGTGATAGAGGGGTAGTTCACCAAATGTATTAAAAAAAGCAAAGGTTAAACTTGAGCAAAAAACGTGTTCTGCGTGAACAGCCTTTTATTCATTGCCTACCTCGGAGTGTCTATTTACACTAAGTGCAAATAGCCCACCTTGTTGGCAAATGCTATTTACACTAACTCCGCCCACTAACATCTGGTTGGGCCAGACAAAATTAGAAAAAAGACAGTTGTTTACAGTAGCAATGGTGCCCCCTACACCGACGTCCCCATGCCGATTCAATAAGCTATATCGGCCCAATGGGGTCCGACTAGAGCCAACAGTGCACACCGAACGCACCGAAAAAACTAAGCCGTTCACAAAGCCCAACGTTGCCTGACGGACGACTGTCGGCTTGGTGTGTCCTGGCCTTAAAAGTCCATTGATTAAACATAAAAATCTTACAGATGAAAGATGTGTTTTGAGATTCATACCTGTTCTCTGCATCTAGTCTGCTTTTCTCAGCTTCCTGCCTTTTTCTTTCCAGCTCCTGAATTTCTGCTTGCTTGTCCTGTAGCACATGGCAATGAAACTGTTACTTCTCAATCTGAAAATATACAGTAACGTAACTAATGATTCATGTTAAATGTTGAACATTTGTTTCATTGCTTACCAGAATAACTTTTCCTCGCTGCACAGAGAGATCAATGAGCTCATCCTTTTCCTTCATGAGTTTCTCCAGTCTCTCCTGGGTGTCTGTCTCTCTCATTGATTCTTTTTCCTTTGTTTGTCTTAGTTTGAGATCCAACTCTGTCAGAAAGTAATGTGTGAGGTGTCTATCAGTGCCAGTAACAACTAGTTGAGAGATTGAGACATTGTTTCAAGTTCAGGATTTGCCCACATCTAAATTAGTGCTTCTCAACTGATTTTGATTAAGGACATTTTTCATTTAACATCATGTGGCAACTCAACACTGTATCAAAGTTGTCTTTAAACACTGAAATTAAACAAAGCTGCGAGCAGCAGTTATCAGGGTTCAAGTGCTTTAAGACCTTTAAGCACAAGTGTAAAAAGGTATTATGTATATGATATGATATCATAGATGGAAAAGACCATTTTCAGTCAAAACAGGCAATTTACTTTAGATTTCTTTCTAGAATCTAGAAAGAATTTCTAGATCTGGCACTAAATGCGTTTGTGAAATCATGCAGAGTGCTCGTGGCCGCTGTTTTCAGTATCGGTGGCTCGTGCACTAGCACTTCAATTGATTGCTGTTGCGGAGACTATTCATTCCGTTGAAATCACAAAACGAAATGCACCCATTGTGATGTGTCCCAGTTCTTGATATCATCTTTCATTAGCTTTAAATGATTTGCAAAAATGGCTGAATGATTCATGCTTGTGTCTTAAAGTTAAAAAGACTGAATCAATGTTTTTTAGTAGACCTAAAACAACTGTGGCCACAGTAAAAGTTTGCTTGGGTGGACAAGAATTAACTAATGTTGAGGAATTTAGGTATCTGGGAGTTCTGATAGACTCAAAATTATCTTTTAAAAAACATATCAAAAAAGTTGTGAATACTGTAAATGTTAATTTACGGAATTTTAAACAAATTCGCACATCATTAATGGATACAGCAGCGATTACGTTCTTGCACTCTATGATACTGGCTCATATTGAGTACTGTGTCACAAGTTGGTCTTATACGAGTTATGCTGCAATTGGGCCAATTGAGGTATGCTACAAAAGAGCATTGAAAATATTAGATAAGAAACCTTCATCATACCATCATTGTAATATTTTAGATAAATATAAGTTTTTAAATTTTGTGAATTTCAAATTATTTAAATCAGCCTGTCTAATTTATAAAGTTATACATAGTCTGGCGCCTCCACCATTGAGTGATTTTATTAAACAAAAGTCTATCAGTGCTGTCGGGTCTCGAGTGACTAGAGCCAATATGAGAGGTGACTGTGTCTTGGCGTTTAGGCGGACATCTTTTTCACAGAACGCTCTATGGTATCAGGGGGTGAGCTTTTGGAATAGTATCCCTCAGTCAGTGAGGGAAAGCACAAGTTTGCCTATTTTTAGGAATCGTTTAAAAGTATGGTTGAGGGATATGTGAGCATGTTTAGTAATCATTAGTATATATACCAGATGTAAAACAGAGTTAGTGTTTTATAAAAATAAAGGGGATAGAACTATCAGTGTGATATGGGTTGTGTAATAGGAGTTAGTATAGCATGGATATAGTGTATTATGGGCTTGTATGTTGTGATCACTGTTATTGTCCTTTCTTCTCTGTATATAGCCTGTGCATAATGTGTCTGTATATAGTTATGTGTATTTATGTGTAACATCTACCTGTTTGGGGGTCTGCAGATGGAAATTAGCCTTTGGCTATAATCTGGCATATTTACATTTGTGAAAAATGTTCATTAATATGCATTGTCCCTTTTGTCTTTTATTTCTACAAATAAAATAATAATAATAATAATAATAATAATCTTTGGTTTTATTGAGAAAATAAATAAAATATACACAGCAGATCTATGTATTTATTCACTAGCATAAAAAATCTCTGCACTACAAAATATTGTGTTATATAGCAGATATATGATGAAACTATCATTTCTGGACACACACACACTCCTATCACAGATTTATAGACCCGAGGGATGGGTTCTGGCAGAACAATCACGCCGCTTGCAGTCCACGTAGAATTAACGCGTTGTTATATTTATGGAGAGGTGCGCATCAGGGTACGTCGTAGGGTACGCGCGCCACAAAGCCTACGACGTAGCTACGGTGTACACTCGATGCAGAAGTATAAATTGGGCTTTAAGAGCCATTGGGTTTCTTTGATCGATGTGGTCAGTCATCAGTCCGATCGGCGTGAGCCTTGGTGATGTTGTAGATGTGTCTGTATTAATATCACTCACAATTACTAATCTCTACGACTTATGGTTTAGTCTAACAATTACAATAGGATTGCAGTGCTACGGGCTTGAACTTAATTAATTTATTTATAAGTTGATAAGCCTAATTATTTAGCTAAACATGCATGAATCAAGCTATGCATGATTTTGTTAGTTGCATTTTAATATTTGCACTTATTGTAATTTTTCCCACAGTCCTATCAGAACAGACCTGCCAGCTGTTTTTGGGTTGTGACCCACCAGTTGAGAACCACCATTTTAAATGTCATTTGACTTGTTTTGATCTGTAAATACTAGAATTGTTTGTTTTGGTAAAATCCCGAATGCGTACCTGCACACATCTCCACAGCATTCTTCAGCTGTTTCTGTGTGTCGCTTAGTTCGTTCTTCAGAGACGCCTCTTTGATCTGATGGAGGTTGATCAGTTCTTTCAGTTTAATCTGGAAACCTGTTGTTTTCTCCCTGTTGGGACAATAAAGATTATGTACTCTTTGTACTTGTTTCACTGAATGATATAAAGTAATAGTGCACTTTTTCTGGAAGTATTTTTCTCATTCATTTCTCCATATTCATTTTTAAAAAGAATCAATAAATTGTACTAAGCATGAGTATAAATTTGTATTAAAGGAACTGTATGTAAGAAATGTTTTTCAATTAATCATAAAATGGCCCTGATATGTCACTAGACATTAAGAAATCATGTTAATTTCAAATACTTATATCACTGACAACAGTACTCCTGCCAGGATATTGTCATTTAAAAGTTGTTGGTGCAGCCCTCAACTGATGTTGACATGTTGTGTTTTGGCCTCAAGCTCCGCCCTCCACCTATCTACCAATCACAGAGTCAGTAGTGTTTCTGCATGCGGGTTGCCAGATCAGCTCTAGTTACCACTGCTGCAGCTATCTGGCAACCTTGAGTCAGGGGGGAGGGGGAGAGAGATACACCTGCAGTACCAGTTTTGGCCACAATCTTACATACACTTCCTTTAAAAAAAGTTTTTTTTTTGTTTGTTTTTAACCGGTATCTATATAAGTGATGCTTTTATGAATATCTATTTTAGTTTAGTTTTACCATGATTTTTAAAAAAAGTTTTCAACACTCTTTAGTGTGTTTAAAAAAAATTCACTCTAAAGAAAGTTATTCTCTATATCAGTACGCACTGTTTCTGAACTTCTAAAAAACGCCTCCATTGAAGTCTTAAGTTTTTTTCTGGGAACAAACACCAAAGTTCATTTAAGACAAATAATTTCAATTGCCGGCCATCTTTGAAACGCCTCTCAGGCATGCAAGTGCAGCTCCTGTCTCTTTGAATGGGGAAATCAAATTCTCCAAAACTGTTCACTGTCATTTAGAAGGCAGGGCGTAATCGCCATATTGGGCATTACACTTTCTCCCATTCAAATTTAATGGGAGTGCACGTCTTCCTATATATAAAGTCTTTGACGAACAATTCCTGCCCAAAAAATATAGAGAAAAAAAGAGTAATGCTTGGTTGAGTTAAGTTAGTTAGGGTGACCAAACGTCCTGTTTTCCAGGACATAGACATTTTGGTTATAGATAGTATTTTGTAATATAACAATTTTCTATCCATACAGAAGGGGCATACTTTAAATGTATTGAAATTAATAAGGCAAATTTTGAGTAAACTTCGAGTATCATTTGAGTATCTCATTGCTGGGCAGTGTCCTAGTTTTTGGTAATCAAAATACAGTCACCCTAGAGTTAGTAGTGTGTTGAAACTCGCAATTATAGTAAAGGGCGTGACATTTCCGAAACACGCTCGAAGTGGCTAAACAATCACAACACACTGATCAAAGCTGACCAATCAGAGCACACTGTGCTTTTCGGAAGGAGGGGCTTCATAGAGAAAAACAGGGCTAACTGAGCGTCACTGGTAGACTGGGAGGAGAGGAGCTCCAATAAGGCAAAATATGTGAAAATAATGTTTTTTAAACATTCCAACATAGACCTAGACCCCAAAAATAAAAGGTCTTCTATTTGTATTTGTTTCTCAATAGAGATATCACCAATGAGGTTTTTACTTCCAGATCAGATTGAAACTGAGAACCATTTCTTACTGATACTCCGTTTCTAGTATCTTATGTTGCTCTGCCAAATCCTTGAGCTCTTGGGTCAGTTTGAGGATTGTCTCCTCTTTTTCTTGCACTTCCTCGCTGAAAAGCGTTTCGTTTTCCTTTCTGAGTCTCTCATTCTCTTTCTCCAGCGTCACATTCTGGCTTTTGTACTCGTTCTTGAAGTTGATCAGCTCTCTGTGGTTGGAGGCCAGGTGCATGAATCTCTGCTCCAGCAGAGCGGATTTCTTCCTCTCGTTCTCCAGCTCCACCTGCACATTGGCTCTCAGGTTCTCCAGCTCTGTGTTGATCTTCTCCAGAGCCTGACAGCGCAGAAGCATCTCGTCTGCTCTCTGTTTCAGGATGCAGATGAGAGTCGACTGCTCGTCGATTCTTGAACGCAGCACTTCTGCCTCTGTCCTCTCTTCCTGGGAGAGACTTCTGAGTTTTTCCAGAGCTTGGTGCACATCGTCCATATCCTTATAGGAAAGATTAAAGATCCAGAGTTAAACCTATGCTAATAAAATTTAATTTCAGTTATTGTTATTCTACAGCGAAAGAGAATTCTGCTTAATTGCAATGGTCTAAGAAGCAAGTTTGAGACTTATATCAGATACATGAGATTGCACAATTGGCTTTATATGGGTTTTTAAAACCTGATAATGACAGGCTGATATAATGCCAATATAATACCATTAAATAGTGATAGCACATACAATGTGCACAAAATTGTTTAGTTTAAATAAAAAAATTAAACAACTTTTATACTCAAAATTATTAAATATAAAACTAAAAATACTATTTGTGCACTGACAGACTCTGTTGGCAGACTGACTCAAAATGGTAGCTATTAGCCTGGATAATTTATTGGTCGATCACTGGCTCTTATAATTGAAAGACAAATCTAAATTTCTGTCATTTTCAGCACCAATATAATGAACTGAAAAGCCAAAGGAGTAGAAACAGTACTAGAAACAGCAAAGGTAAAATCAATAAATAAACACATGCAAGTTGTCAACAAGGGTTTTTAAAAGTGTAATAATGTTTTCTCTTCAAAAGCCTTACATTAAAATATTGTTTTTGTGAATACTATGACAGAAACTTCAGTGTCATATTTTTATTATGGTTTTTGAGTAAACAAACTGATGGAAATTTTGATGCATATAATGCACCAAACATTTAAATAATTTGAAGACCAATATAGTATTTGATTCTATTAAAATACTTTATTAAGGTAAATACATTTTTAAGAAAGCATGGATGTGTATTGGCCCACACAAGCCTTGTTCAGAGTGTCAAACAAGAAAAAAAAATTAAGTACTACGTATATACATTTATATATTTAAAAATTGAAGACCGTGTGTGTGTGTGTGTGTGTGTGTGTGTGTGTGTGTGTGTGTGTGTGTGTGTGTGTGTGTGTGTGTGTGTGAGCGTGCGTGCGTGCGTGCGTGTGTACTCGCATGCACTTATTGTATAGTAACAGATTGTAAAATTCAGCTCTGGCATTAAGGGACTGAAGTATTTTCCATGGATGTGTTTCCAGGTACATCAGGCAAACGGAAATAATGCTTTGGATCGAACTTTCTGCCACTCCAGCAGGAAATGGGAGTAGACCATTTCAATCAATCACATCTAAATGTTCACATGCTATAGTTTTGATGAATTATTTGTTTATAGCATTGTTATTAATACAGTTGTGTACTCATTTAAAAACTTTGTGTATTATTCTGGGGTTTATCTTTGTTTAGCTTTCATTACTGAATACTGCTTTTTACTTACTAATACTGCTATTTCCTGTTTTTATGTTCCTTGTTTGTGACAGTTTTTGCTTTGTGTTTTATGTTTATATTTGTGATATCCACTTTTACTATTATTTTTAATAGGGGAAGAAACCTCCTTTCCTGTGACCTGCATTGATGATTTAAATCAGTGTTTCGAAACGTGACACGCTGGTGACCTCTGCTGGTCAGTATGTGCAAATGTATCGCAAACTCAAACATGCATTAAACATTTTACAAACCAATGTTTTATTGAAAGTGTAATCTATTAAATGCAATCAAAAAAGAATCTAATAGCATTAACTACGAAGTGTCCTTATAATATGTTATTTTATTAAATTGTTCATGTTCTTTGATGGGAAGCTTAAGAAAACTGCAATTCTTCCTTAATTTTACCAATGTATTAACAAAAATATCTACAAATGTAAAAAAAATCGATCAGAGAATATGTAAAAAAAAAAAGCATAGAGACTGGTTGGTTCATTGTTTAAAGCCACAATATGTTTCGCTCTGCGGCTACTATGAGACACTTGTTGCACTGCAGTGAGCTAGACCGATATTAGGCATGGTAAAACATGGTAATCACTGTTAATCAAGAAAACCAGATTTTAAACAATTAGACTAAAACTGTGTTGACTTGACCTGTATAACAATGATTAGTTTTGTGTTTAATAAAACATAATACCGGTATATTTACTACCAAATAAAATTGGAGGATAATGCGGGTGTGATGCCATTGATAGGTGACACACGGACATGGTCTGTGTCTTGGTTTAAATTGCTTATTTCTCTGGATTTAAACATTTTTGAAAACATTTGGGATAATGTAGGCCTACGTACAGAATCACGTACGTAAGTCAACAAAATATATAACATTATTCTAGTGGTTTTAGGATATTTTCATTCAAAAATCTTACATATTGTGCCTTTAATCGCCTCTAGAGACGAACCATTTAATTTTCGAAAAAGTTATAACGTCACGAAGCCTCGTTTACTGAAATCACATGACTCTTCTAGCTTAATACGCGCTCCGAGTCACTGTTTGGTGGATCGATTGTTTTGTTGTTGTTGTTGGGGCAATTGTCACGTGTTTAAAATATAAAAATAGTATGTTACAGTCTATATTTCTTGGCCAAATCGATAGTTTGGTATTTCTGTAAGTTACACATTTTTGCTTGCATTAGGCCTATGCAATTTAATGCCATTTCCTTTTGTGACGCCACTTATGCCATTTTATCACAAAGGTTAATGTGTGTTATGACCTGAATGTTTTGTGGTATCTCTGGAAATCTTTCAAATCTTCAAGGTGTGTGTCACAGAAATTGAAAAGAGGGGAAAAACATAAACCCATTAGAAATATTCATTGGGGTACAAATGTGACAACTATAGCCCCGGTATGTTTTCCCTGGTTTTAAAGCTCACAAACTGCAAGTTGAGATGACGTCTCGGATATTATGAAACAAAACCTTAAATTCAAGTAATAGTCATTACTACTGTTGAATAAATAAAAAATGACGTAAAATCTAGTTACAAAATACGCCATCGGCCAGTAATGAAATGCACCACCAGTTGCTTTGTTATTGCTTGAGGGAATTATACTTCAAACTACAATTTTATCACAGATACAAAATCAAAACAGTCGCTAATCGATCATGACAGTCGGAGATGCGTGTCTGTTGATGAAATGGGCGTAAACTGTTTTGTATGAACGTCACACGCTCTCAAACGTACCTGTTTAGTGTCTTTAATCATCGTTTTGAGGTCTATCTGGATTTTCCGAGGAGATGTCATGTTGAATCTTTCAAAGCTGTGTGTTGCAGAAAGACAAAAATCAGGTTTCTTCACAAAGGCGTCTCAACCGCAATGAGCCGCAGTGATCCGATCCGACGGTTTGTGGCTATACAAAGTTTCACCGGTTGCCCCTAGCAACAGCGAATTCTGTCGCGATTATTTTATTTTGCGTTTTCTTTGTCTCCGAATCCGATAGCCTAAAATTGAGACTGTAATTAAGTATTTAAAAATTCGACTTATATGTATGTTGATCCAGATAATGTCCGTTTTGTGTTTTCCCCCTCAGGTTAAGTTGAAAATGCTGGAGTGGTCCTTAGTATTACCACTAGATGTCGCCATGACTCCTCTTTAAAGTCTGCGAAGACGCTGGTTCGAATAGTGCAGTTAGAATTATTTACGTTTGCTTTAGGTTAATAAAAATGGTAAATAATAAAGAGTTATTTTTAAAAGAACGATTTTGAGTAGCATTAAGTTATGCCTTTTAGATGTAGCTGAACAAAGGACATCTTAAACTAGCTTAAACTAGTTTGCTGCATCTAGTTGGGGTTCCAGGCTGTTCTTTTAGAGTGGTTTCGAGCACCATTTAGCTGGTCAGACTGAGAGGCCATCTAAGATCTTTAACCCATCTTAGGCTAGTTTACAAAAAAGTGAGAATCACATTACAAGTTTTGCACATAAAATACTCACACACCAATTTAAAGCATACACCAAAACTTTATTCTACTTGGTGCAAAAGAATCAAAAGAATCACTTATTAGCCAAGCATGAGACTTTGATTTGACTGATTGACTCCCTATAGAAACCTGCTGACCTTAAGTAACACATTTAAAACAGTGCTCTGCATTATTTTAGTCTTGCCTGCTATGTTGAAATGACCTAGGCTACTAATCCAGTTGAAAAATATAACTTTGTGCTCAGTCTTGAAAACCACACAGTTGTGGGTTATGTGTTTTTTTTAAATTCATTTAAAATAATACGCCTCGGTTTAGCTATTTACTATTAACCATCACACTGTGGATTCACAACAGACTCTACAAAGACCACAGTTATTGATTTAACCTGTTACATATATTAGAAGCACAAATTAAAGCAAAGTTAACTTGTTCCTATTATGAAAGCTAAATTGATTTGTTTAAAGAAGTGGAAGACCATATGTCTTTTTTTTTAAAAAGATTCCCCTTCTTTTTTTAATGTCTGTTGCCAATGGTGGTTGATGCCTGTTATCCCTTCTGGAGAATCCAGGTTAAGAGGGCTGTCTTTTGTAACATAGTTTTCTAACTGGTTTAAGCAAGTCATTAACTGGTGTAAGCTAGTCGTGAGATGGCTGATCAACAGCTTAATTCCTCACACTCATTCATTCCAAACCCACAAGACTTTTGTTCATCTTCTGAACACAAATTAAGATATTTTTTGATGAAATCTGAGAGCTTTCTGTCCCTCCTTTGAAAGCTATGCAACTGACACTTTCAAGTCCCAGAAAGATGGTAAAGACCAGGGAGTTTTAAAGTTCACAAGCTGAAAGTTAAGTATGTCTTTCATACTTAGGTGCCTTTCATGAGGACATTTCATACATGTCTTTCATGAGGACATTGAATCTAAAATATTAAATTCAAAATTACTTAAAATAATTAATAGCCATTAATAATAATAATAATAAGGATTAGGAACACCTGTTCAATTTCTCATTAATGCATTTATCTAATTAACCAATCACATGGAAGTTGCTTTAATGCATTTAGGGGTGTGTTTCTGGTCAAGACAATCTCCTGAACTCCAAACTGAATGTTTAGAATGGGAAAGAAAGGTGATTTAAGCAATTTTGAGCGTGGCATGGTTGTTGGTGCCAGACGGGCCGGTCTGAGTATTTCACAATATGCTCAGTTACTGGGATTTTCACACACAACCATTTCTAGGGTTTACAAAGAATGGTGTGAAAAGGGAAAAACATCCAGTATGTGGCAGTCCTGTGGGCGAAAATGCCTTGTTGATGCTAGAGGTCAGAGGAGAATGGGCCGACTGATTCAAGCTGATAGAAGAGCAACTTTGACTGAAATAACCACTCGTTACAACAGAGGTATGCAGCAAAGCATTTCTGAAGCCACAACACGCACAACCTTGAGGCGGATGGGCTACAACAGCAGAAGACCCCACTGGGTACCACTCATCTCCACTACAAATAGGAAAAATAGGCTACGATTTGCTTGAGCTCACCAAAATTGGACAGTTGAAGACTGGAAAAATGTTGCCTGGTCTGATGAGTCTCGATTTCTGTTGAGACATTCAGATGGTAGAGTCAGAATTGGGCGTGAACAGTATGAGAACATGGATCCATCATGCCTTGTTACCACTGTGCAGGCTGGTGGTGGTGGTGTAATGGTGTGGGGGATGTTTTTTTGGCACTCTTTAGGCCCCTTAGTGCCAATTGGGCATCGTTTAAACGCCACGGCCTACCTGAGCATTGTTTCTGACCATGTCCATCCCTTTATGACCACCATGTACCCATCCTCTGATGGCTCTTTCCACCAGGATAATGCACCATGTCACAAAGCTCAAATCATTTCAAATAGGTTTCTTGAACATGACAATGAGTTCACTGTACTATGGCCCCCACAGTCACCAGATCTTAACCCAATAGAGCATCTTTGGGATGTGGGGGAACAGGAGCTTCATGCCCTGGATGTACATCCCACAAATCTCCATCAACTGCAAGATGCTATCCTATCAATATGGACCAACATTTCTAAAGAATGCTTTCAGCACCTTGTTGAATCAATGCCACGTAGAATTAAGGCAGTTCTGAGGGCGAAAGGGGGTCAAACACAGTATTAGTATGGTGTTCCTAATAATCCTTTAGGTGAGTGTATATAGTACTGTGCAAAAGTTAGGCACGTTAGTATTTTCACCCCCCAAAAATGTTTTTAAGACAGTTATTTAAATATTTTGCAATAGTGTGTCAGTAGGTAATATCAGTTTACATTTTAAAACATTTATTTTGCCATTAATTGTAATAATCCATTCCAGTGAGATTTATATTAAATCTCAGATATATATATATATATATATATATATATATATATATATATATATATATATATATATATATAAACCTCAATTTTATGACTTGTGTGCTTTGTTTGAGGAAAAAAACATAAATTACCACTTTATTTACAAAATCTTCAACATGCATTCTTCAAAATTAATCTCCAACATGCATTCACGAGAGCATGTGTCATGGTGTCCTTATGAATTTAAGATGAATATTTAGTAAATTATGTTTTTGGGAGGCTAAAAAGCACTCGTCACTTCATAAAACTGAGGTTAGTCACAAGGATTACTTTAATGTCTTTACTCCCTTTCTGGAGCTTGAAAGTGTCAGAGAGTTTTCACATTTCATTATGAAGATCTTCACTTGTGTTCAGAAGATGAGCATAAGTTTTACGGGTTTGAAATAACATGAGGGTGAGTAATTAATTATATAATACTTTCATGTTTGAACAAACCCTTTAAACTAAATAATATTAGAATTGAAAACATAATTCAGTGTTCATTTGTGTTCAGAAGATGAACAAATGTCGTACGGGTTTGGGATGACATGAGGGTGAGGAATTAATGACAGAATTACAATTTTTTGGGTGGACTAACCCTTTAAAATGACTTAAATGTGAAGTAAAATTGCCAACAGTTACACACTGCAGTGCATTTGAGAGTTATTTGATAGTCTCAAAATATATTAGTATCTATCTCCCAGATGCACAGACCAGGTTTAAGAGTAGTCCCAGACTAAAATGCAGGTTTGAGCTGTTTTAACTCAAAGCAACTTGCACTGACATTAAGATATTGTTTTGTCTCAAGATGCACACCAGTAATGTTTTTTATTTGTTTATCTAAGGCACGTTTATAAAAGCTACTTAGATGTCCTAATTGAACTAAGGCCTAATCCTGGCTTAATCAGAGCCCTGTCTGTGAAACCAGGCCCATTTATCACAAACATATTAGTCTATCACACATGGTAATAAGATTAAACATTTTCTTAACCCATTCCTTTGGTTGCAGAAACAGGGGACATGCAAAGCAGCAACATTACCTCTAAACAATTCATATTTAATTAATTGTTTTTATCACAACAGCAATGATACGAGTGATTTGTAAATATTTCTCATACAGTGACTGTT
Organism: Pseudorasbora parva; assembly: GCF_024679245.1. Taxonomy (NCBI): domain Eukaryota; kingdom Metazoa; phylum Chordata; class Actinopteri; order Cypriniformes; family Gobionidae; genus Pseudorasbora; species Pseudorasbora parva. The sequence goes on from NC_090176.1 coordinate 46,561,703, forward strand.
TCGCAATCCACACATTATGCAGGCTCGTCAATGAGCTCAACAGGTTCCTGGGAGCCAGTGAAGGATTTGATCCTGTGGGTCGAGCTGAGGGGGAGCGAGCGTCATGTGCACGCCCTTTTTCATGCCCGGGACAAGTGAGTAAGAGCCACTTCACTGCATCTCAGTCCCAAGAGCTCCATCTGTCCGGCTTCATGAGGGGCTGGACACACCAGCCGGGACCGTGCGTCACAATGCACCTACAACTGCTCCTCATTATAACTTTATGTGCTCTTCATTGCGATTGCCAAGGTACGTTGCAACTTTTATTAACTTGTTTCGCGTCATATTTGTTTTAGATATGGTCTGTTTTTTAACAATAGACATAACGGGTAAGTTACTCCGCATAGTATCCCAAGTGTTCTGGTGTAATAAGTGAGGAAAATAGTTTTTTTTGTTGTCTGTTAGAAAATAAACAATCGGTTGTTTATTCGTGGGAATAACGGTGTTATCTAACGGCATTGTTATTTATGCATACTAGAATGAACGGCTTTTCGCTCAAAACTAAGTTAGAATTGTTGAAAACCATCACTATGCGTGTCAGAACACGTGTGTTTTCTTTTTCTTTTTTAAATTGTTCCAAATGCAATTGTCGCACAAAGCCTCCCTCAGACAGATTTGAGGTTCTCTTAGAACTTTTGCACGGGCTTTGGCGTTGCTAGGTAACAGAGACGAGCATGTGACTTGAAGACAATCTCTAGCAGACCCCAAGCTGCTGCTACAAAGCAAATTCACACACGTTTCTAAAAGACTTAAACAGTCTGCTGTGGAGGGGACGTCGAGTTTGAGACGTGCATTTAGCTGCATTGCAGTTGGTTAATCAGTTGACAGCCCAACAGGTTCCTCTGGTGCAAAAGTGTGGTTGCATGGTTAGAGCTTCTCGAATTGTAATCTGCTTTCTTTTTGCCCAACCCTTAGTATGTAAGCTTCTTATGTGAATCAAGCAACTAATTACTCTGCAGCTGCCGCTCAAGATGACCATTGCTTGCTCATGGTACACTGTTGACCTAGTGAAAATTAGCCAAGGATGACTTTATCGGGCTTAAACCACAGTAGATTCTCTGTGTTCATTTGCCAGCTTTGTTTATGGGGGAAATTATTAGGTAGTCAATAAAGTAGTGCTGCATTAAAACCAGATTATTAAATTACATTTATTGTGACCTCAAGGTGTTCGTACTATTATGTTTGCATCAGGGTTAAATTTGTGGCCGTAGCCTTGATTGATCTCCTCAGAAATGCGAGCCAGGAATGAGTTCCTGTAATCCAGCTTTATTCAGCATGTGTTTCGGAGGAAATGACCAAAAGGGTCTCGATGGAGGGGGACAGGTTACTTTCTCTAATCCGCTGAGCTTCACTTCCTGTTGGTTCCTCTCAGTTTCAGACCCGGGGGTCAAAGGTCTTAAAAAGGTAGTTGCTTATTACCTTGTTTAACGTGATGCATTTTATTTAAAACTTGGACTTCTTTAAAAAAGCCTTGAGTTGGCACAATTGAAGCCTTGTTTTGACACCTGTGTATATTAACTACCTTGTGAAATCACTCTGTATAAATTATTATTTACAGCCATGTGTTACTCATTGCCTGCAAATTCGATGATGCTGGCGATTCATAACTTGTTTTTTTCAAAAGCAACTATCATTAGTCATGTATTAGCCATCTTTGGATTGTAATGATTAATGGGACGTGTTCACTCGGTGTCACAATCACCAGTGTCATCTCGCAGTCTTTTTTTAATCATGTGCAGCCATGGGACAATACCGTGAAGATCAGCGAACAATGATATCTCATTCAATAGGCCCAATCAGATTTGGATCAGTGAGGGGCCTCATGATCTGTAGCAGGATTTCTATACCCCAAATCAAGAAAGGAAATCAGTTTGATGCTGGACAGAGGACCTTATCTGAACCTGGCTGTCAGCGAGCTTTAAAGTGCATAAAAATGTTGTATTGGACTTATTTTATAAAGCATGACAGTAGTTTCCAGAAGTAAAAATCCCATTCATTTCCTCATTTAAATACATTTAAAATACTTATGTATTTTTATTATTTTGCAGTAAACGCCACATATTTTATTTAGTCGCAGAATGTAAATTAAATGATCACCAGCAACTAATGTAAATTTAAAGTTAGTACTCACATAACGCTCTATACAGTATATATATATATATTTATATATATATATATATATATATATATATATATAGCAAATATTAGGTGTGTGATTGTTTAAGTCATTGCATTATCACACAGGTCTATAGTTAGCCTACAGTTGGATGTATAAATATATCCAACTTTTTTCACATACATACAGTATAGTAACATTAAGGTATATATATATATATATATATATATATATATATATATATATATATATATACTATAGCAAAAAATGACTTAGTGTGTGTTTATATTGTCGCAAAAAAAAATGTAGCTATATAAGCAATGCTCTATAAATGAAGTTTTATATAAAGTATATCCAGCTTTATCTGCATACGTGCCCTCACGTAAACCGTTAGATGCTATATGGCAAATCCTATCTGTGTTTATATCGTTGCAAAATTTCAACTGTATTATTACACAAGCAAATCTTGACTTAGTTATTGTTTATATTGTCACAAAGCTCTATATATAAAGTTGTACGTTTAAGTATATCCAACTTTATTTTTATATGTGCACACTTTATGTGCACTCTGTTTATATTGTTGCAAAACTGTAAACTATATTATCGTACATGTCTGTATATGTATATAAGTATATTACATTTTCTTGGCACACAGTATACTCATGCAAACCGGTAGATACTAAATAGCAAATCTCACCTGCGTGATTGTTTATATTGTTTTCAAATTGTAAACTATATTATCTCACATGTCTTTATCTACAGTTGATTTATAAGTATATCAAATTTTATCTGCATATACTCATATAAACTTGTAGATACTATAGCAAATCTCGACTGCATGATTGTTAATATTGTTGCAAAGTGTAAATTATATTATCGTCGTGCTCATCTGCCATATGTGACTAGGGCATGAGGACATTAAGATATTACCAACATTATCATCATAATTTTCTGTAAAGCAGCTTTGAAACAATTGTTAAAAAAGTGCTATGCAAATAAATTTGACTTTACTTTTCACTGTAAAAAAATCAAAAACAGAAAATGAACTGCCAGGACATTATCTAGTACTTTTTACAGGAATTTCTGTTAACCCTAAAACACAACACAGTGCAATACGTTGAACATTCTTCAAAATTCAAGTAAAAAACACCTGTAAAAAAAAACAAAGAAAAAAAAACAAACAATACGGACAATTTCTTCATATCACATTATACAGTAAATTGTGCCCTGTGTGTTTTGTAGTTTATTAACTTTATTTGCAATTCCCGATGGGATAAGTAGATTAAATGCTTTTAAATTAAATTTACTGTTGTAATTAATATCAGGGCTTGTTGGTTTGGTTCAAAGCTTAGAATGTTTTATTGAAGAATGTTTTAAAATAAATTAATAGAAAACTTACTTTTAGATTGAAAAAAAGTGGGCAGTAACTATTGCAAAACATAAAACAGTTTTAACAAGTCACATAAGCAGATTCTTCATGTCTAAAGTAACTTAAAACATACTAAAAATGTATAGCTATGGTTGTGAAAATGTGTCTGCTAAGTAGCACAGCTTTCAAATTGTCTTTGTTTATTGTTCTAGAAAGAATTGCACGTCACCTTGACACATGTCTGGTGATCATTTCTGCGTGTAGGTTATTATAGAAATGTGTGAACAAGCTAAAGAAACAGTAATGACGTCTGCATTCTGAACATTGAGAAAACACTGCAATCCCATTTTTCCTGTTCTGCACGTGCTCCTTAAACCTCACACATGCTTCTGGGCCTTTCCGGTGTAAGTCCTTGAGCAACAGGGCTGCTGTATTAGAAACAGGAACAGAAGCTATGAAGTTAACACAGTTGGCACTAATGAAGACTTCTAATCCTCTCAGAGAAAACAGCACCCTCAGTGGCCGTATTAGTCACTGCCGCAATGCCATCAGAAAGCTGTGGGGCCTGTGTGTTGGTGTTTGCGTTTGATGACATGAGAGTGTATTGTAAATCATTGTATCTTAAAAGAGATATAGTTCACACAGAAATGAAGGGCCTGTGATTTTCTTTCTTCTGTGAACCCAAAAGAAGAGTCCAATTTTGCTCCAAAACAAGGCTAACTTGTGATGCTGGGGTGTAAATTTGTAGCCACTGATGTTTATTAAAATAAAATAAAATAAAATAAAATAAAATAAAATAAAATAAAATAAAATAAAATAAAATAAAATAAAATAAAATAAAATAAAATAAAATAAAATAAAATAAAATAAAATAAAATAAAATAAAATCACTGGTGCAGACTGGTGCAGGAATATTAGTTGAAACAACGAAAATTGCAAGCCACTCATGTGGTTAGGTATACTTTTTTTTTTTTAGTAAACTGGGCTAAATCATTAAAACGTTAAAAGATTCGGCTTGACACAGCCTTCAGGATGCACATCCATTGTTCACACAAGCATTCTTTAAACTATCAGTGAATCATCAAATCGGCTGGTTAACCAGTGGTTGTGGCTATAACCAGCCAACTCCTACAAAAACTTCCAATGCTTAAAAAAAAGAAGAAAATAATGATAATGTTGTTTTGGACCCCAGTAACTTTCAAAACAGCTGATGTTGTGTTCCAACAAAGTAAATGATGAAATGTTTTAATTTATTTTTTCTTTAATACAATAATTCACCCAAAAACCAAAAGTTAAAAATAAGCTAAAATATGTTATTTATTACCGTTAGTAAATGCATTAAGTAGTTAATGGTATTTAAGTATCATTGTCATACTATTATAGTTTTTGTTCATATTTTGAATTTAGTTTCCTTTTAAGTTGACATTTTAGTAATTTTATTGTGTCATTTAGTTGTAATTTATATTAATAAAAATAATAATTATATACATATACATATATATACACACACACACACACACACACACACACACACACACACATATATATTGTTATTTTATTAAATTTAAGCTTTTAGTTTTAGATGATTTAGTTTGAGTTATTTTAGTATTTCACCTTTAACTAAATGTTGCCTTGGCACCTACTTAAAATATATATTTTTTAAAATACTATGTTCATGTTTATTTAATTAATTATTTATTATTTAATTATTTATTTATACTTTATGCTTTTAGTTTTAGTTAACTATAACATTAATAACCCTGCTTCATGCTCAATACTTTTACTGCATTTATTAATCTAGTTTTTTTTATTAATCTGCATTTACTAACACATTGTAAACATTGAACAATCAATAGTATATTTATAGATTCAAATTAGATGAATAATGTTGTTCATAGTTTACTGATTGCTTTATGCTGTTTTTCTTTTACACCATGACATCTTTGCATGCAGATTTTGGAACTAACTCTGTTGAAATTACCACAGTCATCGGCCAGTACTGATTATTTAAAAATGTGCAAATTATTTGGATGATATTTCCGTCTCACATATCGCTAATTCATTAGCGTTTCCAACGGGAGTCAACAGTGCTGATCGGACTGCTTTAATAGGGTTCCCGACTCAATGTTTGCCTCCTTTCCACTTGCGGCTAATGCCAAGCTGCCTTCGCATACCAGTAGGTCCTTTCTTTACGATTGCGAGCCAAAGTCAGTTGTAAAGCAATTGACTGCGTTCAGCGTCGTCCATTTCCATATGAAACGGGCTGCGGCACTCTGCTCTGCGGTATGGCCGGCCAGCCTTGGCACTGGGCTCTGCCAGCCATTCCTGCGCATGCATTCACTCCAGCCGCCCCCCAAAACAAGGCGGCATTGATGAAAGAAGCGGCACCTCTCCCATGGCCCCCGCAGGACTGGAAAGAGATGTTTTGGGGGGCTAGTGGCTGGCAAGTGCCTTTAGTTTTTTTTAAAGGAAAGAGGGATAGCAGAATGGAGGAGGATGGGCTCCAGGGGCCTCTTTTCGGCTTTCTTTCTCGCAGGAAGCTCTACTGTATTCCCCCATTCTGCTATCCGTCTCCATCGGCCCTTTTGGCGTGCTGACACTTTCAGTTATGGGGCTGCAGCCCCGCCAGCCAGGCCATTGTGCCATTGTGGTCTCACAGTGGGGTCTAAGCCTTTGGGAGGCTTCATTCTAATGAAAATTCCTCCACCGCACTCTCTTTGTGGCCCGACGTTGGCGCGTCCTTGTTTTTCTCCTCAGATAGTTTTGGGGATTCTTGCCTGCTGAGGGTTTAAGTTGGCTAATTAGAAAAGACATGCCCAGAGAGGAGACGGGGATGGAGGGGGGCAAAAAAGGAAACAGCAAACGGAACAAAACAGGGTAAGCAAAGACATTAATGAAGGAAGGAAAAACAAGCTCAGACCCCATCAACAGGAGGACGGCATTTGCATAATACAAGCCGCTCTCCTCACAATGGATGGCCAGGGACAATCGCATAACTGTTGTCATTCGTGCAATCTTAGTTAAGACGTCCAAATAAAACCCTTTTAAAGACACCCCGGGAAATTACGGGGCTAAATGCTTCGTTTTGTTGAGTGCAGGAATAGGATAGGCCTGCTGCTGTTCACTTTACCTGTTGGTTTTCCCAGTTGCTGATACTGTCAGGAAACGCTGGCTTTATTTACGTGTCAGCGCCGGATAGGTTTCGGCTCTTGGCAAAGGTTGTTTAAAGCTGCTTGGCTAATGTATAGCTGGTTCCTATTGTTATGCAGTTTGCTTGAGATAGAAAATCTTATTTCTAGAAAGTCTTATTTTAGTATCTTTAATACACAATTAGAATCTTTTAGTATTTTGAAAAGTTTTTATTTTGTTCTTATTTTAATTTTAAGTTTTGTTTATATATTTTGTTTTTGAATATGTTTATATACATTTTTATTTCAGTTTTAGTTTGTTATTTTAGTACCTCAACTTAAACAGTGCCCCAAATTCTGTCATTAATTACTCAACCTCATGTGGTTCCAAAACCGTAAGACTTTTGTTCATCTTTGGAACACAAAGGAAGATCTTTTTTTTGGATGAAATCTGAGAGATTTTTGTCCCATCATTGACAGCTACACAATCCATATGAATTCTCGTTTCTCCGCATTAACCTTGCCCACTTTAAATGTCTGACCAATCACACTATAGTTCTCAGACACCCGCAAGAATAAAGTTCTACTCAGGTGATGTGTCGAGAACAAGCTGCGAGAACTAAATGACGAAATTTTGTTCTCGCAGCCCTGGGAGCGAGAACTTTTTTCTCTGTTCTTGTGGAGTATGTTGAAGCCTTTAAGCTCAAACGTGCTGCGTAACACGAAAATGTACCTCATTGGTTCTTGCTGAAGCTCAAACGTGCTACGTAACACGAGAAGGAACGTCATTGGTTCTTGCACGTCAAGCAAACATGCTTGAGTTTCCCAATTTACCTCAACTGATGTATGTTGATGAATGCTTACGTTTATGAATACATTTATATGTCTAAAATCAATATGTTCATCATATAAAGTGATTGTGTGTCTTCAGAAAATTTGGACTAACCTGCTCGATTCATATGGGTTAGTTTACGATCTCTTTATGAACTTTTTGAAGTGTCAAAGTGTCAGTTGCGTAGCTGTCAACAGAGGGACAGAAATCTCTCAGATTTCATCAAAAATATCTTCATTTGTGTTTTGAAGATGAACGAAAGTCTAACAACATGAGGATGAGTAAATAATGACAGAATTTTGGGTGAACTAAATAATTTTTAAATATATTTAACGTTTATTTATTCGTTTTAGTTCATGAGGACAACCCTTGTGAAAATGTATTTTGTGTGTTATTTTGAACCTTGATGTGATGCATCTTATTCCCCTTCTGGCAGCGCGTGCGGAAACACCCGATGGCTGATGTTTAAAATGCTATTACTTGCGAGCGGGTGTCAGTAAGAGCGCCTTACCTCCCAGATCCTGTATATGCCAATTGTCTACCTGTGCATTACAGACGCTGCTGAAACCTCCGGGATCATGTCCTACCAACAAAGGGTTCCTTTGAGCGAGGAGAGCAGCAATTTTATCATTAGTAAACTGAGCAGGAAAAAGGCTCGTTTCCCAATTGGCTGCCGAAGGAGTTAAAAAGGAAGCCCATTTGGCTGGCATGCTTTAAAAGCGTTTGCTGTTGTGTTTGGTCTAGACCTCTCGCTATGAGGAGGCCCTCGCTGAGCTTTTAGCGCCGCGGCTCAAGCGCAGACCCCCATGGCCTTCTGGCAGAGGACGAAATCCATTATTAAAGAGTACATCACAGGGAACCAGGTTGATAAACTTCTGACTCATACATAATAAATGCTCTGCTAATACAACGTTTGTTTTGCAATGGCACTGAACCAACAGGCTGTCTGCTAGGATACTATGTTATTTATTGGTCAAAATTAATATTAAAGAGGTATTTATTGAGAGTAATATTTTATCTGCATAAGAAGCACCAGAGTTTGTTACACAGCACATTAAAGAAATAGTTCTCCTCAAAATGAAAATGCATTCAATGCAAACACTTTTTTTGTGTATGTCTTTTTTCAGAGCCTTAAAGTCATTGTTTCTATACAAACTAGTTTTTGTATGGCATTTCTGGATTAACTATTCCTTTAAACATTTCCAACCTGCCATGTCTCTCAACAAGGGGGAGTTGGTCCTCCATCCATTTAGAGATTACGTTATTGCACTGTAAGACAAATTTTTTGTCGGTCGTATGTCTAAACATATTACTTCAGATTTTTAGCAAGTACTGGTCGGCTAAATGTCAATGGTGACCTCATGATGTAGTTTAGCCCAGTTCTCAGTTTCTTATTGGCAGGCGCAGTATGTGCTCGAGCTGTCTGACTGAGTCACACAAGTTTCCTAAAAGGCAGCAGGTCAGATTAGATTCTTGTTTCAACCAATCCAAACATCCATGCTTCATGAAAAATGAAAAGGAAAAACCTTTTTGTACAGGATCATTTATTGAGGTCAGTGTTGATTCGAGTAATTGTCACATCTGAAGTATCTTTTTTTTGTAGGATCATTATCATTGTTTGAGACTGCGGTGGAGTGTGATGTTATAGCAGGTGTGGATCAGTGTTAGGCTCTTGTTGAGATCCAGCAAATGGATTTTGCAGTCAGAAAAAAATATATATATATTTGTATATATTTTTTAAAACATTAACAGATGAAAGAGATGGTGCAAAGCTCCTTGGAATGGAAGCTTGTTTCCGCCACTGAATAAAAAAAAGGTAACTGCGACTTTTTATCTCGCAATTTTGACTTTTGCTCAGAATTTCATGTAATAAACTCAAAATTACTTATAGAATTTTTAAATAAACTCACAATTATGACTTTTTATCCTCAGAATATTATGATATTAACTTACAATTTTGATTTTTTTTTTGATATATGCTCACAATTATGACTTTTTTTCCTCAGAATATAATTATATAAACTCACAATTATGATATTTTTTTCTTAGAATTGTATGATATAAACCCACAATTATTACTTTTCTCTCAGAAAACAAGCTTCCATACTTTGGAAATTAATAATCACAAAAGCAAATAATTATGCACGGAACTACTTTTTATTAATTGCTTTTAATATCATTTCATTGAGAACACCTGTGACAAGGGGTGTTCTCTGATCTGTGGGGAGTACAATAAAAGTGTGCTTTATTTCAGAGTATTCTATGTTTATTTAAAATATTTTTACATTAAACTTTGTGAAATATTGTGACATGGATGGCTGCAAGGGTTTTGATATGCAATTGGTAGAATGTTCAAGGTGGTTGCTATGGTGTTGCTATGCAGTTTAAATGTTTTGGGCGGGGTGATGAAGTGTTGCTATGCAATTAGAATGTTCTGTTCTTGTTAGAGTGTAGCCAAGCAGTATAATATTTTGAGTGGCTGCTAGGTTGTTGCTATGTTATCGGTGGGTGTTGTATATTTTATTGCTAGAGTGTTGCCATGTAATTGTTAGAATGTTCTGGTTTGTTACTAGAGTGTTGCTATGCAGTCGGTAGAATGTTTTGGGTGGTTTCTAAGGCATTGCTATATAATTGGAAGGATGTTCTGGGTGGATGCTAGGTTGTTGCTATGCAGTTGGTAGAATGTTTTGGCTGGTTGCTAGGACGTTGCTATGTAATTGGTAGGATGTTTTGGGTAGTTGCCTGAAAATGTAAATTATTGGTAGATATTTTCCTTGGTTAAATTGGAACAATCAAATAATTATAGGGCTTTTAATTTTTTAATTTGTCTCCTCCTGCAACTTCCTTTTGGGAATATCACATACATTTGACCAGTAGACTGTGTGTGTATGTGTGTGTTTAGGGAACTGGTGATAAGACATACTCACTCACCCACTCTCCAACCCGCCAGCCCTTCACCACGTCATTCCACCTTGCATCTCCCTTTGCTTTTGGAATTTGGGTGTAAGGGCTACGGTACCACCCGGTACCGATATTTATCCTAATTACATTTCTGACAAGGAACAGCATGCACCATTCATCAGTGTCAGCGAGAGACAATCAGAATCCCACATTCCGCTCGTCCGACCGACGGGCCTGACGGAGGGCTCCTCGGCTGAACTATGCTGATGGTGTCGATATGTCCTGGAGCCTGTCGGGGAAGGTAGAGGGGTGGTACCTTATCTCCTCAGATGTCACTCACAGGGGGAGATCAAAAGGAAGGGTTGAGATGAAGGAGAGTTAGTGCCTGCTCGTCGACTGGCACGCTTGGCTCCGCTAGCTGTCAATTCGCTTGTCTAAATGTTTCATCAATGGCATGACACAACCACATGCACACTTGAAGAGTAGTTAAGTGCACTCACTGCTTTTCAGAAAAAATTACAGAGGGGTAATGGGTGATGCATTGGTTTAGCTGATTTCACGGTCCTGATTTATGTTCATCTAAACATATTTGAAAACAAGAAGCAGAATTGGGTTACACTTTATTTTCAGGTGTCTGTGTTACAGTGTAATTATGCATTTAAGTACTTAGGAATAATAATTAATTACATGCACTGACTATAGGGTTAGGATTGGGGTTGATTTCGGGTTAGTTGCATGTAGTTATGCATAATTTATAGGTATTACAAGACACTATAAAATAAAGTGTTACCCAAAATTGTGATTTTTGTGAATGTATCTTAAATTAAAATTATGTTTTGAGCTATTTTGGTCACTAAAATGTGCTTATTTTAAATTATTTAAGACAAAAGCAAAGATAAAAGTTTGCAATATGTTCTAAAGGCTGTTTAGGTACTGGAAAACAAGACAAAATAAAAAAAATGTTTGAGAATTTTTTTTGGCAGTGTTGTGCAACTTATGGCAAAGAAGAATCTTTTAAATTCTCACACACAAATGATATGGTACTTTTGCATCATTGTATCTAATTTGTGATGATCTTTGTACATTCTGTGAATCCCAGGGGAATAGACAACATTTAAATGTTTAATCTGAATGAAGGAATTTGGGGAAATAAGCGTCCCTGATTTCAAGCTTAAATTGCCTAATTTTGTTACAAATAAATATATGAATAAAAAATGTATTTTAAATTTTTTTTATAAAAGAAAACATTAAAAAGTACAAAATAAACAATATAGGAGATTTTTTAAATAAAAGTATATTTAGAGAATACAGTCATTTCCAAAAAGATATGCATTTGACAAGGTCTTCTAGAAAATATATGCAGTTCTTCAAGGAATGTTTAGAGGTGTTCTAATGTACCTGGAACATTGATTATACATCAGGCATGTATCATGCAATATTGCATTGGACGATTGCATCTAGAATGGTCAGAGGGCTTTGGATCGGTCATGTACAGAAGGGCATTGTCCGCGTAGGAGGAGATCTTTGAACCTTATCTTGTGTTGTAACTCCTGCAATGTTTACATTATTTCTTATTACATTACATTATCTGGACTTCACAGACCCATCATGGTCAGGTTTTATGATCTGTGGGAGTAGATCTTCCAAGTCTATGCACAAGAACCTTGGTTGGCTTGCTATCTTGTGGCCAGTACTGAGTAAGCCAAAGGCCTGATTGATGAATGTGGGTTTTTCTCCCTTTTAAAAAAAGCTAATGGATGCAAAAGGTTAAGCCATCTGTCATTTAGATCTTGCACAATGATAGGGCAAAGCTCAGGTAAGAATGCTACAAGGAATTAATGTGGGAAATTATGCTGCTGTGACCTTATAAAATAACATTATTATATTAACTTTTAATTTGTGTGTGTGTGTGTGTGTGTGTGTGTGTGTGTGTGTGTGTGTGTGTGTGTGTGTGTGTGTGTGTGTGTGTGTTTATACATAATAAATTAAAAGTTGTTAGTATTTATGTATATTTATTTAGAACAGATCGTCACAATTTCTTGTCCTTTTCTGTGTAGGTTCAGGTTGTGAGGTGGGGTATTTCCACTGTGGGACAGGCCATTGTATTCCAGTGAGCCAGAGATGTGATGGAACAACCGACTGCTCGGATAGCTCGGATGAAATTGGCTGCCGTAAGTAACTCTTCCAGTCAATCGCAAGGTCACACTAAACGCTGATAAAGAGTGACAAGTGTGAAATAGAGCTGTTTAGTTTGTAATCCATGAACAGCAGTAGCATTAACCATGTGTCCCCTCAGAAATTTCAAATGGGTTTTTAGAATAGTAGTTGTTGACTTCAATTTTTTATCGACGTAAAAGTCATGTTTTTTTATACATCATAAATTATATACAGTCATAAAACGTGAATTTAAGAGCCTTTTTGGGCTTTAAAAACATACGTTGCTCACAAGTTAAATAAGAGTAAAGCTTTTAAAATCACCTGGTTGTACAGACAGGACGTGGGCTGTAGTTTTAGTGCTTCAAACATTCATACTAGCCCATGCATTCAAGAATTGAAAGTAATAAATGAAAAAAATTCTGGTGTAAAACTTGCTATCTTTTGATTGTAAATCTAAAAAAAAGAAAAAAAAAGAAAAGAGTTTTGAAGGGTGAGAACCACTACAAATCTGGTCAGATGACTGTCACTGATCCAGTCCAGAAGAAAAGATTAAAAATTAAGAAGTTAAAAGGTCAAATTAGGGTCATTGCAATGTGGGACAAATTCCCAATGCAGTATACTTTTGGCAAATTTAGTAGGTATTTTCTGTACATACTGTAAGGTCACATACTAGTAGAGTAGTGTACTAGTAGTTTTGTCTGATTTTGTCTAATTTTACGTAATTTTTAAGTAAAAAGTATAGTCAAGTTTTAAATAGGGAAAAAAATGTATCTAAAAAATAAAGTCTTTGGTCATTTGTGAGGGCAATGCTAATGGTCTAATATGATTCAATGATGTATGCTAAGCTATGATACAGAGATTGGCTGAATGGATTTAAAAGCGGTACAACGCAACTGTTTAACTCTAAGGGACTTGAAAAATTAGCCTATTTAAAAAAGTGGAGTGTTCCTTTAACGGAAGTTACACCCATAATTTGCACAAATCGTCATGTGGCAAAGGAATAAGGTGGATAAGAAACTATTTTTCAAAGTAGTGAATAAAACAATGATTATTGGAGTGTTACAACTTCAAAATGTCACTTTATTTCTATGTGCTGCTTGCCATTTGTTTGTAATTAGTTGTGAAATTTACTAGCAGTTTCTTAAGTGAAAATTGTTTCTACACCCAATTTATATTTTAGTTTATGGTTTTGTTAAACAATTGTGACTAGCTGATTAAGTTCTCCAAATATGCATTTTACAGTTGTAGGTAAGCAAATTATGTTGTTGTATAGTAAATGCAGCCTAGATCTGATCTGATAGTATGCAACGGATACTTGCTATATACTTCAGAAATGGTATAGATAGTATGCTATTCCAACCAACTTTGGACCAATAAATAAGGAAAGCATTAAAGGAAGTGTAAGATTGTGGCCAAAACTGGTACTGCAATCACTTTCAAATGACTGTAGAGTGGTGTATCCCCCTCCCCCTGACTCGAGGTTGCCAGATAGGCGGCAGGAACCATTGTAGCTGCAGCAAGACTGCAGTCTCCCTCTCATTTACTGAAGCTTTCGCGCCTCGATCGCCCCTCGGTGACCGGTCCCAGTATAGCCGCCCCTCTGTGTTTTCTAATGGACGCGAGGCAAACTAAATAATAAAATTACACTTCAAATATTTTTTTCCCCAAAGTTAGTTTATGTCACTGAAGGCAGTTATCATCACGATGATTTCATTTCAAGTGTTCGTTTTTAAAATAAGTTTAGTTTGAGTTAGTTATTTGATGCTATAAAAACAGGGGGTGTGACGTCATGATTGACAGCTGAGACTGACGGCTTCTCTGAGTGAAGTTGTCACTGAGGCACTAACGGACTTTTTTTCGAAATTTTTGGGAGCAGATTGGAGCTTTAGCTTTAATTTCTAAATTTCCATAACTTTTTATTTCACACCAACATAATTACTTGTTCTGCTTCTGCGAGAGTGTGGGCGGGCTTTTGATATCGCAGCTGTACTTCCTGCTCTACTTCCTGCGCTCTACTGCGCAACTCCGGTCCCGAAATCGCTACTGCGCAGACTCGATCCCAAGATGTCCGCGCCGTGCAGGCCGCCTAAAAGCTTCAAATCTGACAAGCGGAAACGGATGATGTCGAGTCGTCCATATTTTTTTACGGTCTATGAGCTGCAGCTGTGGTAACTAGAGCAGATCTGGCAACCCGGATGAAGAAACACTACTGACTCGTGATTGGTCGATAGGTTTAGGGCGGAGCTTCAGGCCAAAACACAACATGTCAACATCAGTTGAGGGCTGCAAAAACAACTTTTAAATGACAATATCCTGGCCGGACTACTGTTGTCAGTGATATAAGTATTTGAAATTAACATGATTTCTTAATGTCTAGTGACATATCAGGGCAATTTTATGATTAATCGAAAATACATTTCTTACATACAGTTCCTTTAAATGAATATCATCAGAAAAGTCAATTTTTTGTCATGTTGATTTCCCTGTTCATGTCAGTTCTTACATTCCTTCATTTATGAAATTGTTGAGCTCTTTGAAAGGAACCTTCTTAGCACAGGCCAGCTCAAATCTCTTCTAGCTGGGTTAACAATGCCTTCTCATTACGCTTTTCCAGCCCAGCCCACCTGCGAGAGCGCTCAGTTCCAGTGCTTGAGTGACGGCGAGTGCATTCCTCGGCAGTGGGTTTGCGATGATGAGGAGGATTGCGAGGATGGCTCCGATGAAAGGCAGCCCTGCCGTGAGTACTCCTTATCTCCATCCGTCCGTCTCTCCCTCACTTTCTGCTTTCATTTCAATTACGACTGTCCGTCAGAGCTGAGAGCTCCATTGACTCCCAGTAATGTACCGGGATGTAATTTCCGTCATGTCGGAGAAACACGATATCTCAGATGTGCAGGCAACAGTATGAGAAACAAAAGGCAAAGCGTGCATGTGTCGTCTGGAGAGTATCCCACTTTAGTCAAGATGAGGACCACCCAGCGCACTCGCATTATAATCATGTCTCTTTGATCTTTGATGGCAGCTGGCAGGACGTGCTCCAATTCACAGTTCACCTGTACGAACGGGGCCTGCATCCCGGGAGGATACAGGTGCGACCGTGTGCCTGACTGCCTAGATGGAGCAGATGAGAGAAACTGCCGTAAGTATGCTGCTGGTATATATGGGGTTAGAGCTGGGCGGTATAGCTAAATATACATATTTTGCAGTCATGTTGTACCGGAAAAGTCACAAAGGCTGCATTCGTTTAATCAAAAATACAGCTAAACAGTAATAATGTGAGATATTATTTCCACTTAAAATGACTGTTTTCTACGTGAATATATTTTAAAGGTGCCCTAAAATGAAAAATTTAATTAACCTTGCTAAGTGAAACATGATAGTTCAGTACATGGACATCACATACTGTGAGTCTCAAACACCATTGCCTCCTCCTTCATATGTAAATCTCATGAATCAAAAACACCACAGAAAAATAAGTGCTTCTCAACATAAACCCAACCGTGACGCAAGCGTTGGGGATCATTTATATGCACACCCCCAACATTTGCATATATGTCCAAACATGTTCATCAGGTCAGGCAGAACTGACAGAGCCGAATCATCAAACGACACTTGAGGATAGCAAAAATGGCAGCTCGGACACACATTTTGATCCAGGCTGTGCAGGAGATGTGAGGACTTTTCATATGTCAACAGTCATGGTTGAGGTTTATTATAATCGGATACCACAACAATTTAATTCAAAATCGTTCGTTTGTTCGGCCCGTTTCAAACAAGCTTTGCTCAGCGTCAAAATCTGAAGAAAGGGGCAACTATATTCCTGCAAGCAGTAAGTAATTTATCCACTTATTGACTAGCCGTTTAAACAATTTCTGATTAAACTGAAAGTTTCTTACAGAGACCGCATTGTCTAGATGACGCAAGATGCTTGTAGAGTAACAATAGGAAACTCCGTACAATACAAAACTAAATAGTGTGTCTAATGACAAAGGTTAATATTATTTTGTATTACAAATACAACCGTAGATACCGTTCACTCGATCTTTCTAGCAAACGTCACCTTTTCCACCATATAAGTTAAAACGATAGTCAATGGAGATTGCTGAAATGCAGCTTACTTGTTTATTGGTGTTTTCAGATCATCCGCGCGCGAGAGAGAGCTCGCGTGCATATGGTTGCCAGATTGGATATGTTTAGGTAAAACACCAGATAGTATGTGGGTTCTTTTCACAAAAGCTCTGTTTGGAGGATTTAAATTACTGAAATCTGTCAACCACAAGTACCCAAGCTCTTTCTCGCGTGCGGATCTGAAAACACCAATAAACAAGTAAGCTGCATTTTATCATTCTCTATTTGAGATGTTCTGCTTAAAGTGTCATTCAGTAAGTCTGTGTTCTGTCAGGACGGTCAGGACTCACGAACTGAACAACTGAACTGCTGTGAGCTGTGAGTGGCTGAAATAAGCCAATCAGAGCAGAGCTCAACATTAATATTCATGACCCTTCCAAATAAGGCAAAAACAGAGAATTACATCCTAGGGACAATTTATAGGGTTGTAAATGGACCTGTAAAACTCTATCTGGACAATTTTTGCCCTTAAATAAGCCACATGCCCTCTATGTAGAGATCAGAGAACAATTTACCATATTGTTTCAAATCATTCTAGGGCACCTTTAAAATGTAATTTATTCCTGTGATCAAAGCTGAACTTTCAGCATTACTCCAGTCTCCAGTGTCCTTCAGAAATCATTCTGATATGCTGATTTGCTGCTCAAATATTTTTGTGGAAACAGAGATGAATTTCTTTCAGGATTCTTTAATGGCTAGAAAGTTCAAAATAACAGCATTTATTTGAAAATGAATGCATGCTTGTAACCCCAAAGACATTTTGAACCAAACACCAATGCAGCTAATTCAAAATGGTTAAAGCAAACATTTTTTTAATAATTTTAATATTGGTAATGATATTTAGTCATAAACAGCAATATTTACCCATATAGATTTGTCATACAACATTTTGAGTGCTAAAGCAAGCATATCTCTGATTCTGAGTTTTGAATGTTTTTAAAGTTTTTTTTTAATGTACTGATAGTTTGAACTGTTTCACAGAAAATAATCGAAGTTACCTGTTCTATTGCCTTTTTTTTTGCTAATGAAGTTTACAAGATTTTAAAGTGAAATCAAAACAGAGCTCATTCACTTTCTTAATGCAACACCAAACGTGGTTCATCCCTCCTCAATTTTCTACAATTCAATCAATTTCCTGTGGTGAAAATCACGTCCTTTCACTCAGAAATACATTGGATTGAAGTCAGCCTGAAATCAAAACACAAGGCTGCTGGTATGAATATGTTAGTTATTAATTACTCACCCTCATGTCGTTCCAAACCTGTAAGACTTTCGTTCATCTTCGGAACACAAGAGAAGATCTTTTTGATGAAATCTGAGAGATTTCTGTCCCTCCATTGATGGCTACACAACTGACACTTTGACACTTGAAAAAGTTAGATATGAAAAATGAGCAGATCAGTCCAAATTTTTCTGATGAGACTTGATCACTTAATATGATGAACAGATTGAATTTAGGCTTTTATTCACATAAAAACATTGATCAGCGAACAGATGCTTAATCGAACCTGCAAGAATAAACCTCATTGGTTCGTGCTGAAGCTCAGATGTGCTGCGTAACACAAGAATGAACCTCATTGGTTCGTGCTGAAGCTCAGATGTGCTGCATAACACAAGAATAAACCTCATTGGTTCGTGCTGAAGCTCAGATGTGCTGCGTAACACAAGGATAAACCTCATTGGTTCGTGCTGAAGCTCAGATGTGCCGCGTAACACAAGAATGAACCTCATTGGTTCTCACTCGTCAAGTGATCATGCTTAAACTTCCATTTACCGCAACTAATGTATGAGTTGATGAATGTTTATATGTGAATAAAATACTAAATTCAATCTGTTCATCATATAAAGCGATTGAGTCTTTTCAGAAAATCTGGACTAAACTGCTCAATTTATATGGATTAAATTACGATCTCTTTATAAGTGGTAGTTGCGGGGTTTTCAATAGAGGGACAGAAATATCTCAGATTTCATAAAAAAAGTATTTTTGTTTCAAAGATGAATAAAAGACATGAGGGTGAGTAATTAAGGAAATAATTTTCATTTTTGGTTCAACTATCCCTTTAAGGTTATTTATAAGCTAGTGTACACCAAAACAATAAAAAATGTGCATTTAGAAGACATATGCATTCCGATTATATAGTCTCTCTCTACCACCAATATGTGGTATTAAAAAACTGTGGTGCAACAAGAGCATAAACATCAGCAAAAATCATGATATTACTTAATTTTATAGTGTGAATATAACATGAATATTTGGCATATCACCCAGCCCTGTGTGTGTGTGTGTCTGTGTGTGTGTGTGCGTGTGTGTGTGTGTGTGTGTGTGCGTGCTTCTTCCCCCTCAAAGGCTCCTTTGGCATTTTAATCAATTTGTAAGATTAAGAGTCTCGCTGATGGACAGAAATGGCCACAATATGCTTCTTGTTTGTCAGAGTTGATTGCAGATTCCTCTGTGGATTAGTGCAAGTGTCAGTTCAGTTTCTGTGCCATCATTGAGCTCTTATCACATTCTACTTCACTGTAACAGACTTGCTGTACACAACAGTTTTTGTTTGGTTCCACATTAGCTTTATGCTGATTCTTTGCTCATACATTATGACCATGTACTGTATGCCGTACCACAGTGGACGCTGGATTGTATTACACAGTGATATTTAATTGAATGACTGAGTGATGGACAGAGTCTCCTTTTCTTAGTCTACCCAGAGTGCTCAGAGATGAGGTGTGCTAACGGGGCGTGCTATAACAGGAGCCAGCACTGTGACCAGGTGCTCAACTGCCGAGACGGCTCAGACGAGGCCAACTGCAGTGAGTATCTTTCCCTGGCATAAGATATATAAGATATATATATATATCAAACTCTTTTTTTTTTGGAATAAACAATGAACATAAGTGTTTTTAATAGTTTTAGTTAATAACCCTGATTCTGTGAAACACAAAATACAAAGCTAGGCATAATAAAAATGTCCACAACTGTGATATTTGCACAACATTTTAAGTGTTATGAAGCCATTTGATATTTGAATTTAAGTCATTGTTCACTAATTGTCCCATTGACAGTTTTTTTTTTTTGGTCACAACTCGCCACAACATTTGAAAACCAATGACATTTGCCATCAGTGATATCAACCTGGTGCAATGAACCATTTGTGAATTATATTTGAAACGCTTACATTTTTAACTACACCTCACACAAATATATTGTGAAGCTTCATAAGACTCATAATATAGTGCACAAATATTATTATTGGGTTTGAACGACATGAGGGTAAATAAACAATGACAAAACTGTACTTCTGTGTAGTTATTTTCAGCTGTATTTAACTATATTTAACACTTGTATCAAATTGTTTGATGAACGGAGATATTTTTCTTGTTTGTGTTTAGCCCGGCGGTGCAGCAGCGGTCAGTTTCAGTGCAGTAATGGAGAGTGTATTCCTCGCGGATATATCTGCGACCATGATGATGATTGTGGAGACAGAAGTGATGAACAGAACTGTAGTATGTCATTTTAATCTTACAGTTTCTCAACCTCAAAACTAATCATAAAGAATGTAAAAAGCTAGCATAAAGTAGAGCTTAGTTAAGCATATGTATGTACCATCTACAGCCTACCCAACCTGCAGAGGAACATACTTCACCTGTCCCAGTGGCCGCTGTATTCATCAGGTCTGGCTGTGCGATGGAGAGGACGACTGCGAGGACAATGCGGACGAGAAAGGCTGCGGTACATCCTTAAAATGTCGCTCTGCGTGCTAATTATTGCAAAAGCCTGTGTCGTTTCAAAACGGTATCATGAATATGGGCTGAAATTTTGTTTTTGTGGTGTGTTTAGACAATGTACAACGTGAATGTTATCCAGGGGAATGGCCATGTCCTTCTTCTGGGGTTTGCATCCCTCTTGACCACCTGTGTGATGGGACAGTACACTGTCCAGACGGAGAAGATGAAACCAACACCACTGCTGGGCGCAACTGCAGTCAGTTACCACATAAAAATCAATAAAGCCTCTGTAACACTAGCTGATTTTTATTTTATCATCTTTTATTTTTAGATTTTAGTATGTGCATATTTATTAGTTTCTGGGTTTTTATATTTCTATATAACTAGAGTTTTTTCCAGTTATTTTTCATTATATTTCTGTACATATTATAACCTTTGTTATTTCAGTTCTAATATTAATATTCTATTTATTTAATTGAATTTGGTGTACAACAACACTAATAATTTACAAAGTAATCAAAAAGACATAAAAAAAGAAAGAAACATCAAGTAACATTGAATTAACTGTGAAAAATACTGAAATAGTATTTCTTGTAAAAATACTTAAATAGTCTTTGTTTTATCTACTATATTAGCTTTGTTCATCAACTTTATGTACATTTTTTTTTTCAGTGTAACAATAACAACATATATTTTATAATTTTTGTATATTCATAAGCCACTATTTTAATCTAAATGACTTGACATCTCTTCTCCTATGACGTGTATCGGTGTGAACATTTACATTTTTACTTGTTCGAGATGCCATTTTACAATAGGGAAGAAAAGACGATTGCAACTTCCGTTTCATGCTGACTTTGTGCGTCTGTGTTTTGTGTCAGGTATATGGCGATGTGCATCCCTGAGCTGTGAACATCACTGTCACGCCTCTCCTGACGGAGGAACCTGTGCCTGTCCTCCAGGATACGTGGTCAGCAGAAACGACAGCCGCTCATGCATCGGTAAAACTTTTGATTGGTGATGAAAATGGTTATTCACACACTCAATCAAACTTGACATCAACTTACCTCGATCCCTATTGTGTACATCTTTCTGCACATGCAGATCATGATGACTGTACTCTATGGGGTATGTGTGACCAGCTGTGTGAGGATCGGATCGGAAGCCATCGCTGCAGCTGTCGGGAGGGTTACCTTCTGGAGCAGCACAGATACTGCAGAGCAAATCCCTCATGTAGGTTCATTTAGACCTCTAACATGCTGCCTAAATTCTCAATCCCTGTAGGTTAAAGGTACTCTAATCAGTGTTCTGTAATCATTCGGAGATGAGTGCCAAGTCATCTTTATTTATAAAGCACTTTTTACAATTTACATTTAATCATTTAGCATTCGCTTTTATCCAAAGCGACTTACAAAAAAGGGGAGAGCAATAGAAGCAACGAAACAAACCAGGCCAAAAACCTGTAAGAGCTGTCAGAAGTCTCAATTAATTAGCACAGTACACAATTTTTTTATTTTTTATAGCCATCTACAATATCACCTACAACAAAAACTCACGTACGCAAAATACCGAACACTGGATTTTGATTGCCATGATAACAACCCATTAGGACTAAGGCTGTTGCCCCAACTGTTGTCGTTAAGCAGATTCAGTGGCCCAATGGGTTGGTTTTGTCTGGCATTCTAGCTAAACGCGTAGCAAATATAAAACAATATAGACTGTTTCAAACAGCTTCACAGTGATAATTGGGAAAATAATGATCCATGATGCAAACGTCATAAAATATGAGATAAAATCACATTCTGCTGTAAAGCAGCTCTAAAAAAGACAATAGTGTCATTCAGCTCAATTCAGCCCGTTTCAAAGTAATGGCTATTATAAGATTATATATAAGATATATATTAGCTATATTTAAGCTAATATATAAGATATTACAAGTTTTGTCACAGATTAAGACATGTTAGGCAATCATTACAGCTTGCGATTATAATGATTACAATATAAAGTTGCCATCCTTTGAACTCATTAAAAAAAAAAAAACTTTCCTCATAAGGTTAATTCATATTTTTAAATATATTTTACACTTACATTACACTGCATCGTATTTTCCTGCATGATTGCATCATGACTTTCAGACTAATATTCCCAGTGTTAACTGTTATCTTATATGTCCATTAATCAGGCTTTTTGTAGTCCATTTCTCTTCAAGCGCTTCAGTTTGCATTGAATGCCATCATGTTATTAAGCTCCTGAAATGTCTTCCTCCCAACCATTTGTTTGGCAGGCCCTGGAAAATTAATAACAAGCGCTGGCACCACAGCCAATCCTAAACTCTCTCACATTACTTATGTCTTATCAAATGTACATTATATTATGTGACCTCTCTAAAGATTGCCAAACTATATAGGTTTACTACTAAATTAATTCACTTTGTTTGGTCATCTTTAGCTGGGATGCCCTCTCTGATATTCTCCAATGGGAGAGACTTGCTGATTGCTGATGTCCACGGACACAACGCTCAAACCCTGGTTGAGTCCCAAAACAGAGGAGTTGTGGTGGGTGTGGACTTCCACTACCAGCTGAACAGGGTCTTTTGGACTGACACAATCCAAAATAAGGTAAAATGGACTACAGACTAAGAACAACAATCCTTGCAGGTTGCAAATAGGTCCTAAAAATGAGCAGGGCTGGGCAATTATAAAGTGCCATTCAAAAGCTTGGGAAGATTTTTGTATTTTATTCAACAAGGATTTATTCAATTAATCAAAAGTGACAGTAAAGACATTTGTAATGTTAGGAAAAAATAATATTTTAAATATTTGCTGTTCAAAGAATCCTGAATTATTTTTGGTTTCTACAAAAATGTTAAACTGTTTTGCGTTTCAAAATATATACACATAGAAAACAGTTTATAATTGCAATTTAACATTGTAATAATATTTTAGTTTTACTATTTTTGCAGATAAATTCAGCCTTGGTGAGCATAAGAGACTTATTTTAAAATCATTTTCAAAATCTTACCGATCCCAAACTCTTGACCCGGTGTATAATTTCAATATTTTCCAGCCTTTTGATGAGGTGCATATATTTGTAAATACATTTTTCAATCTAACATTTCCATCAAACAGCCATTTTAGCTTAGTAGCTGTTTAATGCAAGTTGAATACAGTTAAAACATAGTTAAACAAATATAGGCACAATATTCACAATATTGCTTAACTTTATTATATTTAGTGCCAGCAGAATCATTGCATATATATTGTGAATGTTTGAGATCTATATCTCTAAGTTCTAATTGATTTACAGCTCATTGTACCATATTTCTCAGTGTGTGGCCTTAATGTTTCCCACTTACATTCATTTAATGCTCTGGCACCTGCCACGGGTTCTCAGATTTCCTGAATTTAATAAGTGGCATTTCACAGATTACTGAAGTTCTAACCTTGTCAGGCCGAGAGATATCGATGTTACATTTGTTGTTGATAACAAAGCTCTGCATTATACCAGCTCTTCCTCCTTGGACATGTAGTAACGTCCCTGACCCTCAATACACACTCACACATGCTATCATTGTGCCAGTCAGACTGCTCTGATCTCACCTCACACACCCCAGCAACAGCGTTTGGCTAAAGGCCCAAACAGAGTGTGTCAGCATCTTCCAAGCCTCCCTAAACTCTTCCTGAAGCAATCAGGACCAAGCAATATTATGTTAACCCTCAGAGACCAACTTTTAAATTAAAACACTCTTAAAGTGTTTATACAAAATCTGTTTTCCCTATAAATGCGTTACAAATTCATACATACATATAATATTAGGGCCGGGTCTCGATTAAAAAAATTAATCAAATTAATTAGAGGCTTTGTAATTAATTAATCGAAATTAATCGCATTTTAATTGCATATAAATATTTGACCTGAGAACAATGAGAAGTAATTTTTCACATGGATTTTTAGTATACCATTGAATAATGACTCAATACATAAGCTTAATCAACAAAATCCACTCACAGTTCTATATTAATGCACTGCTTTCACTGAAACGCACACAAACACTCAAGAGAAGAGATCACACTGTGCAGTACGCACAACCGCACACAGAAACTTATCAACGCTGCCCAATGACTTGCTATAGGTTTCAAAATAGATTCGCTACTGAATCCCTACATTATATTTCTCAGCAGAGAGGGAGTAACATCCTTGGTTTTGAAGTAATTAAACTCACAGCTCTTTGAGAGACGCTGCACAGACACAGGTAATCCACACATGCATCTCTCTCTCTCTCTCTCTCTCTCTCTCTCTCTCTCTCTCTCTCTCTCTCTCTCTCTCTCTCTCTCTCTCTCCTATATATATATATATATATATATATATATATATATATATATATAAAAATATAATTAAATATAATATTATAACATTAGCCTGCTATCAGTGGCTGAAGGCTCCGTTACTAGCTCTAAAAGCAGGCTTGGGTTTAGAAATTAGTAAGAAATTAGTCCTGATATTTAATAACTATCAGTGCGTGGGTCTTTGTGGATAAAAAAAAAAAACACGTTTGTGGAGGCTGTGAAGGAAGTTGGCTCTCCGTCAGCGGAAAGGGGAATTCTTTGACTGATGCCTGTAGATACTGCTAATACGTTAATAATGGGCGAGCAGTCTGGCTCCCAAAGGGCTACAGTCACGGTAACTGACTCAGATCGGTGCTAGACTCCACAGTTTTCTAATCTCCAGAAAGTGTCTGATATGCAGGAAAACGCGTGCATATTTCTGCGTAATTTTACGCAACCCGAGAGGATCTGGAGTGACCGTGCAGTATTCGTGTTCCCCGCGTTCAGTCCCTTTTTATGCATTTTTTGGCCAGCTGAAAGAGCTTTGTTTCAAACTCTTGGCTACTTTGTGATTTGGACATCAGCCATGGAGCAAAAAAGTGGGTACATACAAGGAGACGGGTTTCTGCGATTATTACCCCAACATGACACAATGCCAGTAGAGTCTCTTCGCAGGGGGTCTGCAGAGAGCCACGCCACCAGACCACCTTCACAGCTTGAGTTTCTGTTAAACGGGTCAACTAAGAATCATAGTCTTTTAGACGTTTGGCTCTGGTTTCCAAAGGGCAAAGCCTGCAAAGAGCATTGGTGCCTTAGCTTGTGTTATGATGCCAAGGGATCCAGCCTGAGAAACTGGTGCCATCTTTTAATCAATAGGGCAGTGGTTTCAGAGTACCACCTCTGGGGCAGCGGAGTAAGGCAACCTCTCAGATGTTAGATGATACAAGACCACTACAATCTTATTACCCATGATTATTCAAGAAGAGAATATATAATGTCAAGTTTTGATGGTTTTTGTGGGATTTTGCAAAAAATACCTCCTTAGATCAGTTTTAATTTCTACAGGCTGATTTTGTGCAGCATACTAGGAAATAACCAGTAAAACTTATGTGGTTGGTTGACTATGATTTTAATGCACAACGTGGAGGCAAAAAAACTCAGAAGCCGTGGATTATCCTGTTTATACATTGACATCTTTAAGCTGTTATTGATGTTTGCAGCACAATATTTGACCCAAAGAGAAAAAATGATGGTAATTCAGTTATGGCTTCAGTTATGGCTCGTTAGATCAAACATTTAGCCCACTTTGAATGAATAAAGATTACATTTACTTTGAATTAATGAATTATAGCATTAATTTGAATTAATAATTGATAGAGAGAGAGAGAGAGAGAGAGAGAGAGAGAGAGAGAGAGATGCATGTGTGGATTACCTGTGTCTGTGCAGCGTCTCTCAAAGAGCTGTGAGTTTAATTACTTCAAAACCAAGGATGTTACTCCCTCTCTGCTGAGAAATATAATGTAGGGATTCAGTAGCGAATCTATTTTGAAACCTATAGCAAGTCATTGGGCAGCGTTGATAAGTTTCTGTGTGCGGTTGTGCGTACTGCACAGTGTGATCTCTTCTGTGTGTGAGTGTTTGTGTGCGTTTCAGTAAAAGCAGTGCATTAATATAGAACTGTGATTAAACTTGGCACTACCTGTGCATTAAACTTTTTTTTTTTTTTGCACACCTTTCAGCCAATCAGAATCAAATATTCAGAAAGAATCATTTTATAATGAAGTATGTGGTATACATGGTATAATTATTAACATGGTATAATAAAGTGTTGAAAATACAAAAAAAAAAATGTTTTTTTATAAATACTTTAAATTAGATTTATATTTTTAGTTTTCATTTTATTTTTTGTTTCACTTTGATTAATTTAATATTGTTATTTGGGTGTAGATTATTTTCATTTCAGCTTTAGCTTTTGTTCAGTTTTAGTTTGAATTTATTTAGAAATTCTAAGTTTTTTATTTATTATTTTGAATATTTTATTTATAATATTTTTTTTTGTAATTTAGTTCATTTCAGTTCTTCAACTTGTCAAGGCTTAATTTAAGTTTTTTATTTTATTTTATTAGCAAAAATGCTATTAATAGTTTTTAGATGTAACATTTATTTATTTAGCCATTTAAAGGTCCACTGAAGTGCCTTGAAATGCGCTGCATTATTCAATGTGTTGACGTGATTTCCCCTGAAACGGCTCCAGCTGTCAGCAGCTCCTCCCCTTTTTTGAAACAGCCAATAGCGTTTCGTTAATATACAGTTTGACTAGAGCGCAAGAGCGGACCTTCTCTCTCTGTTTGGTAAAGCCAGTTTCCTTTAACACTGTTTATCATCATAATCTCCTCCATATCGCTTTGAAATGCAGCATTCTGTGCAGAATTCAAATGGGTCGATATGTTTGTTGTCTGCGCGACTCGCGCATATGATCCACGCTGCGCTCTCCTGTCTGTAGTCTAAATTTAGACCAGAGCAGTTGAGGTGTGTGCGCTGCCGCGGTGTGTGAAACTAACGTGAAAACAGACTTTATTCGCCTCAAATGAAAGCGTATTTAAAACTGAATCGTTTCCTATCACATATATAGTGTGCTATGTACCTTTCACCATGTAGAAATTAGTAAATGTGTGTTAACTGACCGATTTCAGCTTCAGCAGTGTAGGAGGCGGGCTTTAGATTCTGGAGCGCATTTTGATTGGACAGAAGATTTGACGAGAAAGTGAAGTCTGCGATGATGTCACCAAAATCTGAGATTCGTTTTAGCGGAAGTGGGAGACTGTAAATTTTGGATGCTTATATCTCCTAAATGCAAATTTTGTCATAGTTTTGGAACATACCAGCTTATTCATAACTTTAAGGCTAATACAGTCATACTAAAAGCTAAAAAACTTAAATTTTGATTTCAGTGGACCTTTAAAATTAGCATCATATTAATTATTTGTAATTTTTATTTTATAATAATATATATTAATATATATGAAATATGAAATGTATTTATTTAGTAAATTGCCACGGAATGTTGCATTTTATTTCAACTTTATTTCAATAAGATAATTTAAAAAATAAAATAAAAATACCGTAGGTTTAAGGCAACAATAACCCGGGTTGATCTAGTACATTTTAACTTTAAGAACCCTGGTGGTGACAGCAGCAAACTAGCATCCACAACAAATGCTGGTCTTTTCAGCAATGTGTCAAAACTTCAACAACAGCTTCTCTAACCACAACTTGTTTGCTCCAAATAGGTGTTTTCCGTGGACATGGATGGGTCGCATTTGCAGGTGGTATTGAACGTATCTGTGGACTATCCAGAAAACCTCGCCGTGGACTGGGTGAATAATAAGTTGTACGTGGTGGAGGCCAGCGTCAACAGAATCGACATGGCGGACTTGGATGGGAGCAATCGGGTCACATTGATCGCTGAGCACCTGGGCAACCCAAGAGGTCTCGCGCTTGACCCGACCGTGGGGTGAGTTCCCAGAGGAGACGTTACAACGGTTCCCGTTGACTTTAATCTTATCCTAGCTTCCTCCACATAATCTGCACCCATTGTAAGTGAAATCATAAATCTGATCTCGGATCTGCAGTTTCAGAGACTGAGAATGGTAATGTTGTACACTGTTTGTAAGGATTAGGCAGAAGTAATTAAGCAAAGATGAGCTTCATGGAAACCCGATAGGGCTGTACGACCAGGAGGCCCCCTGCTAAATTGAGAAGTGACAATTAATGCGTAAAGTTTAATCGCTATGGATCGTGTTTGAAAATAAAGTTCTTTGGGTATTTATTTCAAAATCTCATTCTTATCCCCAAGGGTTTTATCCGTAACCCAATACTATCCAAACTGAGCGCTAACAATATATTAGAGTAAATACCTTTGAAGTTTAAGTTGCTATTTAAGTCTTTCAGTGCAACATGAGATTGATAAATCATGGTTTGTCTCATTATAATAGGATAATTAAATTAAGGATTACTTCCTCTTTTTATTGTAGATATTAAATGTCATTTTAAAAGAATGTCTTGTGTCACAATGAGATTATTGTGTTTGAGTTTAGGTACCTCTTCTTCTCTGACTGGGATACTTTAAATGGAGAACCAGGTCTGGAAAGGGCCTTCATGGATGGGACCAATCGATATGGGATCATCCGGACCAAACTCGGCTGGCCTGCTGGGATTACTTTGGACCTTGAGGCCAAGAGAGTGTATTGGGTGGACAGCCGTTACGATTATATTGAAACCACAACTTACGATGGCTTGCACAGGTATCTTTTAAAAGTTGCAGAGATGTTTTATTC
Source organism: Pseudorasbora parva (assembly GCF_024679245.1). Classification (NCBI taxonomy): domain Eukaryota; kingdom Metazoa; phylum Chordata; class Actinopteri; order Cypriniformes; family Gobionidae; genus Pseudorasbora; species Pseudorasbora parva. The sequence goes on from NC_090176.1 coordinate 46,590,758, forward strand.
AGAAATGCATGCTGATTTTCCCACTTTTCAGAAGTGTATCATGCTCTTATTTGAATTCTCCTATAGAAAAACGGTGGTTCATGGTGGTTCTGTGATTCCTCATCCATTTGGCGTTACTTTGTTCGAGCATTCTGTCTACTACACTGACTGGACTAAGATGGCCGTTATGAAGGCTAATAAATACAGTGATAACAGCCCTCAAGAGCTCTACAGGACCTCTCAGAGACCACATGGCCTGACTGTGGTCCATGCATACAAACAGCCCTTTGGTAAGCAGCCTAGGAAGTGCATGTGCCATTCAGTATGATTAATATTAAACTGCTTAGATGTCGCCAACAAAGTTTTAGTGTGGTTTTAGTTCCAGAAGTATGTGATTTCAGTGCAGCTTTGGTTCTAGTGGGGTTTTGGTTCTATAAGTATTTCCCCACTCAAGTTTTAAGCAATGAATCAAACAAACCAGCCAGTGTTGTGTTTTTGTTCATTTAAATACTAAGATATAAATATTGAATTATTTATGCAATTATAGATGAAAAACTTAAAAGAAAATTAGAAATGTTGGCTTTCACAGCTAAATAGTACTAAAATTACTAAAACTGAAATATAAAACTAAACATATATATATATATATATATAGTCTCATAGTGCTGTAAAATAACTTAATTGCATCCAAAAGTTTGAGTTTACATAATATATGTGTGTGTACTGTGTATAATTATTATGTGTATATAAATACACACACACATATATTTTTAAATACATTTAAAATAATTATAAAATATTTCTAAATAATAATACATAATAATTATACACAGTACAAAAACTTTTGATTCGATCAATGAAAGCACACATAAAGATAGTCAGAAATGACTTTTAGTGTAACCATTAATATGTCCTGTTGCATCCTGGGCAGCAGTGAAACACCTGTGTATCAATCACTGTGCTTAGGAAAGGTTTTAAACAAAAATAGTGAATGACTGCTATTCTTTTTGTGGATTATTTTGGTGACATGTATGTTTGTTTGATTGGCCAGTAAGTAACCCCTGTGGCACTAATCGAGGAGGCTGTGAGCACATCTGTCTTCTGAGTCACAGAACTGATAATGGCGGACTGGGATATCGCTGCCGCTGCCGAATGGGCTACGATCTGCATGCTGACGGCAAGAGATGCGTCGGTAAGACAGATCTCAGGCACACCTTGGGTCTGTTTCTTTGATTACCATTTGCATCGGGTCATATAATCAACCTTTTGAGTTAAAACAGCTTAAACTGCTGTTTAAAGAAAACATGAAAACCATCATGCAAATATGTCTTGCAGCTGTGAGGCAGTTTCTGCTGTTCTCCAGTCAGCTGGCGGTCAGAGGGATCCCCTTCAACCTGTCCACACAAGAAGACGTCATTCTGCCTGTGACAGGAACTCCGTCTTATTTCGTTGGAGTGGACTTCAGTGCTGCAGACAATTCAATTTTCTTCTCTGATACAGTGAAGGACATCATCTACAAACAGAAAATTGATGGAACTGGTGAGAATGGCTAGTTTTTTATATACAAATTTCAGTAAAGTTGTTATAATATATCTAATATATATTATACACTGATTAGGCAAAACATTATGAAAGGTAAAGTTAATAACACTGATTTTCTCGGCACCTGTTAGTGGGTGGGATATATTAGGCAGCAAGTATTTATATATATATATATATATATATATATATATATATATATATATATATATAAAATTATTTTTTTTTAATTATTTTTTTAATTGTTTTTATTGACTGAAATGCTCTTTGGTTTAAATTATCTTATCTCATTCATTCTGAAAATAATATTTATTTAGTTTATTCTGAACAAAATTACAAAATCTTGGATGAAATGTCCTTGACTTGTAGGCAGATAAAGTCAGAAACTGATACCCACTGAATACTCCATTCAGCCCTCGGGATGTTTGCTGTCTGCCAACAACACATTTCGCTGCATGTGAGCTCGCCTATCAGCTACCTTCAAAGGCCAACTACATGAGATAATGTGTTTGCTGGTGTTGGACTACATTTCTAAAATAAATCCATGACTCTAATGCCTTCCTCCTCCTGACTCAACCCCCCCCCCCCCCCCCCCCCCCCAAAATAGCCAGTTTACTAATTGTATTCATCACCTGTAAGACACAAGTTGAGAGGCAAGCACAGTTGTTCCTTAGTACTAAAGTGCAGCCAGTGTGACCCAGTAGAGCTGGTGATATGGGCTTCAGAAAGGGCAACACACATCGGAGCCTGGTGCATTGTGGGGTGGGGGAATGAAATTTGCTGAACGAAGTCCTGCTTTACCACTCCACAAAATCAATATCGATTTTTTTATGGCGTTTATGGTTGTGAGTTTTAAGCTCATCTCTACTACCATTCAAAAGTTTGGGCTCTGTAAGGTTTTTTCAAAATGTTTTCAAAAGAATTCTCTTATTCTCACCAAGGCTGAATTTATTGGATTAAAAACATTAAAATATTTTTTCTATTTTATATATTTTTTAAATGTCCTGTAATGGAAAGCTGAGCATCATTTCTCCAGTCTTCAGTGTCACATGATCCTTCAGAAATCATTCTAATATTTGCTACTCAAGAAACATTTATTATTGTTATCATCAATGTTAAAAACAGTTTAATAAACTGAGAGCGGCTTAATATTTCTTTGGAAACAGATACTTTTTTTCTGGATTACTTGATGAACAGAAAGTTCAAAATAACAGCATTGATTTGAAACAGAAATATTTTATACAAATATTTTTTGATCACTTATGATCAATTTAATGCGCCCTTGCTGAACAAAAATATTGTTCACAAAAATGTTCTTTCTTATTTATTTTTACGTACTGACCCCAATGTATTGAACAGTAGTGCATATGCTAGTGTACTTTTAAAAGATCACAGAATTGGCTTTTGGAAGTGTAAATTACAACTTATGATCAATATCAAATGGCTTTCATCGTAACTTTTTTTCTGACATGCCCTTAACTTGGAAAATTGCCCAACTTAAATACTTATGATTTCAATAGCATGTATTGTTCAATTGTCTGCTCATAGGCTCCATATTTTGCTGCAATCTGGATTCTTTTATAGCTCTTAAGTATACATGCAGACTAGCGGTGGATTGCACTTTCATCTTTGTGTTTCTTTGCTTTAAACCGCACAGGCCTGGAGGTACTAGCAGCCAATCGGGTGGATGGTGTGGAAGATCTTGCTTATGACTGGATATCAAAGAACCTATACTGGACTGATCCACGTTACAGGAGTATATCTGTCATGAAGGTTTCGGATAAGTCCAGACGAGCCATTGTACGCAACCTCAACAACCCCAGATCCATAGTGGTCCACCCGGTGGCTGGGTGAGTCATTTATCAGCTTGTCTTATTAATATTGCTAATTTATATATATATATATATATATATATATATATATATATATATATATATATATATATATATATATATATATATATATATATATATATATATATATATATATATATATATAAAAGAAAAGTTGTTAATACATTGGCTCTGTTCTAAAACTTATTGAGCTTCAGTACCTTGCTGTCTACTGCCTAAATAGGCAGCTATCTTCTAGGAAGTAGAACCTAAAGTGACGAATTTGGAGTGCTCTACACAGGCATCAACCAATAGCAAGTGGACAGGATTACATTCAATAGAGTTTGTCATTAGCACATTGATAAGATGAAGAGGAGATATTTTAAAATACATAGCACATGCAAATATTGGTTAAAATAGTATTTTTAAAAAAATAATTATAAGTCATTGTTGAATATGAACCAGTGTTATTTAAGTGTTGAATATTTATTTTAATTTATATTATATTATATTTACATTATTTAAATTATATTTATGGTATATTTCTATGTAAGTGATTTTTCAAAGTTGTAAGAAAAACAGTATTGGAGTTTAACAAGAAAATTCAATTTGAGTCTTTCTACTTCCAAATTTCATGGGTAATAACTACACACTTTGAAGCATTAGTTAAGCATTAGTAAATAGATAATTCATCATTTATAAGACATTAATAGACATTAATAGGCAGTTTATAAATACAGATATAAATGCTTTGTTCTTGCTTTATAAGCATATCTATAATGTTTAATAATTGTATTTTCCTACTTTATAAATTATCAATTTATCATTCCTAAATTAAGTATTACATTTAATTTAATCTGTTACTTGCCATTTCTTTGTAAATATTTATAATTTAAAAAAAAATATTATTATTATTATTTATTTTTTTCTAATACCGAAACTTATTTGTAGTAGTTTTAGTTGTAGTTGATTATTTAAGCTGCTCTTAAATTAATTATATTTGTTATCAATATTTGTCTTGCATTGTCTGGCATATTGATCTGAACTTGTTATATTATGGTATAAATAATAATTCTATAGTTATGCTGCCTATCCTTTGGAACAACTTTCACCATGATATCTTAAAATGATGCCTTCTAGACAGCTTACTAGATTTTGAAACAGAATTTTCATTTTTCATTGTAGGCTAAAAATTGTGTTCAAAAAACATACACCCTCAAACATCACAAAGGATTGTGATTGCGGATTCAAAATCACAGACACGTTCAAATGTCAACAGACACAATTCAGCGAGCGGCGTGAGCAAGAAACACAGCTTGGGGGAGCAAAGCTTTCACCTCGCTTCTCTGTTTCCCTAAGACCATGAAAATAAAATCGGGCCACTTGTGTCCAGTCACACCTTTCATAATGCAGGAGGTGCCCAGCCATTCATAGATTGCTCCTGCTTTGAACCTGGCACAGATAAAGGAGCTCTTTATGCCGTGCCAGTGGGACATTTCCAATGGCTTCAAAGTCATGAGGCCTCTGGGCCCAGGAGACTAGATTAGTGCTGCATGAAGGCTGGTATTGTAGTGCACACTAAGAACTTGGCTTAACAGGAGAAAGCCCCGCAGAGCGCTCGGATAAAACTGTCTATACCTAACCGTTTATAAATAAAACCCAGCGGATGGTTTTGAAAGTGTCTCCACCTATTAATTTGGCATGGGCACAGGGTGAAGATTTGTGGTGATTTTGGCATTATTTCCTCGCACTCACGCTGTCCTAAACATGTATGACTTTTTAGCCACTCTTTTTAGTTTAATAAATAAGGACTGTAGCTGTCAAGCTCCAAAAACACACCATAAAAGGTGTATTATAAAAGTGGTCCATATGACATTTGTGTGAGTAACTGACTGAAATTAAGACCGAAACTTTGAGAGAGCATATCAAACAATGTCTGATTGTTCAAATTGTGCTCGGCAGTTATATTTTCTGGACTGACTGGTACCGTCCTGCGAAGATTATGCGGGCCTGGGGTGATGGGTCACATGCTCAGTCGATTGTAAACACCACTCTCGGCTGGCCCAATGGCCTGGCCATTGACTGGAGGTGAGTTACATTTCCCAGAATGAAACCACAACAACACAGCATTCATTTGTGCTCATAATACCACAAACAATAATCCATCTCTGTTTCATTCATAAATCTCCCTCTCTTTGTTCTAACTTTGATGGCTTCCTAAAGATGTGACTCATCGTTCTTTGTTTTGTTGCACATTCAATGCATGCACTCCTAATCTCCTTAAAATCATGATCAGACATAATCCTGTTTCTCAGCCTTGGCCTAAATGCCTCTCCTCTTGATCATGTCTCTTCCTCTCAGCGCCATGCGATTGTATTGGGTGGACGCCTTCTTTGATAAGATCGAGCACAGCAATTTTGATGGACAAAATAGGCTGTCTTTGGAACGCATCACCCAGATCTCACACCCATTTGGACTTACTGTTTTTGGAGGTTGGTTTATCAGTATGTATGTATGCGTGTATGTATGTATCTATGTATGTATGTATGCATGTGCGTATGTATGGATGTATGTATGGGTGTATTCATGTATGTATGTGTGTGTATGTATTTATCTATGTATGTATGTATGCATGTATGCATGCATGTATGCATGCATGTATGTATGTATGTATGTATGTATGTATGTATGTATGTATGTATGTATGTATGTATGTATGTATGTATGTATGTGTGTGTATGTATTTATCTATGTATGTATGCACGTATGTATGTATGTATGTATGTATGTATGTATGTATGTATGTATGTATGTATGTATGTATGTATGTATGTATGTATGTATGTATGTATGTGTGTATGTATGTGTGTGTGTGTATGTATTTATCTATGTATGTATGCACGTATGTAGGTATGTATGTAGGTATGTATGTATGTATGTATGTATGTCTGTATGTATGTATGTATGTATGTATGTATGTATGTATGTGTGTGTATGTATTTATCTATGTATGTATGCACGTATGTAGGTATGTATGTATGTCTGTATGTAGGTATGTATGTATGTATGTATGTATGTGTGTGTATGTATTTATCTATGTATGTATGCACGTATGTAGGTATGTATGTAGGTATGTATGTAGGTATGTATGTATGTATGTACGTACGTACGTACGTATATGTATGTATGTATGTATGTTTGTCTGTCTGATGTTGCTGAGATGTAGCTGACTTTTAAAAAAGTTAAACCCACTGACTAATGTAATTAAGCGGTGTCTGTCATCATCGCAGAAAAGTTAGTCTCAATGGGCTGTTCTGTGATGATGGATAGTCATTTCTGGTATCTGTGAAATGAAGGCCATTATGCCGCTTCCTTAAACTTCAGTGTAGTTCGTCTGTTCAGTGCTAAAAGATAAAAGGGCAGAAGTCAGAGTTCATGGAATGGTATTTCACAGAGATGGCTTGCTTGATTACATTAATGAATTTTGCTGCTCCAGGTTACGTGTACTTCACCGACTGGCGGCTGGGTGGAATCGTAAGGGTCCGTAAAACAGATGGAGGGGAGATGATGATCATCCGTAGAGGGATCAGCCACATCATGCACGTCAAATCTTTCAACGCTGACACGCAGATTGGTGAGAGAAACTTTCATCTGTTTATTGAAGAATTTACTTTATTTATTTTTGCACTGGCTGTATTGTCTCCACATAGGAGTTTGCAAAACACATTTATCCACATACAGTCAATGAAACAAATTGCAAGTTAGCATACAGTACTTCAGTAACATGAAGCAGCAGATGAAATGAACTTCTGTGTTTAACCCCCATCAGGATCTAACTTCTGCAGCAGGCAAACTAACCCAAATGGAGACTGCAGTCATTTCTGTTTCCCAGCACCATACTCCCAACGAGTGTGTGGCTGTCCATATGGAATGAAGCTGGAAGCGAATCAGCAGACGTGCGTAGATGATCCATCAAATGAGCCGCCGACCCTCCAGTGTGGCTCAAACTCTTTCTCATGCACTAACGGGAAGTGTGTCCCTCAGAACTACCAATGTGACGGCATGGATGACTGTCATGACAACAGTGACGAGGCCCACTGTGGCGCTAATAGTAATGTTTAATATTTACATTCCTTGCAGATGTTTATGCCCTGAAAGCTGTGTGATATGTATATTTAACAATTATGACAAAGGACTGTATGTTGCTCGCACAATACAATCATGCAACATACTGAATTACATTTTTTTATTTTTTATTCAAGAGCAAATTATAGCAACAAAAAACTTGGTAACACTTTATTTTAGGGTTCAGTTATTAACTATTAACATGTTGCTTATTAGCTTGCATATTACTATGATATTGGCTGTTTATTAGTACTTATAAAGCACATGTTAATGCCTTATTCTCCATGACCTCATTCTACATCCCTTAATCCTACCCAATACCTAAACTTAAATGCTACAAAACTACATTACTAACTATTAATAAGCAGTAAATTAGGAGTTTATTGAGGCAAAAGTAAAAGTTAATAGTTAATATGTGTTCCCCATACTAAAGTGTTACCAAAAACTTTTGTGGAACGAATCAGTCAATTCCAAATCCCACCAAATGCCAAAGACCCTTAATCAACCAGTTAATCAATTAGATAAATGACACACACAGAATGGCAAGAATGTCAAGATAACAAATTATTTGAAATAAATCCTGTGGTGGGAAAAATATGCATCTAACTTTTTAAAACCAGACATAATCAAGTTATGTATGCAAGATGTCATACTATACTGATTCATGGGCATTTATTGTAGGGGTAAAGATGTCTGTAAAACATGTTTTTGGTCTGCCTAACTTTTAATGTCATGAGACAATGATTTTCATCATGGCAATCTTTGAAGGTCTTATTTTGTAAGTCTTTTTCACTCACAATGAAAACTTTTTTTTTTACCCCCACTCTGCTGGCTCACAGATAACACATGCTCGCCCACTGCCTTCACCTGTGCCAATCAGCACTGCGTGCCCAGAAGCTGGCACTGCGACGGACACAATGACTGTTTTGATGGCAGTGACGAAAGGGACTGTCCCACCCAGACCCCTGGCACATGCCAGGCGGACCAGTTCAGCTGTGCCAACCATCGCTGCATCCCTCGCACATGGCTCTGTGACACCGACAATGACTGCGGAGACGGATCGGATGAGAACAACTGTGGTAAGCCCTTGGAAGCTGTTCATTGATTATATAAATTGGCTATAAATGTATTATGAATTTGCAAAAATAGTTGTAAAATGGATAATTTTGACTCTAAATTCTGATTGGATTAGGTGCAAAGTTGTTACAAAAAGAAATTAATATTTGAATTTGCATTTGAGGTTGCAAGCAGGATGCAGGAGTGCAAGGTTTTACAACCCTCATAGTTAAACAATCTCATAGATCTGTTAGAAATTGAACTTGTTGGGATTTTCTTAATTCTATAAATTCACCTTCCTCTTAGGCCCTGTCCCATATGGCACACTTCATATACACTTTCGGATTTATAATGACTGCCGTGTGCGCGTGTCCATTAATTCCATGAAACCGTAGGGTGTCCCATTTGTCATTTTAGGATTTAGAAGTGCTCGTTTGCGTTCGACATGAGCCCTCGATGCACACTTTTGCCGAGCCCGCACTGAAGACTTCAGATCAAGCTTCTTCCCGACAGTCAAAGTGGCGTCGCGTCATTAAAATGCGCAGACTCGTAGGAAGATCGCGAGTGTTTAGGGTGCCATTTGGGACAGGGCTTAATTCCAGTTCCACTTCCTGTGGGTGTGGCCAATTCTAATTCCAACTCATGAATTGAAAGCAAGCCGATTCTTAAGTGGGGAACTTCATAAGCCTTAAACCTGACAGGATTACAGGGGTAGATCTGTGTATGTTTTCATGTATACTGTATTTACAAATATTTTTAAAAAGTCAGAGATCTCAAGAGGAACTCATACTGTATATTTATCATCAAATTACTTAAAAAACAAATTATCTGAGCTCTGTGCTGGTCATATTAATTGTATAGCACTTACTGTATGTGAAAATGTCAAATTGTGTGAAACATTTGTCCTCTGGACTAATTAACCTCTGGTTTCACAGACAAGTCTTATGTTTAGTCCGAGACTAAAATTCATGTTTGAGCTGTTTTGACTAAGCAACTTGCACTGAGAAATCTTAAAATATGTCAGTGCCATTGTTTTGTCTCATGATGCACACCAGTCATTTTTTGGCACGTTTATACAAGCTACTTAAATGAAACATCTGAGACAAAGTTGATTCTGAATGAAACATGACTGAGAACCACATTATTCTCTTGAGCTTTGAAAGAGCTACGTCTGAGCAATGAACTTCACTTTCTCTAGATTCGATTGGCACATGCCACCCTGGTCAGTTCCAGTGTCCGGATCACCGCTGCATTGACCCCAATTACGTGTGTGATGGAGACAGAGACTGTGCAGATGGAGCGGATGAACAGGGATGCGGTAAGGGTTCGCTCTATCCAGTTTACCTGCAGTATTGCTTCGCTTATAATTGCAGGATGTAAATCTTTTATTGCATTTCATTATAATGGTATAATGTTTATATAAAAATGGCAATGGTATTTAATTTCTTTATCAATTAAATGTATTTCAACATAAATCAGACATGCCTGCCAATAGATGTGAAAGCATTTATGAATTATCTATGCACACAAATGAAACTTTCATAGTATAAACAGTATAATAAAATCTCTAAAGGAAGTTCAAATCAGATCAAGCTGATTTTTTTGTTCCTCTGATCTTTAGTGTACAACTGCACAGCCTACGAGTTTAAGTGTGCAAGCGGGAATCAGTGTGTCAACTCATACTACCGGTGTGATGGGGTTTTTGACTGTAATGATCGCTCAGATGAATCTGGTTGTCGTAAGTATAAACAAATTACTTTTTAATTTGTCTTTTAGCTCTGATGATCTTCAATATGTCTCTCAATTATCATAATTGTGGACATTGCATTACATATGCAGTTGAGTATACAAATGGGTGAATTTATTTCTTTATTCTTTATATTAATTTATTTATTATTTTAAAATATTTCCAGTCACTGTGCTCCCCAAAATAAAAAATAAAAAAATTATATAGGAAAGAAAAAATTATCTATATAAATAAAGAAAAAACCAAAGAAGTCTATTTTAGGAATTTTATTTTTGAGGGTCTTTTTTTGTTTGTAATTCCCATAATTCTTAATTGTGATCCTTATTAAAATAATAATTTGTTTGTTTTAGCAACATTCATGTTTTTTGCATTCTATTTTTGAGTGTTTTTATTTTTAATTTTTCCCATTTATTTTCAAAGGTGATTCTTATTAAATGTGTTATAATATACATTTTAATATTTTTTTATATAAATGTATATATTTATATTATTTATATAAATATATCAAAGGCATACAACAAATATTGGCATGCTGTAGGAATATATAATTAGAAAAATGTATCATTATTACATTTATTTAAACTACAGGACTGAGAATGACATGGATTTTGCAATTATGTTAATTAAAATGAGGGTGAAATGTGCTTAAGTATCATGAAAAAAAATTCACAATGCAAAATTTCTAAAGATCCTAAATAAAATTGGTAACACTTTATTTTGATGGTCCACTTTATCATTCTACTGACTATTAGTAACTTAGCAACTACATGTCATCTTATTCTACTAACCTGAACCTTAAAACAAGGTCTACTAATATTCTAAGTTAGTTGACATGTAGTTGCAAAGTTACTTTTAGTTAGTCGAATGTCTAAACTGGACTATCGCAATAAAGTGTAACCTGATTTGTTTTAAAGGAAAATAAATAAATAAAAATTAATTCATTATATAAACTTTTCTTTTAAACCTCAGGAAACTTGAATTATGCCAACATTTGTCTTGGATTAACATGCATGCATTAACTTTGACCCTTCCAGCCACTAGGCCACCCGGCATGTGTCACCACGAGAGTGAGTTTCAGTGCCAGTCAGACGGCAGTTGTGTTCCCGCGAGCTGGGAGTGTGACGGGCACCCAGACTGTGAAGATGGCTCAGACGAACACCACGTGTGCCCCCCGCGGACATGCCCCACCTCACAGTTCCGCTGCGATAATGGCAACTGTGTTTTCCATGGCTGGATATGTGACGGAGATAACGACTGTCGGGATGGCAGCGATGAGCGAGACTGTCCCACGCCACCGTTCCGCTGTCCCAGCTGGCAGTGGCAGTGCCCTGGACACAGTGTGTGTGTTAACCTCAGCAGGGTGTGTGACAACACTCCAGACTGTCCCAACGGGGCAGATGAATCCCCTCTTTGCAGTAAGTCATGCAAAATGTTTTACTGATTTGCAGCAGTATGCAAGACACTAGCATTCAAAGGTTTGGGGTCAGTAAGATTTTTTTATGATAAAAAAAAATGTTACTGACCATAAACTTTTAAACAGTAATGTATAAACTGTATAAGATAAAGAATATTGATAGTTTTTAGATGTGAATACCTTTATCAGTAAGCTCCCTAATGACCATCTTGGCTTTGTTCTAAAACCTAATGAGCTGCCTATGTAGCAGACATTCTTAAATTAATTATCATGTTCACTGAGTTTCCATTCTTGTAGGATGCTGCTAATGTAGCCAGTGGACAGCAGGCAATTTCACTGGGTTTAAGAACAGAGCATGTATTTAAAATGTATTCATTAAATTAAAATGCTTGGTGTACATGGAATGCAATAGTTGTTTGGATAAATACTAATGAGGGTTAAAACAACTTCCCAAAATGTTTAGCCATTATTGTACGCCCTTATTCTGCAGATCAAGCCCACAAATCACTATTCTGCTTGGTCTCTGTTTAGTACCTGTGCTAGGTTAAACAGATGTTGTTGACTAACACAGAAAATAGTCATACCTCAATCATTAAAATTTTTAATTATTTTAATAAAGCTGAAACAAATTAGATGAACTTAAAATAAAACGTTTTAAATTAAATTAGAAATGTTCCCTTGGCAATTAACTGAAATAAGACAAGCTAAAGTTAAAGTTTAATCAAACTTAAATTTAAATTTAAATAAATTAAAAATGACATAATGTAATGACTAAAACTTAGTCAAAATGAAAACTGAAATAATATTGGATAATACTAAAATAACACTGATCGATAGATTAATTTGAAATGTATAAACCGAGGGATGAATCTAAATTGTTTTCTGTGCTAATCAAAAGCATGCCACAGATGCTGTTGTTTCATGTATTGAATCCAGAATATTAATTTACTTTGAAATCTTGAATCTTTCTGCTGATATTGAAACAATTAAATGGCAGTTCATGTGGTCAGTCAGTTGATTCCAATAGTTCATGAAGTATTTTTGTTGTCTGTGTTATGAATCCCGTTTGCCATCTAATCATGCATGTGTTTAGCTAATCTGGAAATTAACATTGAAATGATCTGTGATTTTCCTTCCATGTTGCCCTCCCTTCTCACAGATGAGCCCTTACCAGGTAGGCTGAATCCCTAATCATCCCCAATCCTCTGCATGAAGCACTAATCTATCCCAGTATCCGCCTGGCTGTACTCACTAACCATCATCAGAGTGTCTAAATATGGCAAGATTGTGTGTTTAGCATTATAGACACTTAAGAGATGTAGTTTGTAGTACTATTTACACGTGCTAGTCCATAGAAATGGTACACAACCACATTGCTCACCCAATACCAGTTCTAGAAATAGAGGACAACAGATTTAAACCGTAAACATTAGGGCTGGGAATATATTGAATAAATCTGCAATGGTTTTGTAAATGAAGCAACATCATCATGGATATTAACTTTTTCCCCACCAGCGTTTTTATAAACGTTGCGCCTGATTTTTTGATCATTTTCATAAAACATTTTATTCTAGCTTCATACATTCTTTTTTTATCAACACTTGAATGTGGGTACGTTTAAAAAAAAAAAAAGCAACATTTTGAACAAAAAGCTGAGAAAATCATGTTTCTGTCAAAGACTACATCCGGATGGGATTCAGAACGATGATCAAAACAGGTGGAGTAGATCAAGTCCATTGACACCCCCAAAGCTTCACAGTCCTATATAGCTCTTTGTGGGTGTAATGGAGACTCAGGCAGGTTGGGATCCATGTGCAGTTTATTAAAACACAGCAATATCAAAGTACAGGCAGGCCTAGGTCGAATCACCAAGGAGAACAGCAGTGTCAAAAGTATGGCAGAGAGAATGGGCATAACAGGCAGAGGATCAGGGCAGGCAGCAAACAATCAGAGTCCAGAATACAGGCAAACAGTCCAACAGGAGACAGACAGAACAGGATCGTAAAGAAAACAGGGAATAACACTCAGAAACAATACTTCGCAATGAGTGACTGAGCAACCAGGGTTTAAATAGTCAGTGTAATGGGAAACGGGTGTGAGTCCCGGAATGTGGGTGCTTGGGAAATGAAGTACGAATAAGTCTAGCCCTGCATCCCAATTCGCATACTATCCATACTGAATAGTATTCGAAATTAGAATTAGTATGTCCCAAATCGTAGTATGTTAAAAAGAGTATTCCAAAGATACCCGGATGGTTTACTATTTCCGGTCAGAATTTGAAGTGCGGATTGATGCACACTCAACACAAACACTGACTCATGCCTGGCAAGTTAAATAAATAACAGTCCTACGTGGAGCTAAACCGGATCGAACTTCCAAGCAATAAAGCTTCTGGCTTGTTTCAAAATGTATTTTATGTTCTAATGTGTTTTTTATTCGTTTTTTGTTCTAATATGTCAATATACAATATTTATTTGATATATTTTTATACATTTTTATTACAGCTTTAGTTTTAGTTATTTTAGTACATACAGTTGAACTTAATTATAAATATATATATATATATTAGGGGTTGAACGACTTCCATTTTTTTAAAGTCGACATTTATGTGATGAAAGTCGAGACAACGTCGACTAGTCGCTGATGACATCATTAATGACCAAAGAAGACTGAACCTCGAGCTGAGACGCGAACTCAGGTCTTCTTGTGCCCAGGACAGCTATGGCATATGGCACAGCGCTGCTCATAAGGTTATGAATCCTACAGAGCAGCTTTTGTATCAGTTCTTTTGTGTTATGGTCGTTATATTTCTCACAGATTTCTGCTCTTTCTGAATAAGATACAGATAAGTAGCACAATAAAGATTACATGTATATAGTGCATTAGTGAGTGATTGCGTGTGAATTAATTCTACCTGAAGCGTCTCTCTACTAATAGTGAAGCTGGCTGTGAGTTTTAGTTATCAAACTAAAACTCAAAATGTATTATAGTTAACTAAAACAAAACTATATATATATATATATATATATATATATATATATATATATATATATATATATATATATATATATATATATATATATATATATATATATATATATATATATATATATAGTTTTGGTTTAGTTTTTTAGTTACTATAATACATTTTGAATTTAATTGGCAAAAATGGCTGTTTAATCACAAAAAAGGGTTTATCTGAATAAAAAGAGAATTTTTGAGTAAATATCCAAATGTAGAGAGATTTTGTTTAATGTATATTGCCCAGCCCTAGTAAGCATCTCCTTTAGTGGTTGTAATTAGCATGTTCCCAGAATACCTTGTGTCTTCATGTATGCTTTACATTGGCATTCATCTCGACTTTTCTACTTGGTCGTAGATCAGGAAAGCTGCTCGGATAACAACGCGGGCTGCACTCACGGCTGCATCCAGGGCCCGTTTGGAGCACAGTGCACGTGTCCTATGGGCTACCAGCTGAGCAACGACTCAAAGACGTGCGAGGACATCGATGAATGCCATCCTCTGGGCATCTGCAGTCAGCACTGTTTCAATGAGAGAGGCTCCTTCCGATGCCATTGTCAGGAAGGATACACTCTAGAGGGAGATGGGCGCACCTGCAAGGCCTCAGGTTTGTGCGTCTCCTCTGAGCTCTGTGATCTCTGACAGATATTAGTGAAGTGAGTGGAGCCATACTCAGACTCCGAGGGCCAACTGGACCAGCTCAGCTGGGTCTAGCGCAGCTTCTCGGATTACCACAGATAAGACAAATAACATATATGTCAGTCACAAACTTTCTTACGGGGGTAATTGGGTGGTAATCACCAAACAAAGGGTTGTTTATGAGCTCTTCCGCTGACAAGAGCCCATTCCCTTGAGATAACCTGTTGAAAAATTCTGCCATCCGATATACCTCGTCTTCTTTCTGAAAATTGCTTTTCAACGGGACTCCTTTTTTATCCTATTATTTGGCCAGATATGTCTTGCATAGTTTTATAACTGAGAGCTGATACATAAAGAAGTTTTGGATTAATTTCTTGTCCTGCAAGGTTATTTGATACATTTAAAGATAATTGTGGTCATTGTGGACTTTTAATGACATATTGCCATCCAAATATGAAGCACACATAACAGTCAAAAGCTGGACACACAAAAGTTGGAATAGTTTCGCATGATGGCAAGCAAGATTATGCTTGAATGAATGAATATGACTGGATAATGAAGAAAAAGCCAAAATGATTTTATTCTGTTCTCCATTCCTTTTTCATCTGACAGGATCTCGTGAGGCATTGCTCTTAGTGGCCAGTCGGAATCAGATTATATCAGACGACATCCTCGCACAGCCAAACGTTATTCGGTCTCTTGTGCGAGACGGCCGCAACATCGTAGCGGTGGATTTCGACTCGGTTACAGATCGTATTTACTGGTCTGACACCACCCAGGACAGAATATGGAGCGCTCACAAAAATGGAAGTGACCGCACCGTGGTGAGTGACACAAATGCCTCTCCGGCACCTTTACAGGCAACATAAACCATCATCCCCCTAAAAATATAATTTCTCTTCCCTGCCAGATCTTTGATAGTGGAGTGACCGTCACTGAGAGTCTCGCTGTAGACTGGGTTGGCAGAAACCTGTATTGGACAGACTACATTTTGGAGACCATAGAGGTGTCCAAACTAGACGGGTCCCACAGAACAGTGTTGATTAGTGAAAACGTGACCAATCCAAGAGGTCTGGTAGTGGATCCTAGAAATAAGTAAGACCAACAAAGTAAACTGAGGAAAAAAATGGTGGAGAAACTATTTTCACTCAGAAATTGCCGGAAAATTTCACAATTAATTACAAAGTAACACATTGAATTAAACATGGGATTTTGAAGTATAAAGATGTAAAACATACTCCAATAATCTTTGTTTTATTTACAATTTTGAAAAAATCATTTTATATAAAATACATTTAAATTACCATTGGTTGAAAGCGAAATCCCAATATGCACTTTTCTATATATATTTCAGCTCGCACCTGATGTTTTGGACGGACTGGGGCAGAAATCCTCGTATTGAGAGAGCCAGCATGGATGGGAAGTTAAGGACTACGATCATCAGCAACAAACTTTATTGGCCCAATGGCTTAACAATTGACTACCCCAACAATCTGCTTTACTTTGCCGACGCTTACCTAGACTTCATTGACTACTGTGATTACGATGGAAAGAATCGAAAACAAGTGTTGGCCAGTGATCTGGTGAGACCTTTTTTTATATATTTTTATATTGTTTTATATACTCATTTATGAACATTACATTGAACAGCGATTATGTAGCTTTGCATGAACAATACTGTGTTCCTCAGTATTTTTGTCTTGTTTTTTTACAGTTTAAATATCTAAACATAATTAAATTAACTAAAAACTAAACTAACAAGTTAGTGTGAGAGCGCAATCTTATAAAAGCAGCGATAGGAGTGGAAAGTTCAGCGAGTGATCTACTGACGACACGCAAATTAAAGAACACAGACGCAGCCGGTAGATTTCCATTATAACCAACACGATCTACCAAGAGGAGCACAAATTAGCATCTGGCTTAAGACATGATTTTTGAAAGCGTTAAATAAGGCCACAAACACCAGTAAATTGATGAGCACAAATCTTAGTAAATCACCTTGCGTGACAAATTTAAAAACTCTGACAGTAAATCCTGACAGTAGTTTTTAACTGCAAAATAGAGTATGCGCTGGCACAAGCCGTTAGTAAATCTGTTCCTAAAAATTAAGTAACAATAAGCTTTTTTCTTACCTCACTTGTGTCATTTAGTTTTGCATCTGAAGTAACTGTATGGGCCTATTCATTTAAGAATGTTTATATTTTTGTATTGGAAGACAAAAACACAAATATAAGAAAATAATTGTTTGCAGTGCAAGCAAATTCAATACTATTTTAATAATGTAATATTTATGTAGAAACTCAGCAATGATTTAAAGTGGGGGTGCAATGTTTGAATATTAAGCCATACAATTTAGTTGCAAGTATGTGAACGCAGATAAACAATGTGATGGAAAGAACTGGGGGAGCTTGAAATCAAGCAAAACCAAATGCAGCTGTCTCTCTAAATTGGTCGACAGTAGAGTGCATTGAAATCTTCTCAACTTTTGGTGACATGACAGAGCATCACTTTTGCAAACCCTTGCATTTTCCCTCTATGTCCTTGCAATGTACCATCCCCATTTGAATGGATAATTCAACCAAAAAATGAAAGTAGTTCCAAACCTGTATGAGTTTCTTTCTTCTGTTGAACACAAAATAAGATATTTTGAAGAATGCCGGTAACCAGACAGCAGCCGTTGAGTTTCATTGTCAGACAGTGGCTTGTCCGATTTCCAGCATTCTACAAAATATCTTATTTTGTGTTCAACAGAAGAAAGAAACTCATACAGGTTTAGAACAACTTGAGGGTGAGTAAATGATGACAAAATTAAAACATTTGGGTGAACTATCCCTTTAAATATACTCTAATACAAAAAATAAACTCTAGTTCATAATGCAATGCATTGGCATCTGTGTTTACACACTTGCATGAAGTATGTTTCAGGCCTAAGTATCTTGCACACTAATGAATGCTTGTCTTTTTACATATTTACCATGTGAATAAATAAAACACCTCTTGTTTCTCGATGAAAAGGTACTTCAACATCCCCACGCAATTACCATTTTTGAGGATTTTGTCTATTGGACCGACAGATACGTCAACCGCGTGATCCGGGCCAACAAGTGGCACGGACAGAACCAGACGGTGATGCTGTATAATCTGCCCCAGCCCATGGGCCTGGTGGCACTTCACCCTGCCAGACAGCCTGCAGGTACAACGCTTCACAACAGCCGTAAAACAGTCATAAACTGCCCGCTACCTGGAGAGCAAAGTGTTATTGGATTAAATTCAGCAAGCCTAACAGACCATATTACATTCAAATTACATACAAATATATGTATTTAAGTCCTACTAACTAAAAATGTACTTTAAAATTCAGATGAATTGGATTTTATATAAATTTAAACTAAACTAAATTTAATTTAATAGCCGTTACCATGTATTTAAGTCATGTATGAAAACATGTATTTCAAAAGTATATTCTTTTAAAGTGTATGATTTTTTCATATTACACTTTTTTTTTAATTATAAAGTGTGCTTCTTTTTCACAAAGGTTCAGAGGCGAAGCAATTATATGATTGATTTTTTTTTTTTATCAGAATAACATGCACCAATGAATCGCACAGAGCAAGAGTGTTAAGAAAACAAATAGGGTCGATACTGATCTCATGTTAACCTCAAAGTTTGGATGTGTTCTTCCTGCAGGTTATAACCCCTGTGACCCCCACTCAACCCCTTGCACTCATATCTGCCTCCTGTCAGCGATTGGTCCCAGGTTCTACTCCTGTGCCTGTCCATCTGGCTGGACTCTCGCCGCTGACCAGTTCACGTGCGCTAGAGGTACGAGATACATCGATCGATATGGGTTTTTCATTGGCCAAAGCAGATATCTTGAGTTACTTGTGACTAATAAATAACAATTTATAGCCAATTAGATATGCAATACAATGCTGCATTTAAACACCAATTTTACATAAATGCTGAATGTACTTGCTGAAAATTCACTAAAATATATTAAATGCGTAGCATAGTCTTTTTTTTTCCAATCATCTAAAAGCAAATGAAAAAATACCTGTGTGATGCTAACTTGCTAGTTGGCCATTACTGCAGCACTCTATAGGAAATTACCTCAGATCTTTTAAAGTAGTGAAGATGTACCATAAGGCTACATTCACACTACTACACATTTGTATTTATTTTTTGCTCACATGTGATTCAGATCTGTTCTTAGCAATGCATATTACTACTAATGATACATTTTTTAAAATTATATTAAAGGGTTAGTTCACCCAAAAATGAAAATTATTTCATTAATTACTCACCCTCATGTCGTTGGACATCCGTAAGACCTTCATTCATCTTCGGAACACAAATGCAGATAATTTTGTTGAAAGCTGATGGCTGAGAAAGGCTTCAGATAGGCCGTCATTGGCATTCAGTACATTCCCACTCACAAGACCCATAAAGGCACTAAACACATCGATACAAAGTCCATCTCACTGCAGTGGCTGTACAAAAATTTGATGAAGCGACAAGAATAGTTTTTGTACGCAAAAAAATCTAAATAATGACTTTATCCGCCAAGTTATTGTCTTCCGTGTAGGTCTCGGACGTAAACTCACCTGGAACTCATGCGATAGCGGCGCCCCCCCCTCTTCCGGGTCATGTATCTGAACGGAGGATCTGTGTCATATTCTCGTGCTGCGTCGAGTTCACGTCAATAACTTGGTGAATAAAGTCGTTATTTAGATTTTTGTGCGCACAATAACTATTTTCGTCACATTGTAAAATTATTGTACAGCCACTGTAGTGAGATGTGTTTAGTATCGATGTGTTTAGTGCCTTTATGGGTCTTGTGAGTGGGAATGTACTGAATGCCAATGACGGCCTATCTGAAGCCTTTCTCAGCCATCAGCCTTCAACAAAAATATCTGCATTTCTGTTCCGAAGATGAATGAAGGTCTTACGGATGTCCAACGACATGAGGGTGAGTAATTAATGAAATAATTTTCATTTTTGGGTGAACTAACCCTTTAATGGTAGGAAATAAAAAAAATATTAATGGAACATAATCTTTACCTAATATCCTACAGATTTTTGGCATAAAAGAAAAATCGTTTTGTATCGCAGTGTTTTGTTGGCTATTGGCACAAATAAACCTGTGTGACTTATGACTTTGGGGTCAGAGTCACATATGTGGTACTAAACCCGATACAGATCAGATGTTTTACAATGCAACATCAGTCTGAATGGTCATATCAGAATTTATGCGACTTTTACGCAGCTCTGCATCCATCACATTTCTGCTATGTACAAGTGAAACACGAGGGCCCATATCATAAATATTTAAAAATTTCTGCTCTCTGTTTTCATATTCTTTGGCTTTCTTTTTTATATTGCCTGTGCATAAATTCACTGGCACACTATAAATAAATGCGTAATGGCTTACTTTAATGTTTTCCTTGTTTTCTTCCGTATGACAGCGTGCTGTGTGACGCCTTTTTATAGTCCTTTTGCGCATGCGGGTCAGTCCAGGACAATGATATGTTCAGTGTGAACGTGGACTAAGATGACTTTAATGAATATGCCATGGACAAAGATAAATTAGTGCAATGAGTTTAACTGTTCATTCCTTCTTGTGGCTACTTTTAATGAATAATGCATGTGTCTATGCCTTTAATGTTGGCCTCTGTCCATTTAATATGCTTCGCAGTGAATGAATGAAGCAGTCTTCTGTTAAAATTGGATATAGATTTCAGGGGAATGAAAACTTGTCAACAGAAACCCATTTTCGATTTACTAAGTAAGCTTCTTTGCGGAGGCAAACATTTACTATTATAAAAGGCCTTAGCTCAGCTGACAGTAACGGATGAAAGCGCGCAAGAGGCCTTTAGTCTTAAGAAGCCCTTAACATTCTCTTTAGGGCAGACTCTCAACCTCACTCAGGTTTCAGCCTTTGTCAGCGCTGTCAAGTGCATTCTTCCATGAGAGTTTAACAATTAATCCAGACAAACGGTGATTGAATGGCCTGTTTTTCACAATCAACTGTGCTGATATGGCGTAGTTTACTCTGAGGCATTTTCACCAGTATCTCATATCTGCTAGACTAAATGCAATGAGATGATACCTAATTCCGGGAATCTGTGCTATCCCTTATGAAAAAATTGTGCTCGAGTGTAGTGAATGTGCACTTGCAATGTACTTTAAATCTTAAAAGTGTATATTGCTAAAATAAAAAAGCCATGTATATTTTAAGAGAGTACACTTTTATGACTGTTTCTTCACACTTAACTACATTTTTACATTTAAAAAAAAGTTTTACCTTGGAGTACATTTTAAATCATTATGTTTTAATATTTTTGTCAAGTTTTGTCATGATAAGTGCACTTATTTTGACGCTAAAGTGCATGTAAAATAGTTGAAATAACTCAGTTAATACATTTTAATTTAGTACATTTTAAATATACTTAATTTTAACTTTATCATTAAAATTGTGTAATTACAAATATATTTAAAGACATGTAATATAAGTTTTAATAGTAATGACAATACTGTTATTTATATTAAATATATAAAGTATATTTTAGTTTACCATAAATGCTTGTCAGTACACTTTAGCCATATTTTAAAGACAATAAAATACATCAAAAATATATTTAGGAGGGTCAAAAAAGTTTAACTATGGTAACTGCATTTAATATCAAATAAAACTTTTATCATTTAATTGCACATAACATGCATTTAAGTGTCAGAAAACATTACATTCAGTTTGCTCTTAAGTACAGTATATTCTTATTCTTAAGTTATTCTCTTTTTTTTAAGTATGCTAAAGTGTACTACTTTTTCACAAGGGATAGTAAGCATCTGAGCTTGCTTACAGGAAAAGAAAATCATGTCATTATTTCCCAAGATGTAATTGCTTAAAAGCCCAATATTATGATTTTTTATGAATGGCATGTGAATTACATATAATGTATGGCTGATGATTTTGCAGTTGAGGATCCATTCCTTGTTGTGGTGAGAGACAGCATAATTTACGGCATCCCACTCAACCCGAACGACAAGAGCAACGACGCCATGGTGCCGGTCGCAGGGCTGCTGAATGGATATGATGTTGATTTTGATGATGCTGAGCAGATGATCTATTGGGTGGAACATCCGGTAAAGCATATAAACATTTACTACCTTATCTCAGATGATTAAATCAAGTTGCATCCTTAATTTTAACTAGTTAACAGGTGTTTTAAATTCTAAAATTAGGTTTTTGTCTTATTTATTTGCACAGGGGGAGATTCATCGGGTAAAGTCAGATGGAACCAACAGAACTGAGTTTGCACCAGCGGCCATCTTGGGTTCTCCGGTCGGACTGGCTCTGGACTGGATGGCTCAGAATTTGTACTACTCTAACCCTTCATCGCAGTCTATTGAGGTTGGCAAGCCTCAAGCATCATAGTTTGTTCTTGTCAGGGCTGAGGGGTAGAATAGTTTGACTACACCAGTTTTATCAATGATAAAAGCTACGTAGTTTAAGTCTTCTCACCGGCAGATCCATGTGCTACAAGCGGTGTTATTATTAACAAATAATTTGCATTAATTGAAATAATGTATAAATATTAGAGTTTTTTTTTTGCCTTGGCAACTAACTGAAAGTACTAATATTGCTAACACTAAAACTGAAATATAACTAAATTAAAGCTAAATAAAAATATAAAAAATAATAAGACAAAAGCACGTAACAAAATGACTAAAGCTTAAACTAATTGTTTTATTAAAATATAAAAATAAAATCTAATTCAAAATAATAATAAATGCTACAATAGTATTTAAATATTTATATATATAAATATTAAAACCCACCTTTTTAGCAGAGCTTTTGATTGATTCTTAATTTTTCAGTTTTTTTATTTATTTTTTTATTTTGTTGTTGTCGATTTTTAAAATCTGTAGCACTTTGAGATTTTGTTTAATATAAAGTGTGTTACAAATAAAAATGTTATTATATTTTTTATTATAAAATACATTAATAGTATTTGTTTTCAATAACAACCTTTGTTTTTGATAGAAAAATGAAAGAATATAATACCCATATATGAGGAGGTATTACTGTAAATACAACTGTCAGTTTGCCTCTAGTAAATGTAAACTGGCATAACAAAATTATATATGATTAAATACTGTAAATTAATTATATATTACTGAATGTTTGATACTGCTACTAGACAGGTGAAAGCTTCATTTATATGGTTTTCCCTGTTGTTTTGCTTCCAATTTGTTTCTTTATTCTTTATTTTATTATTTACCTAAATTATTACTTAAACATCCTGAGGAAATAATTATTAAATGTACAATTTTGTTATTTATTCAATCATACAAAATTTATTTTTATATTCTAATTTTTAACAATTTGTTTATTTATTCAGTAGTTAGTTTATGTTAAAAAAATGTTTTTATTTTTTTTATTTTAAATACAAAAGAGTGTTAAACAGCATATTCACTTTGCTGTTGTTTTATATATTTTGTATTATATAATTGAAAAATTGCAATGGTACAGTTATTGTGCCCAATCTGATTTGTTTCAGGTTCTGAGGCTTAAAGGAGAAATTCAGTACAGAAAAACCCTCATCACTAACAACGGCTCACCTACTGGCGCAGGAGCTCCCGCTGGCATTGCAGTGGACCCGGCACGTGGGTAAGCCCAGATAAGCAGAACTTTGGCATTAACTCTGATCCGCAAATTCAACAAGCTCGAGCTGATTTGATGTCATCTGCCTGGTCTGAACTGACTGAGCACAATAAACAACAGACTCAACATGCACAGCGTCATGATCAGTCCTTAAAATATACATATACATTCAGCAACAAAAAGATGCTTTATTTGCTGTAGGTATTTTACATACAGGATGTGTTTCTGTTTAGTGATGTTTCATATCTGTTTTAGAAAGATGTACTGGACGGATCAGGGAACAGAGAGCGGTATCCCGGCCAAGGTGGCATCGGCAGATATGGACGGCTCCAACCCGGCCATCCTCTTTACCCATAATCTAGAACATGTGGAGTTCATAACGATAGACATCAAAGAGAACAAGCTGTACTGGGCCGTTACAGGAACTGGCGTGGTATGCCCCGTTTCCACACGTTTGGTGCATGCAATCAGAAATATTAATGTACCTTGCATGCTTTAGATTTTAGCTAGTTGGATATATTAATATTACAGTATATATCAAATATACTACCGTTCAAAAGTTTGCCCAATAAGGCTGCATTTATTTGATCCAAAATACAGAAAAACATTAATATTGTGAAATATTATAATAATTTACTATTTTAACTATTTTCTATTTTAATATATTTTAAAATATAATTATTTCCTGTCATATCAAAGCTGATTCAGCTTCAGTGACACATGATCCCCCAGAAATCATTTTAATATGATTTTCTGCTCAAGAAAGATTTATTATTGTGCTTCTTAATATTTTTGTGGAAACTGTGCTACATTTTTTCATGATTCCTTGATAAATATAAAGCATGTATTTAAAAAAATATATATATTGTATAACATTATAAATGTCTTTACTGCCTGCATTTGATTAATTGAATTATTATCTTACGTACAGTATATTTATTTGCATCAACCTTTATATATGTACAGTATGTGTGTATGTATGCATGTATGTATGTATGTATAGGTTGATGCAAATATATACTGTATGTATGGATTTAAATCAACCTTCTACAACTGTTTCTTCAATGTTTCAGATCGAGCGCGGTGACCCAGATGGATCAAACCGCATCACTATGGTGAATGGATTATCCCATCCATGGGGTGTGGCCGTACACGACTCCTACCTTTATTTCACAGATCGAGACTTTGAGGTGATTGAGCGTGTCGACAAAGCCACGGGACTCAACCGGGTCGTAATGCGGGATAATGTCGCTGGTCTTAGAGTACTCAAAGTACACCATAGAGACTGTGAGTATATACAATTAACATGTAATATATTGTTCCGAAACTTAGAGAGCTACCTTGCTGTCGACTACCTTTCTAAACAGTATACTAACTGAATTTGGATGAAAAACTATTTGTAACTCTCTACATTGATAGTAAATCATACAAATAGTTCCTCCTACACAAAGTGCACTGAAAATGCACAATTAATTTCTAAGGAGTTTGATGTTTGCATGTTGCTAATCTAAATAACATGAACTCTAATATACATAAAACTACACCTATACTACCAATGTTGGGATTTTAGGCTATTTTGTCTTCTTTTAGGCTAGATCATTTCTATTACACGTTATTTATTTGCATCTGCAGATTTTAATTACAATACATATATTCAAAGGCCACTTCTCAAAATGAGTAGTAGCGCATACATACAGCAAAGTTTTATTTTCACTCTTATCTATATTCCAAAGGTTTTTACAGAGGGGTTTGTTCATATCGCATTAACCAAATTTATGTAACCTTTTATTCCTAAAATATGGTGAAAATAGGTTTGATAAAAAGAGATATCCAAAATCCTCTCTGTAAACTCTTATAACTCCTTTTACTCTAATATGTCATTAAAATAATTTTGAACCCGACTTTATCCAGTGGTCAGATTTCTTCTCTGGATATTTATGCAAATTGGTGCTTAATTAATTAGATAAAAAGAAACTTGTTATTCCAGACAATCCTAATTAATAAAGTGGGGGAAGAATGGCGATATCAATTAGTTAAATTTTTTTTACTATGTCCATTAGAACCTCAGAATCTCTCATTTCATTTTTGTGTCATTTTTGAGCATTTTAAGCGACTCATCCCACGGTTGACTTATGGTGGTCTTTTCTGGAAGTCATAGTAACATTGATGCCCGTGCAGCAATTACCAGAGAGGGATGAATGACTTTCAATGGGATATCAGTTTACCAATTAGTTCCCCTTGCCTCAGGGGGACACTCAGCTTTACACGGAGAAGAATCAGTGTCCCTTTGTCCGTGTTCAGTGCACATGCTCTCTCTCTGTGAACGCTTTCTATTGTACAAGTCCTTCCAGAAAGCCGTGCAAGTGATAGCAGAGCAGTAATATATCAGTATTACTACATACTGAGATGCACCAGAAATGTGTATACATTACCAGCATAGACAGATATGAGTCAGTATCATGTACTCAAATGATTAACTTTTTGCAGTTTTCTTGTAAAAGTAACTCTTATTCTCTTTATCTGGTCTAAGTTTGTCCCTCTGTCTTCTCCCCATAGCCTCAGCAGGCTCGTCTAACGGTTGCAGTAATAACGTGGGGATATGTGAGCAGTTGTGTCTACCACGCCCCAGTGGCCTGTTCAGCTGTGCCTGTGCGACTGGGTTCAAACTCAATGCTGATAACAGAACCTGTTCCCCCTACCAATCCTATGTGGTGATCTCTATGCTCACTGCCATTAAGGGCTTCAGTCTGGAGGGAGCGGATCACTCGGAGTCCATGGTGCCCGTGGCAGGCAGAGGTGGGGATCAGTAGGGCTGGGCGGTACACATGAAAAAATATATTATTTAAAATATTTTTTTAATATCATATAATTATAATATATTAAGTAAATATTATTAAAAAAAGGTATAATATAATTTTGTATTTTGTGTTACTTTTATACAAAAGTGATTTTACATTTACATAAAAAGTATTTACAAATGATATATATACTACACATACATACATGCATTTATGATTAATTTTCATATTATTAATTGATTAATAAAAAATACAGTAAAAAAGTCTAAAAATTAGTTTTAAAAATGATCTACATTGTTTTGCCCTAAACCCAAGGACAAATGTTTAAAGTTTTTCATTTATATGAGCAAATAAAACATAACTATTCAATTTATATAAAAAGTATTTTCAAATTATTTTTATTAAAATATAACATAACTATTAAATTTATATAAAAAGTATTTTCAAATTATTTTTATTATTATTTTCTTTATTTAATTATTTAATGTTAATATTTATTAATGTTACTATTTATGTATTGCCAATGAAGCTAAGTAGATTCAACATTTTCGAAAAGCATAATTCATGTGAATATCGTGTAATGAAAAATGCTTGGTACAATGAAAAAAAAGAATGTTGGACTATAATTTTTGTGTGTGTGTCTGTGTGTCCTGTAGGCCGCAATGCTCTTCACGTAGATGTGCACATGCCTTCCAGTTTCATTTACTGGTGTGACTTCAGCAGCACCGTGGCGTCTCAGAACGGAATCCGCAGGATTAAACCGGATGGCTCTGGATTCCGCAGCATCGTCACCTCTGGAATTGGGCGTAATGGAATACGGGGCATTGCTGTAGACTGGGCCGCAGGTGAGGGGTTATGTGCTTGTTGTATGTTAAAAATCAGATTTGTTGACTTTCTCTGACCGCTTCTCTGGTCATACAGAACATTTTGATTGAAACAAATTTGGTCACATTCCAAAACCAGGGAAGCCCATCAAACAGAATGTGAATATTAAAGCCAAGTACCTCAGATACACTGAATTCATGGAGCGTTATGTGAAGCCACTGCTTTCATGTGGTTTATACTATTCTGGAATGTTCTAGAGCAGCTTTAGAGGTCAGAATGGTGACAGCCTTACTGTAGGGACATGTTAATTAACTTGCGTTAGTAAAAGCACAGACAGGGGGCATTGGAGAAGATTAAAGGTTAATATATGACAGAAAAGAGGCTCACTTGGTTTAGACCCCACTGACCCATGGCTTGTTAAACATAAACTTTTAACCCGAATATGTGATTAAACAAGTATGGCACACTACATGTCTCTTAAAATTCAGTAAAAACAGTAATACTGTTAAATATTTTAATTCTGTTTAATACTGTTTTCTATTTGAATATTATTTAAAATCTTCAGTCACATGATCTTTCAAAAATCATTCTAATATGCTAATACGGAAACATTTTTTATATTTTTTGTGGCAACCATGATACATTTTTTCAGGATTCATTGATGATTAGAAAATCAGTGTCCCATAGTGTTTATGTAAGGCATTTGATAACATTTTGTTTTATTTTATATACTTTACTTTTTGTTTAATCATGACTACAATTTGATATTTTTTGTTGCATATTTTATTTCTGCTCATCTTATTATTCGACTCTTTTCTAAGAACATTCATAAAGGACTATAACTTTACATGCCATCTTTAAAACGCAACCCTCTTGGCCTCACTTTCCCTCATGGTGCAAGAAGCTGACAAAACGGATGCATTTGAATTTAAAAAGTAGCGCAAGCAGAATGCAAGGACACTTCCTGTGTGTGTACGCCCCTTAATCTCTCATTGAATGTTTAAGCATTTTGAGTGAATTTCATGCACATTGAGTTTCTAAGCTTTTTGTGCAATTACACATTCTTGTATTTGTTTTTCCACAGGAAACCTCTATTTCACCAATGCCTTCTTGACTGAGACGTACATTGAAGTAATTCGACTCAATACCACGTTTCGTCGTGTTCTTCTCAAAACCCAAGTAGACATGCCACGTCATATTGTGGTAGACCCCATGAACAGATACCTCTTCTGGGCCGACTATGGACAGACCCCTAAAATCGAGCGGGCTTTTCTAGATGGTTCCAACCGGACAGTGCTGGTTTCTTCAGGCATCATCACCCCTAGGGGTTTGGCTTTGGACCACCGAGACGGATACATCTATTGGGTGGACGATTCCCTGGACATGATCGCACGAGTCCGGCCCGAGGGGGGCGAGACGGAGGTCGTACGGTACGGAAGTCGATATCCGACTCCATATGGCGTCACAGTGTTTGAGGGGAGTGTAATCTGGGTGGACAGAAACCTGAAGAAAGTCTTCCAAGCCAGCAAACAGCCAGGTGCGACCGACCAGCCGGTTGTGATCAGAGACAACCTCAACATGCTTCGGGACGTCACCATATTTGACCGGAGGATGCAGCCAAGTTCAGCCCACGAGCTCAATAGCAACCCCTGCTTGGAGTCTAACGGTGGCTGCGCTCACTTCTGTTTCGCCATTGTGGGAACTCAGACGAGGAAGTGTTCGTGTGCCTTTGGGAATCTAGCTGCGGATGGCAGCAGTTGTGTGGTATCCCGGGATGACTACCTCATTTACACGACAGAAAGCACTGTACGATCTCTGCGGCTGGATCCAGAGGATCACTCGCTACCGTTTCCCGTGGTTAACGTTCCCCGGACTTCGGTAGCCCTTGATTTTGACCGATTGGATGGCAGGATCTATTTCACCCAGAGCTCGGGCGCAGGCCAGAGCAAGATTAGCTTCATTACTTTGGCTTCACCTACCTCTCCTGCTACAGAGGTAGCCTCAGGTGAGCTGCTGATTTAAACTCCTAATGCACTCTGACACTGCAGGTTCAGCTAGAAAAGGAAAGGTAATTACGGCAATATTTGAATGTTGGCTTGTCAAAGTGTCTTGCATGACATTTAAATTTTACAATTGTTAGTTTACAGTCTGGAGGTTATTTAGATATTATTTACCATATTAGTCAACTTGTTCTTTTAATGTGAACTATAAAAAAGAAAAAAAAAGCATGAGAAGTTTTTTCACAGGCAGCAAATGCAGATTTGTTATTGTCATTTATATATATATATATATATATATATATATATATATATATATATATATATATAATGCATTTCTACTGTCACTGTAGAATTTGTGCAAAAAACACATAACCTATGATAACCCCTTCTAAGACCTCAGAGTTGGGGTGTAACGATACCCTAATGTTGTGATTCGATACATATCATGATACTAAACTCACGATACAATATTATTGCGATACTCCAAGGCATATGGTAAAATGTCAGAAAAAAAGCTGTACTGTTAATTTAAAATGCTTTTTTTTTTTTATTACATCGGGGGTGGAAATTAACAGGCTTGGACTTGTTGCTGGCAACCCAATGCACAGGACAATGTGACATCAGAATAAAAATATTCATGATTCTGAAGATGAAAATACATAATTATTTTAGACAATATGCATGCACTCTGTCACTAGATATATTTAAAATAATGTAGGCCACTTTTTACTGGTAATATAAGACATTTGTCATTATCAGGAGGACCCACAAATATTTCCCCAATGCATTATTATACATTATACATTTAATTTTACATAAAGTAGTTCAATGTAGTACTGACACTAAAACTCTGTAATTACTATGTAAATAAACTCTTAAATTTATTCTCTCACAGAAATTTTTATTTTGGGCGAACTATATACAATACAGATTGTCACTATCCATGATATATATTGTTGCAATTTTGTATTGTGATGACACAGTATATTGTAGCACCCCTATCTCACAATATATATATATTTTTAAGAAATATTTAAAAAAAGATTTTACTGTCGCTGTCGAGTATAAGTCTGCCAGGGAGCTCGCACCAGTGCAGGCTTGATAAAAGTGTACATCAAGGGCGCATATCGATCGCAAAGGGGGTGTGCGCAAATTGGAAAGTCCTTTAACCATTCAGACCACAAGAGGCGTGATCAACAGGCATTGACCCATCGTTTCTCTGTCTGTCATCGTGTTAAACCCTCCAATAGCGCGCCAGGTGGATAAGCCAGTTTGTGATTGGTTCCTGCAAAAGTGTAACAGAAGCAGTAGAAATTAATGTACAGGTTTCCAGACTGAGTTGCAGAGGGAAATCAAATCGCCGGCAGATCAGGCTGGGTTTACCCAGTCTAGTATAAAGCTGGAATGACTGCTACATTCGTATAGTGTTTGCATGTGTTGACAGTTACAAATAAAGCCACAATAAGCTCATGGAGTGAACTTGTCAATCATGATGGATGATGCAGAGGAAACTCTGACCAATAAGAGGACAGTTATACTCACATGTGACTTGGATAAACACATTTTGATATGCTTTGAAAGGTTGCCTTGTGAAAGTGAACCGAGCCAAGAAGAAAATGCAACATTGTTGCGAATTAAGTCCCTGTTTCGGGAAAAACTAACAATCTATAGGTGTGAAGCCGCCCTAAAATGACAAATGGGACACCCTACGGTCGTGTGGACTGTCTTCACACGCATGTGGTGCCATTGTAAGTCCACAAGATTGTAAGTGAAAGTGCGCAATTTGGAACAGGGCCATTGTGGTTGCTTGCTAGATTGTTGCCAAGGTATTTTGAGTGGTAAAAGTGCCAAAAAGAAGTATAGGGCACTGCTATGCATTTCTAAAGGCCAATTCACACTGCACAGACAAACGCCAACAAATAGGTTGGCCGCTGTATTTAGAATTTTATTAAAAATAACCATCATGTTCACACTGACAGGTCAGATTACATCAGAGTTTGTTGTCATTTGTTGGAAAAACCATGACCATGACACACTGCTGAGACATTCCATGACCCTACAAACACAGTTTAACCATGTTCAGTCGGGTGAAAACAAACTCAGACCAACAGCAACAGACACCGACAGGGGTGGCACACTGATCCAACAAACTCTGACAGACTTGTTTGTTGGCATTTGCCTGTGCGGTGTGAATTGGCCTTAAAGAGTTCTAATTGATTGTTAAGCGATTGCTGATATATTCAGAGTGGTACATATAATAGGCTGCATTTTTTGTTTTTCTAGCAAGTGTTTATATCTTTGTTTTTCTGAATGATTTCTTCTCTGTGGAGATCTGGGAGCTCCTGATGGTATCGCCTATGACTGGATCAATAAGAGGATCTATTACAGTGATTACATTAACCAGACCATCAGCTCCATGGCAGTGGATGGATCTCAGAGGACTGTTGTAGCACAGGTGCCTAGACCCAGAGCTATCATGCTCGATCCATGTAGAGGGTGAGTCTCTGATTCAGTAGCTCTGTGATTTAGATGTTTAATGAGCCATTTTTTAAAATTTAATTTAAATGCATTTCTATTTCTGTATGCGTCAGGTATATGTACTGGACCGACTGGGGAACCAACGCTAAGATAGAGCGTGCGACTCTGGGGGGAAACTTCAGGACAGAGATTGTCAACACTAGTCTGGTGTGGCCAAATGGTCTGACACTGGACTATGACGATCAGAGGCTGTACTGGGCAGATGCCAGTTTGTAAGATCTATAGTTTCATATCAAGACACTATTGGTATTATTACCTAGCAACACTTCTCCTGCACTGTTTGTGCTACATAATGTTAAGGAAAGGTTTACTGGTTTTCTTTCTCCGTGCAGACAGAAGATTGAGAGGTGCTCACTCACCGGCACTAACCGTGAGATCATCGTAAGCACTGCCATCTACCCATTTGCAATGACAGTGTACGGTCAGCAGATCTACTGGACGGACTGGAACACACGCAGCATCTACCGCGCGAACAAGCATGATGGGTCCGACCAGAGGGTGATGCTACAAAACCTTCCATCACGGCCCATGGACATCCACGTGCTATCCAACAGCAAACAGCAGCAGTGCAGCAGTCCCTGCGAACAATTCAACGGTGGTTGCAGCCATATTTGCACCCCAGGTATGTCCATATTTCAAAACAGTTAAAGCCATTATGCTCTAAACCAGGTCCTGGAAGGTCGCTGTCCTGCATAGTTAAGCTCTTGCTTGCCTCAACACACCTGTTGGAGGTCTCTAGGGCTACATTAAATCTACATTAATCCAGATAGATTTGAGTTTTTGTTTCAAAATGCTCTCCATCCACACTAATGTTTTCCAAAAGTTTCTCATCCACACTGAAACATAGGTAAACGCCAAATTCAACTTAATGCGCATGAGATGCAACATTAAAGCTCACTGAGATGATACAGACAGTGTAATAAAGTTATTACACAATTCTTCTGGCAGGATTATTTTATTCATCAGTGAATGGGGAGATATTATGTTAAATAAAATGATTAACCATTATTAAGTTTTGTGTGAAACGTAAATTCACTTGTGTTTTGCTTCAGGACAAAGTAAATTGTCTGTCATCCTTACAGGACTGTGATATGAAGTGAGCAAAGTAATATATTTTAGTAACTGTTTGAAAGGGAATAGCACATAACTGGCACAATAGCGGAATAAAGATACATATCTATTGGTACAATATGCGTCACGTGACTAGTACTACACATATGTGTCATCGTTTTCAAATACCTCCATCTTCACAGTCCACACTACAATGCGAAGACAGCGTTTACAAATGTATCTGCTTCGGAGATGGTTTTCGTTGCCTTAGAATATGTTCTCAGTGTGGATGGAAGGCCAAAACGGAGAGAAAAAGATGCGTTTTCAACCGAAAATGTATCAGTGTGGACAAGGCTGAGTATCCCTGGTAAGACCTTGATTAGCTGGTTCAGGTGTGTTTAATTAAGGTTGGAGCTAAACTCTGCAGGACAGTCGCCCTCCAGGAGCGGGATTGGACACCCCTGCTCTAATTTAAAGGCTCTGTTCAAAAACCTAGTGAGCTGCATTGCTGTGTACTGAAATGAAACCTCATGGTTGACTCATTTAGAGCACTCTACATAGGCACAGCTCAACATGTGATGCTCCCTTAGAATTTAATTATATTTGGATTATCTTTGGCTCTGGAGTGCACATTATGAGGCCTATATAGGCAGCTCACTAGGCTTTAAAACAGAGCCTACATTCTTTTAAAACAAAAGAAGAAATGTTAGATATATTTTAAACAATCAATATAATTGGTATAGTTCTAATGTTAAACCCATCTTTAAAATTAAATATGTTTAATACACTTACATTGTGAAATTAAGTACTTTAATTTAAAATACATCAGGCCCTCAGGGAGCAGAGTGTCAGTGTCCCTCTGAGGGGCGCTGGTATCTGGCCGACAACAAATACTGCATCCCTGACAATGGGACACGCTGCCAGTCGGGACAGTTTACTTGCATGAATGGCCGCTGCATCCGTGCCCAGTGGAAATGCGACAACGATGATGACTGTGGGGACGGCAGTGATGAACTCGAGAGAGTCTGTGGTGAGATGCTTAGATGTTGTTAGTTTGTACAGAGGACTTCAAATCTTTTCAGAATTATGTGAATACAGTTTATTGATTCAGAATATGTGCCAGAATATGTGCCATAAATGCTGTGTCAAACATGCACATATGCGACAGCAATGCTCTGCACCATTTAGAGTGCTCACTTCAAGAGGACTTCACTCATATTGACTATTAATGATGCATTTTCAAGAGTGAACTAAACTTAAAATTGATATTGCATGTGTATAATATAATATCATGTTGACAATACCTATGTCTAAGTCTTTCCGTCGCTGTCTGACTGTCTGTTTGCAGTCGGTGAATGAATTTCCCTCTCCTGCACTGCGGCGCAATCTTTCACTAACATATTTCCTCTTGCTTTTTTCTTACTTGCACAATCTGCTCAAATCTCTTGCTCCAGGATCCAAGAGTCATTTCGTTTTTGGTGTGTATTCTTGCTTACTTCTATTCACGTGTAGCTAAAAGCTTTGTTCCTAAACCTTGTGTTCTGCCTACATATTTAGTTAACATGATTTTGCTGCCTTTTTAGGCACCTTCTTTTGGCCAAATTCTAAGGCAGTACCACATGTACGTTTTGCAGAGACAACAATGCCATAACGCATTGCAACAAGCTACATGTAAAAATCAATGCAATTCATGTTGATTATAAATATAATTAGAATTCATTCAGAACTGAAAAACAGATAAAAATCTATTTAAAAATTTTAGGATTTTATGGAAATGTATTTTGAAACTGGGCGTTTCGAACGTTCAGAAATAACATTTTCATAAATTATCAGTGCACTGAATTGTTAGTTAAGCATGTTAACGGCAATTTTTATTTAAATCCTAAAGTAGTTCAATGTAGTACTGACACTAAAACTTCATGTTAATAAACTCTTAAATTTATTCTCTCACAGAAATTTAAATTTTGGCTGAACTATATACAATACAGAGTCAGCGACACTAAGGCAGTTTACTAGGATTTGGAACAGTAGTCTTAGACTAGACAAAATGTAATAACCATTCATAAAAATACTAACCTCTTCTACAATGCACTCTTTGGCATGCAGTCCCACAAGCAGCAGCATTCATTTCACTCTCAGGTAAACTAAATAGAGAGATAGAGGATGTAGGCGGTGAGTTCCACTAGTTCCTGTTAGTTCATTCTGCATTTTCTGCATGTCAACATGATTTTTTTTTTATTATCTGTGCATGGCAGCATTTCACACCTGCGAGCCCACCGTGTTCACATGTGGAAATGGCCGTTGCGTGCCGTATCACTACCGCTGCGATCACTATAATGACTGCGGCGATAACAGCGACGAGACAAGCTGCCTTTTCCGCCCCTGCGACCCCAACACCGAGTTCTCCTGCAATAACGGTCGATGCATTGCACGGGACTTTGTCTGCAATGGAATGAACAATTGCTACGACAATGGGACATCAGATGAACAGAACTGTGGTATGTTACAAAAGTTGCTATATAAACAGCCTGCATTTTACAAGCATATGATATAGTTTTATGTCTCATAAATTGATTTTAAGCAATTTATAACGGCTTTTCGTTGTTATAAAACACAGCTGAGAGGACATGCCAGCCAGAGCACACCAAATGCCAGACCACCAACATCTGCATCCCACGCTCGTACCTATGTGATGGAGATAATGATTGCGGAGACAACAGTGACGAGAGTCCGACGCATTGTGGTGAGTTTCTCTCTCTCCTGTCGGTTTGGTTCATAGATTTTAATTTAACTTTTAATTCAAGTTAAAAAGGATAGTTCACCCAAAAACTTAAATTCTGCCTTAATTTGCTCACCCTCAAGATGTTACAATCTTGTGAGTTTCTTTCTTCTTTTGAACACAAAAGAAGATATTTTGAAAAATGTGGGTAGCCCAAAAAATTTTGGTCCCCATTGACGGCTTAGACAGGCCACTGGCTGACACTGTTCACGTGATCACCATGATTCATGCGCATGAGTTGTTCTGCTATTGAGGCTAGAAGAAATAGTTGAATAAAGGCGTTATTTTGAACCACTGGAGTCACATAGACGATTTTTACAATGTCTTTACTACCTTTCTGGGCCTTGAAAGTGTTCATTAAATAGCTGTCTATTGAGGGGTAGAGAACTCTCAGATTTCATCAAAAATATCTTCATTTGTTTTAGTTGTATTATATTAAATAATATAAAAATATATTACAAATAATTTAAATATTATTTTATCAACTAACATGATTATTATAAAGGTGTTCAAACGACCCAACACATTCATGTTAATTTCTGCTATAGTTAACAAGTTTGTCAAAAGGGGATAAAATAAGGGGAAAAAGAGAAACTAAATAAACGTGATACATATCTGTCATAGTGTGGTTGCATGAATAACGGCTAAAATAATGCTCGCCTTTAAAAATTTACAACGGGGGCTCAGCTAAAATATATTGCCCCTAGAATATAGATACTCCTCACCCGTGAATGTTGTTACTATGAATGTGGTTAGTAAATAAATAAATAATCAATTAATCAACTATCGGGAAAATGAGAAAATGTGTAATCATTTTTTTTGTGTATTTCTACTTTAGAGTGGAATTAAATGAGTAACTGCTTTAACAGCTCAAAAACCATTAGATAATCATTTCCTTTTAGTTTTCGAGCCAGTTGTTGTTCAACTTGCGCTTTCTGGATTTTTAGTTAAATTAGTGACCGATGTATGTGAGCGGTTCCACCTGGTGCCGCTGAGGGACAGTCATTTCTGTCTTGTTTGATGATTGTTTTCCATGTTTATGACCCATGTTTGCCATTTAAGGTTGACTGATTTATGTAACACTCATCTGTTTACTTGACTTTAGTGTTGGTTTACCTCTGACTGAGAATGCTCTTCCCTCCTCACTCCTCAGCCACATCGACATGTTCTCAGAATGAGTTTCGCTGTTCAAGCGGACGCTGTATTCCTGGGCACTGGTACTGTGATGGTGGGACAGACTGTAGTGATGGTTCTGATGAGCCCACTACCTGCAGTAAGTACTACACACACACACACACACACACACACACACACACACACACACACACACACACACACACACACACACACACACACACACACACACACACACACACACACACACACACACACACACACACACACACACACATTTTATCAGGCATTCATCCAACATATGTGAAAAAAGTTATGGACTTAAAATTTTAAAAGTTAAAATTAAAAAATGTTAAAAGTTACAATTTTGGACCCTGTATGAACCACTTTACATGGGGGGAAACTATGAAAACACTGTGATGTGAAGATAAAGCTGTATTTATCAAGGGAAACCGCTGGCCATGTTTTTTTGGGTGGTGAGTTAATGATGGGTATCCTGCCTCATTGGTGGGCATTGAAGTTGCAGGGAAATGATGTTATTCCTTCCCCTCCACACGCTCCACTGGTGATGCATGAAGTCAAACAGTGGAAAGATGAGGCTGACGTTGTGTTCAAGAAACTGGTTCGGTTGGCAGAAACAGAACTAAAATGTCATAATTCAGACCAGCATTTTTGTGGCAATTTGCAGCTCTGTGAAAATGCCCTCACAAAAGACTGGAGGTTTTTGTGAGTCTGAGAGCTGCTTTTTCTTGTATTCTGCTGATGTAAATGACCAAACAAATGCATATTTTTTATTTATGATTTATGTTTAGATCCTTGCATCAATAAGGTACAATAAGGATTTGCTTTATAATGTTGTTTGCTTTCATTTATTCAATAGCCTACAGTAAATCAGGAAGAAAAACTGATATATGGGTGATTCCTTCTATGCAATGCATTTTCATGTCTCAAAAATATAGGTAATTTTAATATATTAGATATCATACACTACTGTTCAAAAGTATGGGATTTTGTTAATACTTTTTTTGTGTTTTTGAAAGATGCTCACTGAAGCTGCATTTATTTGATCAAAATAATAAGAAATATTTATATATTTTATTAAATATTATTACAATTTTAAATAGT
Source organism: Pseudorasbora parva (assembly GCF_024679245.1). Classification (NCBI taxonomy): domain Eukaryota; kingdom Metazoa; phylum Chordata; class Actinopteri; order Cypriniformes; family Gobionidae; genus Pseudorasbora; species Pseudorasbora parva. The sequence goes on from NC_090176.1 coordinate 46,629,024, forward strand.
TTATTTATTTATTTGAATATATTTTAAAATTGTGATCAAAGCTGCATTTTCAGCATCATTACTCCAGTCTTCAGTGTCACATGATCCTTCAGAAGTCATTCTTCTGATATGATGATTTTATGCTCAAGAAATTTTATTTTTTATTTTTAATGTTGAACATGTTTCCAATGTGCTGTTTAATATTTTTTTTGAAATCGTGCTACATTGTTTTCAAGATTCTTTGATGAAACGAGAGTTTAATAACAGCATTTTTTTAAAAATACAATTGAATTTTTAACAACTTTTAAATAAAAAAAATCTACTTAAATAAAAAATCTACTTAATAAAAGTAAATACAAATTTATTTATTTATTTTTTTTTTTTTTAAGAATACTAAACACTCTGAACCCGAACTCTAAACGGTAGATCATTTTTGTTTATCACAGGTAAGTGAATATAGGGTTGAATTTTAAAATCATAAATTCAGTGAATATTGGATGTTGTCATTTTTGGCACGCCCAACTTATTTATTAAGAAAACAAAATTTTCAAAAAGTAATCACTTTATAAATTGATCATTTATAGGTTTTTGTTACAATATAAGGATTTATCTTAAAGTCTGATATACGTATAAACTATTTATAAACTAAAACGTGCTATATTACAGGAATGACCAATAATATCAACAACTTGAACCTACAATAATATGAAAAAGGTTTGCTTTACTGAATGACACTTCAGTGGTATCTGGAGTGCCTTTAACTGTCTGGTGTTTTGGGGTGTGTGTCTATGATGCCAGTGGTCAGTCCAGCCCTTTATTGTGTGTCACATTCCTCCAAAGTGACGTTCAGCAGAAAAGCCCTCACACAGACACTGGCCCTTCCTTTGACATTCTCTGCCCCCTCCTCTCACACACACTGCCCCATCCTCTCGCTTTTGTCCCGTTAATCGCAGCACCCCTCGGTGTCTTTTGTTCAAACGGGACACTAGAGAGAGGAATGCTTATTCTCTCCCAGAATTCCTCTGCCCGTGGAATCCAAGCACTCAGCCACGTTTCTGGCTGTTCAGGATGGGATTTAATGGTTAAATGGATTACGTAGGCCGCATGTTCCTTAGTTCTGTCTGAGATCAGAGTGAGACATGGCCCTCGGGCAGGTCGCTCTTCTGCTGCTTCTTGATCCGTGGCTCACTGCGGTGTGTTTGATCCCTACAGCCACCATGGTGAGGACCTGCAACTCTGAGCAGTTTCGCTGTGATGACGGAAGGTGCATCGCTTCGTCCTGGATCTGTGATGGAGACAACGACTGTGGGGATATGAGCGATGAGGACGAGAGGCACAACTGTGGTCAGTATTGCTCTGTCTAAACCTGAATTTGATTCCACCCCCTCTCTTTACATTTCACATTGTACTTTTGGTGTAATATGCTGTTTAAATGTCTGTCCATTTGGATTTACCACCAAACACACAGAACAGCTGCAGAGTTATTGCAAGAGATGCAAAAATGTAAATTATGATATTATTACATTATAAATGATGTATTGTGCAAATGTAATATAACATTTACATAATAATAATTTACATTCATGCATCTCATTTATTTATTTATTGATAAATATAAATACTGCAATGTATTATTTTAGCTGTCATTAATTATTTTGATTTATGAACCCCATTTTCAAACACACCAAACAAACTAACCAAGTTACTACAAACTAACCTTTTTATTACTTTCCCCCCAGTTTTACAGACAAGGCTTAAGCTAGTCCCTGACTAAAATGAGCTGTTTTAACTCAAAGCAAGTACCACTGATATATCTTAAACTATCGATGCACCTCTGATATATCTTAAACTATGTCAGTGACATTGTTTTGTCTCAAGACGCACATCAGGGGTGTTTTTATCTAAGGCACGCTTACAAAAACTACTTGAATGCCCTATTTGAGCTAATGCTGGCTTAATCTAAGCCCTGTCTGTGAAACCAAGCTTTATTGCTTCAATCTTGACTTTTTGGCTAGTTTGTCTTGTCTCTGCATCTGTTTTCCTCCTCTGTTCTCTCGCCTCCATCAGGCCATGAGTGTATTAGGGTGCTGTTGGCAGTAATTTTGACACCAAATTTTTAATTAGTTTTAGGTATAGTCTTATGTCTACAATGCCATTACGTTGTAGTCAAATTGTAGTCATCTGATTACTTTAGTTTTAGTCTAGTTTTAGTTAAATAAATATCATAAGATTTTATTGTCTGAATCGACAGTAGATTTATAAAATTATAGAGTTTAGTATTTAAGCATTTTTATATAGTTTCAAAATTCATGATACTCCTGGAGAAATCATCTATTAACCTGTTAATATGAATGATATTAAGGTTTGAACATGCAATAAAGACAAAGATTTAATATTTAATTTTTAATCTTAAAATTATATAGAACCACTTCTCATAAAGAAAAAAGAACATTGTCTTGCTTTAAATTAATGATATATGCAGTCTTTATAACAACTTGCATACAACATTCAATAAGACATTTTTTGTATAAATTATATATAGATTAATCGTTATTAAAGTTGTTCAGTCAAAAGCATTGAGTGTTTTTTAACTGTATTTATGTGAATACTCACCAAAACAGACATTTTGACATAATTGTGTGTATGTGTCCAGTAAAACGGAAAAAACACGAAAGAAAGCTCTGTGACTTCTGAGAAGCGGCTTTCTGTGTGCGCGCAGAAAACAGGACTGAATTGATCTCTCTTTCGTGTCGTCACACCTTTCCATATGTCTGCTCCTCTCTTTCTCCCACTGTCCCACATATTTACATTTTTAAACGTTTTATAAGACAGACAGCAAATGCATGCCGAATTAAGTCCTGCCGGGTTGATTAGCATGTTACAATTCAAATGTATGGATCACCTACCACACCGGACATCAGTTCATACTGGATCATTTCCCAAATCGTCCTTAACGTTTTTTGCCTCGCTTTTATTCATTGGAAAAAATGCAGATAGGTTTTCATCATTGTTTTCGTCAGTAAAAAAATGTTGTTGATGAAGATTATGACAAATAATGATGAAAATGATTCAAAGTGAACAGTGGCTGGTGATTGAAGAGGGATCTGTAGCTCGTGGCTGAGGTCTGATGCCTCTGTGTAAGGAGTCTGCATTCCTAATTTCTCCTGCCTCACTCACTGCTTTGTGAGAGTCTTAGATGGCTGCTCTCACTGGGTCAGCTCTTAAACTCTCTCTGTCCTCTCCAGTTCTCCAGAGGTCGCTCTGTCATAGCATGAGTTTTCAATTGAAATATCAAAACAGTCTCAAACATTTCCATAGGAGAAGTGAAAATAGACACAAATGAGAATTTTTTTGGCATACAGTAAGAGGAAAGAGCTGTAAATTGAATGTGGATCGATAGATCGATAATATAGAAAAATTTAATGTAAAATGTTTGTGTTCATATTGAGATTTGACTTACTAATGTTTGACTTTTGTCCTGTGAACGATGACAAAAAAGCATGAAAATATATTTCCTACACAAATATTTGGCATAGTCCATTGTTATTATTATTTTTATTCCACTTTTCTCTATCTAATAAAATATATAAATAGATATATTTGATAGTTTCTTTAAATAATTAAAATTATTATTTAATATAGTCTACATTACTCTCACTTCATCTGCCATCTTGGACAAACTTTATCACTAAACTTTTAGTCTATTATTCTATAGTTTTCTGTGTGATGTGAAGGAAGCATTAGAATCTGGTGAGAATAAGGCATCTTATGAACACACAGCATAAGCTTTTCACCTCTTGTTTGGAACAGACTTTGCATTGGAACCTGTGATGGCTTAAAATGCTGTCTAGGTAGCTTGCAAAGTTTTGCCATAATGGAATTCACAGCCACACTATTTGTTTGCAGATATATCACTTTGATTTGAAAAAAAAGTGGTTTACAAAACTGTATAATGTTTTTAATTCTGGACTTGTTTTGTCTCAAACACGCAGCTAATCGCAGCTGCTCTCCTCAAGAGTTCACCTGTATAAATAACAGGCCTCCTCAGAGGAAGTGTATCCCGCGGGAATGGGTGTGTGATGGAGACGCTGACTGTTCGGACGCATTCGATGAGCACCAGAACTGCACTCGTAGGTCCTGCTCCGCCAACGAGTTTACCTGCAACAACGGCCTCTGCATCCGCAGCTCCTACAGGTCAGAAATGCATTTAAAGCCAAAAAGGCTGCAGATGTATTGTAAGAGATGCAACGAATGCAACCTCCTCACAGGCAATGTATGTGATAAGCCACTTTGGAGAAGCTCATTCATTATGCTACAGATAGTAGAGAGACAAATATTGCGTTTTATTGATGATGCAGATTTTTTAATGTTTAAGTTTCTGAAAACAAACATGCATAAATGATTTTTTAATATTGTTTTTATTTTTATATAAAAATAATTGTATGTATTATTTAAATATAATTATATAATGATTTTTATATTTATGAAGGGGGTAATTTGATTAAATAATAATAAGAAGAATAAGAATTGTATTTAAATTTTCATTTTATTATTTAATTATTTTGTATTTTTCATGAAAGAGGGTACATTTGAATATCAACCATTTGATCCTCTGTTTTTCTGTTTATGATTAGTTTACAGTATTTATTAGGGATGCAACAATACAGTTAGCCCACGGTTCAATACATACCTCAGTTTTTTAACCACGGTTTTCGGTTCGTTTTTTACTATTCTATTCTTAGGCGACACAGAAAGATTTTTTTTTTTTATTGTAATACGCTTTCTTTATTTTACTTAAAAGACTTGAAAAACCTTACTTAAACTTAACTTTAATTTTAAAAAAACTTGTACAGATTCCTAGTGTATTGTATAATATAAAATGAATATATATAAAGATTTACAGTGGCAGCTCTGAGCATTTAAGTGTGAAATTAAAAAGAAATAGTCTTCAATATACAATATACATTGTTTAAAAGTGTATTGTATTATTACTTTATTCAAGAGCAGTGAGTGATTGAAATTATTAACATAATTTTAGAGGTGAATGGTCCCTTTAAGGACAAGTGTCCACAATTTCTAGGCTGCGCTGCTAAGACCTGCTCGCATCTCATATACAGACACATGGGATTTTACTTTCACTTTAGACATAATTGACTGTGTTCATGTTAACCTTGTGTGTATTTGACTATATTAGCGCAGTAAGACTACTTAGTCCAGTAATCACGTGTGTTTGACTGGCTTTTAGTGCACGCGCTCAGCACATGTAAAACACGAATTAAATGTTTAACTGGCAAGGCTTTAAAACACGGCTAAACCGTGTTTTAAACTTTAGTGCATATTATTGAGTATTTGCTCATATCAGCGCGCAGACTCACAGGCACACTCAAACAGAGCCGAAATAAACTGATAGAGATATTTTAAACGAAGAGAAATATAAATAATTCATTAAATGCAAAACCAAAAAGAAAAAAACGCAATCCACAAGCGTGTATTGAACCTAAATGCCGTACCGAAAGGTTCAATATTATATTGAGATTTGTGGCATCCCTAGTATTTATACAAGGCTTACTTGATGTAAACATTGTTTTGGAGCCAATGAAAAGATTGGTTCCTAAAATAAACAGCAGTTTCCCCCATAAATCCCTGCTGTGCGTTTCGTGTCTATCAGGTGTGACCGTCGTAATGATTGTGGAGACAGCAGTGATGAACAGGGCTGCACCTATCAGCCATGCCAACAACACCAGTTTACCTGTCAGAACGGGCGCTGCGTCTCTCGGGATTTCATCTGTGACGGGGACAACGACTGCGGGGATGAATCTGACGAGCTGGATCACCTGTGCAGGACTCCAGCGCCCACCTGCCCACCTGGAGACTTCCGCTGTGAAAACGGGAACTGCTTGCCGCAAAACGAGGTGTGTGACAGGAATGACGACTGCAACGACAACAGTGACGAGAAAGGCTGTGGTAAGCACTGCGTCATGTGTTCAGATTTCATTTAGGGGACTAAATAACAGTAACAGAGTCTTTTTATATCCTTACTGTACTTAAAGGGTTAGCTCACCCAAAAATGAAATGAATGTCATTAATAAATCACCCTAATGTCGTTCCACACCCATAAGACCTCCGTTCATCTTCAGAACACAGTTTAAGATATTTTATATTTAGTCCGACAACATATCAGACTAAATATATATTTTGGATCGCCAATGTCACGTGATTTCAGCAGTTTGGCATTTTGACACGTGATCCGAATCATGAATCTGCTGATTCATGACCGTTTGAATCTTTATTTGAGGTTTGAAAACAAATGCGGAAGAGAAGACAATGCTGAATAAAGTCGTAGTTTTTGTTATTTTTGGACCAAAATGTATTTCTGATGATTCAAGAGATTCTAATTAACTAATTGATGTCACATATGGACTACTTTGATGATGTTTTTATTTCCTTTCTGGACATGGACAGTAAAGTGTGCATACACTTCCATAGGCTCTCAGACTAAATATAAAATATCTTAAACTGTGTTCTGAAGATGAACGGAGGTCTTACGGGTGAGGAACGACATTAGGGTGAGTCATTAATGACATCAATTTCATTTTTGGGTGAACTAACCCTTTAAATACATTTGAAGTATTCTGTATTTTGAGAAACATTTACATTTATATTTACTTAACTACATTCCCAAGCATTATATTGTATTTTTGACTCCACTACATTTCACAATGAGTTTTTTTCTCAGAATTGCGTGATATAAAATCGCGATTGTGAGATAAAAGTTGCAACTACCTTCAATGTCCCGAACCAGGCTTTCATATACTATACTTTCAAAAACATTTTAAAAAAATCATAGTCAACTTTTGACCAGTAGTTTATATTACCTTACAAAATCCATAATTTTCTGTCTGATTGTCTATATGTTTTTTCAGGCATCAATGAGTGCGTAGACCCGTCTATGCACCACTGCGACCACAACTGCACCGACACACCCACCAGCTTCATCTGCACCTGTCGTGCCGGTTACCGTCTCATGTCCGATAACAAAACGTGCGACGATGTGGACGAGTGCCTCGTCACGCCCAGCGTGTGCAGCCAGGTGTGCGAGAACACCGTAGGCTCGTACGTGTGCAAGTGCTCGCCTGGCTTCCTCCGTGAACCCGATGGCCGCAGCTGCAGGCAAAACAGCAACATCACCCCCTACCTGATCTTCAGCAATCGCTACTATCTGCGCAATCTCTCTACGGATGGAGAGGCTTATTCTCTCATTCTGCAAGGCCTCAGCAGCGTGGTCGCTCTGGACTTCGATCGCGTGGACAAGCGCTTGTACTGGATTGATGTGAGTCGGAGGGTGTTGGAGCGGATGTTCTTTAATGGGACGGGCCGAGAGGTGGTGGTGAATGGGGTTTTGCATGGAGAAGGCCTGGCGGTTGACTGGGTCGGGAGGAAGCTGTACTGGGTCGACAGCTTTCTCAACTGCATGAAAGTGTCGGAGCTGGATGGACGGTTTGTGAGGAAGTTGGCAGAGCACTGTGTGGATGTTAATAACACATACTGCTTTGAGAATCCCAGAGCCATTGTGCTGCATCCGAAGTTTGGGTGAGTGTAGCAATGATAAAAGTCATTTTCAGGCCAATGGAAAAATAACTCTATTCTGTTATTCTATTCTCTATTCTATTCTGCCTAAATCTGTAATTGCTAACTGTTGGGTTCTGTTAGAAAAAACAATACGAAATGCAAACATTCCAGTCAAATTGGATAATATGTGTATAATTGTATTATTTTATAAAGTAATATTTGTATCTATTGTATCTATGTATGTATGTGTGTATGCATATATATATATATATATATATATATATATATATATATATATATATATATATATATATATATATATATATATATATAAACATTTATGAGGTGACACTTTTAAAATTTGTATTGTAAAATATTTGTATTTATAAGAATATTTTAATATTTTACATTTCTTTACTATTTGTTTATTATTAATAGAAATATTTCTAATAAATTATAATAATACAATATAATTTTACTCATAATAAAAAAATATTAATTAATAAAATAATAATATTAAATATTACAACGATCATTATTCATTGTTCTTGATTTAATTTGGGTTATGGCCAATATTATGAGTCTATAGTATTTAAAAGGATTAGAAACTTGAACCACATAAAGACTAAAATAAATAATACATAGAATTTAGATGTAACAGATATGGCCAATATACACAATGCACCTACTGTTAACAATTAACAGCTGTTGATCTTCACACTACATGGAGTTATTTAAATTTTTGTTTTTCATTTTTCAGGAGTGAGTTTGGTTGTAGAATTCAAGTGATGAACTCTGTGTGAACAGAACAGGATTAAACTCTTAAAAGTGTTTTTAACTGTAGGGTGTATGTGACCTTTAAATTGGAATCCATTTTAGCTTCTTTTTTTAAAATCAAATGTCATCTTTGTGCAGATACGTGTACTGGACTGACTGGGGAGACAAAGCTTTCATTGGACGTGTTGGGATGGATGGAAATAACAAATCGGCCATCATCACAACTAAGATCGAGTGGCCTAACGGTCTCACTATTGACTACACCAATGACAAGCTGTACTGGTCTGATGCTCATCTCAATTACATCGAGTAAGACTTTCTCACGTTTATATCCTGTCCATGAGAGCATACGAGTCTGGAAAATCACTTCATTCCAGGGTGATTGTCTCTTTAATAACTTCATGGCACAGCTCGATGGTGATTATGTGAAATGCATGTAAACCAAGTTTCAGTGTCCTAGGTTGTGTGATCATAAATGTTGGTGAATGACAATATATGGGGAATTTATATGTGTGTGTGTATATATATATATATATATATATATATATATATATATATATATATATATATATTTGTGTCAGATTTTTTTTAAATAAATTAATTTAATTTACATGACATTACGTATTGCAATATTAATTAATAATATTATTAGTACTGTTGAAAATTAGGGCATTAACATACATGATTAATTTTTTTCCAGTTAAACGTGCTAAAAATGTTTTTTCTGTCATCCTTTGGCTAGTGTTAGAATATATTATCAAGCATTTTCATGCAAATGCTTTTAAACCATTCAAGTGTGACAAGACAAAAGAGCACGTGCTGTGCTGTCTGTGAATGTCCTGTGGCTTGAATTTCTCTGATAAGTTTAGTTCCTCTTTAAAGGGGTGGTTCCTGTTTTTTTCTAGACTTGGTTGTGTTTATGGGGTGCCGTATAACATGTCTTAATACTTCTTTTTTTTACGACATATTTTTCTTATATTTGACGTTTATTCCACACCGCTGTCTCCACTGTCCTTTGAACGGCTCGTTTGCTTCCTGCTTCTATGAAGCCCATCCCTCTGAAAAACGCAATGGTCTTAGATTGGTTAGATGGCCAAATGTAGTTTCCTGTATTTTTATTGGCTGAAGTGCCAAGCACAGGTTGCCGGAAACGCCACGCCCCTCACCATTACGGGCAGAAGTCACATCTGCAGAGACTAGCTAATGTCACCAACCCAGGAAGAAGCCCGTTGAAGTCCAAACCGGCCGCTTTTGTAGGCAATAAACTGCTGTAACTTTAAAGACAATATCTCCGTTTGCATTGAACTTTCAGCGCTGTAACTTTGCAGATACTGTTTATGCTCAAGCAGCAACATTACACACTAACTTAAGTTAAAAAAATTAAATTCATTAAATTCACCCCTTTAAAAATGAATGTACACGCCAGAGAACTTGATTAATTATGCAGGTTTGTTTGCATTATTATTTTTGCACAAAATGATTATGGACATCCCTATTATTAAAATGATTAATCTCCTCAGATTCTCTGATCTGGACGGGCATCACAGACACACTGTGTACGATGGTGTTTTGCCGCATCCTTTTGCCATCACGGTGTTCGAGGAAACCGTGTACTGGACGGACTGGAACACTCGCACAGTGGAGAAGGGCAACAAATACGACGGCTCCGGACGGGAAGCGCTCGTCAACACCACCCACAGACCATTCGACATCCATGTGTGTCATCCCTACCGTCAGCCCATAGGTGAGCCCGGGACAGCGTAACCCAAGCGGGATGCAGGCGCAGGCGTCCCTCTTCTATTACGGTCATTATCTCACGTCAGATCGCTATCACTTCCTTTATACGTCCACAGAGGCACTTAACGGTCTCTGCCAATATTTACACAGTCCGACACAATGCCGCCAGTCTCTGCTCGCCTGTCTTTTCTCAGAGACAGGAAAGACTAAACTCTTTATCATTGCTTTAATGGCCAGACAGGTAGTTTAAACTCTTTATCTGTGGGTTTCTTTAGAAAGAGGAGCTACAGCTACATGATGTGGAGCCACATCCTGGTTCTTTGTAAGAGGATACAGTCTAACTCTAGATTTTACTTTAAGTGTGACGATCCAATTCAATATCACATTTATTTTTACAAAAGTAAATAAAGATGACGTCCTGAAATGTTTTTAATGCGTGTATAAAAGAATATTCATTTACAATATTCTTAAAATGATTCGTTATTAAATGCTGTTAATTATTAACATTATTATAAAAAATTGTATGTACATTTTATGTATGATTACCCCTATTGTTCAACACTTCTGTGCAAATAATACGAGAAATTGATAGTTATAATATTATTAATATTTTATTATAATTTTAATTGCAAACATTTAATAAAATAAACTTTAGTGTTTGATTTTAAGGATTTTTTAAATATAAACAATCATAAGAATATTATATTATTATTATTATATATTATAATATTTATTTTAATTGCAAACTTTTTTTAGTTTTAGTTAAAATTTTAGTTGATCAAACACTGAAATGTTTCTGTTTGAAATTAATATAAATAAATATAATAAAAATTACAAAATAAATATTACTGTTTTGTATTCGTACAAAAGTTAATAAAAATGTTATTAAGATCAGACATTGTAATTTATTCAGTGTTTGAAATTAAAATAGATCATTATATTCTTACAATTATCTTATAATTATGTTTGCTTTTATTTTAACATGCCTATTTTATATTTAGTCATGTTTTTTATTCTAAGGACATTTATTTTACTTTTGTACAAAATAATAGAGATAATCATATGAGAAATGTATATTCTTATTTTAATTTCAAACACTTTTTTTCTTATGTCTGAAGAATAATCATAGGAATATTATAAATATGCAATTTTAATTTATTTGCAAACATTGAATACATTTCAAACTTTGTATATTTCCTTTAAAAGATCAAACACTGAAATGTATTCAGTGTTTAAAAATGAACTAAACGTTATACATATTGTTAATTACTATTTGCATTTATTCTATCAATTGTTTATTTTTTGTATTTTGTTATTTTAAGAACTGTTTTTAACGTTTGTACGAATAATAGCAAATACTTTTTACATTTGTTTTAATTGCAAACATTGGATAATAATTGTCTACAATTCAGGACATCAGGCCTGCAACCCATTTTTGGTCTTGACCTTTTTCCGCCTAACCACTGATATATACGCTCACTATATCTTTCCCCTGTAGTGACGAATCCTTGTGCGGTCAATAACGGAGGCTGTTCTCACCTGTGTCTTCTGCGAGCGGGGGGTCAAGGTTTTATCTGCGAGTGCCCTGACCACTTCCTTACCGTGCAGATAGGGGGCGTGGCACGCTGTCTGCCCATGTGTTCCAGCACGCAGTACAGATGTGCAGACAACGAACGGTTAGTTTCACCTTGCCGCTTTCATTTCAGGCTCTGTTCTAAAGACTGATGAGCTGCCTTGCTGTATACTGTATACTATTTTAAGTTAGCATCCAAAGTAAAAGAGAATCTTTTGTTTTGTCTTTCTCTAAAGCTGTATCCCTATTTGGTGGAAGTGTGATGGTCAGCGGGACTGCAGAGATGGCTCGGATGAACCCTCAACGTGTCCCGTCCGGCACTGCAGACTAGGCCAGTTCCAGTGTGATGACGGAAACTGCACCAGCCCTCACTTCCTGTGTAACTCTAATCACGACTGTCCCGATGGCTCGGATGAGGACACTGTGCTGTGTGGTATGGACTTTTTTTTTTTTTATACCAGTAAATCCGTTCTGGCAGTTTACCAGTATGAGAAGTTAAAATTACCAGTAAATTGTCAGTATGAAGCTGTGTGAACAAAAAAATTATTAACATCTATGAAGTCTTCTTTGGACCAATAATAAAGTTCCGATGGAGATGATGTGATTACTCTGCGTTGTTTACAGTAAGCTCTTCTGATTTTTAATAGTTTTTCTATGTAAATATGCACTAGATTGACATCTTTGACAATTGTGGCATGTCTCATGACTTTTTCAACGTGTCACACTCGAGACCCAGCCTTCCATTCGTCAGGGCTGCGGTTCTGCAGTTGAATAGTATTATGCATGTCTCATTTTTTTAAGAGCAAAAACACGTTCTGTGTAATTATCCCCTTACATAGCCTGGATGCCACCCGAACTTAGCCCTGCCCACAAATTTTTTAGGTCGGGCGGTTCGGTCTGGCCTCGATCCATAGAGGAGTAATTATCCCCGAACAGAAACTGTTCGGACCAATGAAATCATCAGGGCGGGCGGGCTTTAGATGATGACGGACAGATGATCAACAGTAACGTAATCATGCACGTCATCAAAGGGGCTTGGATTATATTTGTTTGAATTCTAAACGAAGAGCTTGTTTGTATGCATTCGCCTTCACAATTTCTCTCAGAAATGATCATGTTGGGTAAGTACTCTGTGTATCATTAAATTATTTTATTTTTTTACAACACCGGCAAAGACCGTTTATTTCAGCATGCGTGCAGACAGGGTTGCCAAGTTTTTACAACAAAATCCGCCAACTACTAGCCCTAAACAATAGCTTCTCGGGGGGGTTCTCCAGAAAAAAATGGTGTTTGGGGGGTAAAATGTGTGTTATTTTGGCAAGGATGCCTGCTAAAATTCACACTCATGGGTCTTTATATCACATAATTGTCTCTTCAACAAGCGGACATAGAAAACAACCCGCGGAAAAAAACGCGGACTTGGCAACACAGTGCAGTTGAGCTCTGTTGACATTTGACAATGCGTCGCTTCGTTGCTCTGATTGGTTGTAGGTCTATCCAATTGAGGTCTTTCCTGGTTCGGTTGAAACGCCTCATAATCACAGCCCAAAGGAGCAGTTTCAGACTCATATTCTCACTAGAATTGAGTATGACCACGTCAGGCTAGTACCCCTTACACACTCAGATGTCAAAAATTTTGTCAAATTGAACAGATAATGAAGCTAAGGCGCTTCTGTTCATGCAGGTGAATGAGGGCAATAGCACAACTTTTGAAGATGGTTTCACATGACTGACATCACAGAATTTACTGGTATTTTGATGCTGATGTGTGAATGGTCTCTTAACTGTAAAAAGTATAAACGCTGTTACTTGTCTGTCAGTATATTTGTGTATTAACTTTAGTCATTCTGGTAATTTTACGGTAATTTACTGGGATTAGTGTGTAAAAGGAGCTAATACTTACACTGATGCTGATAATTCGGCCTAGTGGCTAAAGATCAGGGCAGGAAGCTGAAAGGTTGTAGGTTTGAACCCTGTGATAAAATGCACACAAAACAACACTGCTATTCTGATATATGCTTTTGGTTGGGCTGGTTCCATGCTGTGTTTAGAAACGCATCTTCCTGTTTCTGTACCGTCAGCCACTCATCAGTGCGAGTCGCATCAGTGGCAGTGTGCCAACAAACGCTGCATCTCTGAGGCCTGGCAGTGTGATGGAGAGAACGACTGCGGAGACGGCTCCGACGAGGATCCTGCACACTGCTCCAGCAGGACCTGCCGACCCGGACAGTTCAAGTGCAGGAACGGACGCTGCATCCCGCAGAGCTGGAAATGTGACGTGGATGACGACTGTGGAGATAACTCCGACGAGCCCATCGACGAATGCAGTGAGTTGCTACAGCTTTAAATGGTTTAATCAGCAAAGGAAGAAAAAGGAGTAATCGTGCTGCAGTATGGAGTGCACTTAAATCTCTTTGCACTATTTTGTGTTGTTCTTAATCATCTTTGTGGTGTTGTTTGCAGTGGGTCCAGCGTACAGATGTGACAATCACACAGAGTTTGACTGCAGGACAAACTACCGCTGCGTTCCTCTGTGGGCCGTGTGCAATGGACACAACGACTGCAGGGACAACAGCGACGAACAGAACTGCGGTAAGACATCAGACAAACCCACAAATGAAAACTTGACTCAGCAGAATGGTTTTTATTCACAAACAGCTTTGCTTACAACCGATGAACAATTCATGAGATAGTTAAGTAATTGTAAAAGTTGTAATATTACAATTATTTTCAAAAATACAATTTACAATTTGAAACTGAAAACATAACTCACAAACAGCAGTGCTTAACTGAAAAGTATGTATTTATAAATAAAACATTAAAGTAATAGTAAAAGTAGTAATATTAAAATGAATAAAGATACAATTAAACATGATTACAATTTAATACATTTATTAAATGAAAATGTATTTCCAGACTGAAAACATGACACTTTTTTATTCACAAATTAGCAGTTCTTACAACAAAAATTATATATCTTTAAATATATACACGCAGCATTCACTTTTCACAATCGAATCAGCCGATGGATAGAATCAAGTCCCTATTTAAGATTTTTCCTTGTTCGATAAGCTTCTTCGCTCAGAAAAACACCACAGTATAGCAGTAAATTTGGCTGCAATTTCTGTTTTATGCTAACATTAACAAAAATATAAATAAAAAATTTAGATCAAATACATATATGTACAGTATATATAATTAGTTTGCATTGTCCCCATTATCAGTGGATATATAATGGTGTGTGTGTTTGTCATGATGGATTGAAATCATGAGGAGTTTTCGCCCTCTCACACTCCAGCGTATTAGTGAGTGTTAGTTAAGTCTCTCTGTGATGGACGGGCCCTCGGTGACCCCTCCTCCTGTCTGGGGCCACACCATTGATTTATGTGTGTTAGGTATGTCTGTGTCAGGCACCGGTGTGTGTGTGTGTGTGTGTGTGTGTGTGTGTGTGTGTGTGTGTGTGTGTGTGTGTGTGTGTATGCACAGATGTGATTATGTTTGTATTGTTTCATTAAGGATTGTGAGGTTTTACTCTTATTTTACCACACTAAAAATTATCATAATTTTAACATTAACCAAAAACCTGTTATTTGGTTAATGTTATCTTACTCTGTATAATTTACTACATATAATGTGTGACTACATGTCATTTTACAATAGTGTTCAATTTACTGTTTTACAGTTACAGTTTTTGTCATTTATCTTGTAATTTACAGTAAAAACAAATATTACTACAGTTTGTGGAAAAGCAACTCGTGATGAGCTTTGGTATCTTTCTTATTAACACCTGTGGTTTTTGGTGGTTTTAAATGGAACATATTTATTTATACGTAAGTGTATAAATATCATATATTTCAGTAGGTTGGTAACATTGTCATTTAATGAAATATATTTTTACTGTTAACCTAAAATGTTGCTACTGTATTTTTTACAGTAAAATTCAAGAACCACATCTGCAGTTTTTTTTAACCATAAATTTCACAGATTTTTTGTCTGTGATCTGACTGATGTACACATAAACACACTCACACATAGCCCTGGTTCTCCTGGGTCTTATCAGCTCCTCCTCGCTCCATTAGTGCCATCCTGCACAGAGAGGAGAGATCGCCCTAATCTGACTGTAAGAATGTGCCGTCCGGGTCAGATGTTCGTACAACTCCTCTACCTTCCTCTCCTCTGTCCACCATCTGCATATTTTCTGCCCCATTTCTTTCTCTTCTCTTCTCTTCTCTTCTCTTCTCTTCTCTTCTCTTCTCTTCTCTTCTCTTCTCTTCTCTTCTCTTCTCTTCTCTTCTCTTCTCTTCTCTTCTCTTCTCTTCTCTTCTCTTCTCTTCTCTTCTCTTCTCTTCTCTTCTCTTCTCTTCTCTTCTCTTCTCTTCTCTTCTCTTCTCTTCTCTCTTCTCTTCTCTTCTCTTCTCTTCTCTTCTCTTCTCTCCTCTCCTCTTCTCTCTCTCTCTTCTCTTCTCTTCTCTTCTCTTCTCTTCTCTTCTCTTCTCTTCTCTTCTCTTCTCTTCTCTTCTCTTCTCTTCTCTTCTCTTCTCTTCTCTTCTCTTCTCTTCTCTTCTCTTCTCTTCTCTTCTCTTTCTCTTCTCTTCTCTTCCTCTTCCTCTCCTCTCTTCCTCTTCCTCTCCTCTCCTCTCCTCTCCTCTCCTCTCCTCTCCTCTCCTCTCCTCTCCTCTCCTCTCCTCTCCTCTCCTCTCCTCTCCTCTCCTCTCCTCTCCTCTCCTCTCCTCTCCTCTCCTCTCCTCTCCCTCTCCCTCTCCCTCTCCCTCTCCCTCTCCTCTCCTCTCCTCTCCTCTCCTCTCCTCTCCTCTCCTCTCCTCTCCTCTCCTCTCCTCTCTCTCCTCTCCTCTCCTCTCCTCTCCTCTCCTCTCCTCTCCCTCTCCCTCTCCCTCTCCCTCTCCCTCTCCCTCTCCCTCTCCCTCTCCCTCTCCTCTCCTCCTCTCCTCTCCTCTCCTCTCCTCTCTCTCCTCTCCTCTCCTCTCCTCTCCTCTCCTCTCCTCTCCTCTCCCTCTCCCTCTCCCTCTCCCTCTCCCTCTCCCTCTCCCTCTCCCTCTTCCTCTTCCTCTCCTCTCCTCTCCTCTCCTCTCCTCTCCTCTCCCTCTCCCTCTCCCTCTTCCTCTTCCTCTTCCTCTCCTCTCCTCAAGCTCATGTTAAATAAGGTCTAGTTTCAACATGTTTGTGTGAGCCTGTGTTGTCTGTTGTATTTGCAGAGGAGTTGACCTGTGAGCCGACGGGTGATTTCCGCTGTGATAACCACCAGTGCATCCCCCTGCGCTGGCGCTGCGACGGAGACAATGACTGCAGCGACGGATCGGATGAACACAACTGCAGTGAGTAGCAGAACTCTGACCTCTCGTGTTCGGTCAGCTCAATATAAAAACACGAGTAACAAGAGGGATAGCTTACCCGGAATCATTATTTAATAACCCTTGTGTGATTACATTAAACATTTTTACTGGAGGAACAAGCAGAGATTGACATTAACACCTGCCAAATGCAGGTGTATTTCTGCAGTGGCGTCTATCGCAGTCACTCCTACTAGCCACTTTGGCGGGTTGAATTTTGTAGATATATATTTTATAGTCAATAATATAGATTTTGTGATGCATACACATTTACTGCAGAACAGATACACAATATCAGCTGTTCTTTCTCACTCTCTCACCTCTCTTACAGCGAGTTAGACACAAACCATCCTCCACTAACTGCAATTTCGCCATTGGATTGTGCATATTGTGTATAATTTGACTCATTCTCAAAGATATTATACTCACACCCAAAGTGTACACACATAAAGCCACTTCTCAGTGCTAAATTGAGTTCTTTTTTTCCCTGCTTATTGCACTTAAACAGTAAAATTCACATAAAATAATGTCAAAATGCCAGTCTTGGCAAGTATTCATGTAAACACAGTCAGTTCTGTTTTAAATGAACATAAACAGCTGAGAAAGAAAACGCACGTGTAACAGTGTAATGGATCCGTGCATCAGGTCTTAAAGTGACAGCAGCCTAATAAACCTGCTGCCAAATTATGAGATACTATTAAAAATATCTATATGGCAGTTTTTCCCCATGGTATCATTGTCAAAATTATGGCTAGTGAAAATACAGAGGGAAAACCCATAGCCACAGTGGCTGGTGAGCAAAAAAGTTCATGTCAAGTTCTGCTAACTAGAGAAACAGTAACGAGTAATGATAAAGATGAAAAGATTTGATGGGAACAAATTGGAAAGACAGAGAGTGTGGAGGAGACGGCGTGATGGCAGACAAGGTGCTGTTAGGTGTGAAAGGTTGACAAATGGTTAGCACTAAACCTTCAAGCTGCGTGTTGGAAGAAGCGCTGATTTTTTCAGCACTTTCTCCTCCCTGCAGAAGAGCTGCGGGGGTAGTGAACGCAGGTCATTCCCATGATGAACTCAACTCCGAAAAATGGTCCTCTTGCTGAAGAGCCAGAAGTAACTCGTCAGAGCTAATCCTGTAACACAGTTAAGCGCAGCTTAATCATCGCCCTCATCTGTGTCAGAGGGTTTTTGTGCCTTTATAAGTACTTTGTGAAACATTGCTGTTCACAAGACATACTGTATACTGTATAATTGAGACTCCACTGCATCTCAGAAGTTAATGATATGCTAAAGCCCGCCCCGCTTCATGACGTGATTGGTTACAAGGTAGTTTGTGGCGTAAAAATCGATTTCGCCGGTGTTTGGTTCATTGGACTTAAGGAGAAAATGCTTAGCAATGGTGTTGACTTATGAATTTGCACATGGTTTGTCTTAATGCATATTAAAAGCACCACACAGACATATAAACAACATAAAACATGATTTTCACCACATGGGGGGACCCACTTTATATTAAGTGGCCTTAACTACTATGTACTAACATTTTAATTCACAATTTAAAGGGGTGGTTCCGTGTTTTTTTCTAGGCTTGGTTGTGTTTATGGGGCGCAGTATAACATGTCTTAACACTTTGTTTTTTTTTTACGCCGTATTTTTCATATATTTGACCTTTATTCCGCACTGCTGTCTCCACTGTCCTTCGAACGGCTCATTTGGTTCCTGCTTCTATGAAGCCCATCCCTCCGAAAAACATAATGGTCTTAGATTGGTTAGATGGCCAAATGTAGTTTCCTGTATTTTTATTGGCTGAAGTGCCAAGCACAGGTTGTCCCTAACTTTACCCGTATCCCACCTCAATATCAGCAAAAGTGTTTCGCAATACAATATGAACACAATAAGTACATTGTACTTAATTTTTTTATTTAACATAGTAGTTAAGGTCACTTAAAGGGGGGGTGAAACACTCCGTTTCAGTCAGTGTCATGTCAATCTTGAGTACCTATAGAGTAGCATTGCATCCTGCATATCTCCGAAAAGTCTTTATTTTTTTTACAATTATATAAGAAAGATGCGCTGTTCCGAGTCTTTCCAAAAAAAGCCGAGCGGGTGGGGGCGTGTCGTGTGAGCGGAGCTAAATAATGACGTGTGCAGCAGCGCGCTGCAGTGAGGAAAGTGAGTCGCTCTGTGAGGAAAGTGATTCGCTCTGTGAGGAAAGTGATTCGCTCATTGAGGAAAGTGATTCGCCCGCCGCGTGAGGAAAGTGATTCGCTCTGTGAGGAAAGTGATTCGCTCTGTGAGGAAAGTGATTCGCTCTGTGAGGAAAGTGATTCGCTCAGTGAGGAAAGTGATTCGCCCGCCGCGTGAGGAAAGTGAGTCGCTCTGTGAGGAAAGTGATTCGCTCAGTGAGGAAAGTGATTCGCCTGCCGCGTGAGGAAAGTGATTCGCCCGTCGCGTGAGGAAAGTGCTAATACAGATCGACCGTCGGCCTATCAGTGGGTAAGTCAGTAGCTACTGGTTATATCACCTGTTTAGCATCCTACAAGCCAGTGCTTTGATGGGCGTAGCCTGTTGCTTTCGCTCTCTCCCTCTCTCTCTCTCTCACGCTCTTCCGGTAGAATTGTCCGTAAGGCCCATACAAGGAAATTCCGCCCCCGTTAACGTCAAAGGGGACGCATGATCTCAAAAAACTTGCCGAAACTTATGACTAACCGGAAGTAGTATTTTTGACAAAGAAATACTCCCATCAAACGTCCACCTTAACTTTTGAAACTTTGTCTATGTTTAGTATGGGATTCCAAGTCTTTAACAGTGTAAAAAGATCAGTATGCATGAAACAGCATTTCACCCCCCCTTTAATATAAAGTGGGGCCACGTGGGGTCTTTAAGAACCCCCCTTGTGGTAAAATCACTGTGGCCAACAGCCACTTGGGCCTTATTGCTTTATTGGCCTGTCTGCCTTGTATGTATGTTAAATGTGTGTCTAATTGACTCATTTCTTATGCGTTCACAGCCCCTCGTTCGTGCACAGAGAGCGAGTACCGCTGTGACAACCTGCACTGCATTCCTGACCGCTGGGTTTGTGACCATGACAACGACTGCGAAGACAATTCTGACGAGAGAGACTGTGGTGAGTGAAAGAAAAGAAGAGACAGCAGAAAGGAAAGGCTATCAAAAGACAGATGGAGAGAGAAAGAGGACGAGAGTAACGTGCCGTGGCACTAGCCACCATGTTCAACATCATAATACTGTCTTTTTATTACAGATTGATCCTCAGTGGGTGATATCTCAATACATTTGTGTGCCTGGATACCTTGTGAATGACTTACAGGAAGTGTGCATAATTCATTCTCCATGGAGGATTGAGAGAGATTGGCTTCATTCTTTGTGGATGAATGTGTTTCAGAGCTGCGGACCTGTCACCCGGGTTACTTCCAGTGCAGTAGCGGCCACTGCATCGCTGAGCGCTTCAAATGTGACGGCAACGCTGACTGTCTCGACTTCACCGATGAAAGTTCCTGCCGTGAGTCTGCCGTTTCAATTCTGGAACTGCACTTGAGAACAAGACAGTTGTGAATTATATTATATTATAGCGCCCTCTGGAGTCCAAAAGGGTTGTGCATCTGTAACTTTTCCCACTGATATGGAAACTATATCTTTGGCCTTGGAAACTCATGGAAATTTTACATTTTGATTAAAGGTGACGAAGACAAACTTACACCGATTAATCATTCACAATAAGATAAGGAACCTGTTAAGCATCTTTCCTGTAGCTTTAAAGGGGTTGTTCTGTGTTTTTTTTCTAGGCTTGGTTGTGTTTATGGGGTGCAGTATAACATGTCTTAATACTTCTTCTTTTTTTTTTTAACGCCATATTTTTCTTATATTTGACCTTTATTCCACACCACTGTCTCCACTGTCCTTTGAACGGCTTGTTTGCTTCATCCCTCCGAAAAACGCAATGGTCTTAGATTGTTTAGATGGCCAAATGTAGTTTCCTGTGCCAAGCACAGGTTGTCCGGAAACGCCACGCCCCTTCCCATTACGGGCAGAAGTCACATATGAGGAGACTAGCAAGGGTTTATGATGTCACCAACCAGGAAGAAGCTTATTGTAGTCCAAACCGGCCATTTTTGTAGGCAATAAACTACCATCACTTTAAAAGACAATATCTCCGTTTGCATTGAACTTTCAGCGCTGTAACTTTACAGATACTGTTTATGCTCAAGCAGCAACATTACACACTAACTAAAGTTAAAAAAGTGAAATCCCATGCAACCACCCCTTTAAGAGTGAGCCTTGGTACTAGCAATGCCAACCTTTATTTTTTGTTGTCGTCTGATATTGTCAGTGCAGTCAAATCAATAATATTATTGAATACTAAGTGAATATTGAATATACCCCGACTAAGAAAGCCACAGACGACAGTGGCAAGGAACCCAATTCAATAAATGTTTGAATGCAACTGAAGTCACTTTCATATGCCAAATGCTAAATGTGTTATGAAAGTTTATGTTGACTTTGAGTTGTGTGTGTGCACATTTCAGCCACACGCTACCCGAACAGCACCTACTGCCCACCCTTCCTGTTTGAGTGTAAGAACCACGTGTGTGTGCAGCAGCACTGGATATGTGACGGAGATAATGACTGCGGGGATAATTCAGATGAGGAACTTCATCTCTGCTGTGAGAAAAACCTTCATCTATCTATCTATCTATCTATCTATCTATCTATCTATCTATCTATCTATCTATCTATCTATCTATCTATCTATCTATCTATCTATCTATCTATCCATCCATCCATCCATCCATCCATCCATCCATCCATCCATCCACCCACCCATCCACCCACCCATCCACCCATCCATCCATCCATCCATCCATCCGATCAGATCCATCCATCCATCCATCCATCCAGTCGATCAGATCCATCCATCCATCCATCCAGTCGATCAGATCCATCCATCCATCCATCCATCCATCCAGTCGATCAGATCCATCCATCCATCCATCCATCCATCCATCCAGTCGATCAGATCCATCCATCCATCCATCCATCCATCCAGTCGATCAGATCCATCCATCCATCCATCCATCCAGTCGATCAGATCCATCCATCCAGTCGATCAGATCAATCAATCAGTCAATCAATCAATCAATCAATCAATCAATCAATCAATCAATCAATCAATCAATCAATCAATCAATCAATCCAATCACATCCTTCCATCCATCAATCCATTAATCCATCCATTAATCCATCCAATCAATCACATCCATCCGCCATTCTTCCATCCATCCATCCATCCATCCATCCAATTGGTCACATCCATCCAATCGATCACATCCATCAATCAATCAATCAATCAATCAACATCCGTTCATCCATCCATCCATCCATCCATCCAATCACATCCATTAATCCATCCATCCATTCAATCGATCACATCCATCCATCCGATCACATCCTTCCATCCATCCATCAATTAATCCATCCAATCGATCACATCCATATATCACTATATAAACCTTTACATTTTTTAAGTGCATAAATCCTATCCAACTAGTATAGTTCTGCTATAATTTGTATAGTATATCAGCTGTATAACCCAATAAATGGAACATTTGCCATTTTAGATGTAGAACAAAGTTTTAACAACAAAAACATTTTGCTCCTCAGTGGACATCTCCTGTGATGCTCCATTCCGTTTCCGTTGTGATAACACCCGCTGTATCTACAGTCACGAGCTCTGCAATTCTATAGATGACTGTGGTGATGGAACCGATGAGAGGGCGGAGCATTGTGAGTGACGGTCAATTCATAGATTTTCACATCAACTAGACTAGCATTTATTATTAAATATATGTAATATGTAAAAAACCCTGCTTTGTGTGAATGATTGCTCAGGTGTGACTCCCACACATGGACCCTGCTCTGCAGACGAGTATAAATGTGGAAATGGTCAGTGCATTCCTCTTCAGTACGCCTGTGACGACTATGACGACTGTGAGGACCAGACCGATGAGCTCGGCTGCTGTGAGTTTTGTTCATTTACTGACCCTTATGTGGTTTATTATTTCCTTTCTTGCATGAACAAAAGTGGATGACGATCCATACTAACAAGCTATAAAAAGGACAAAAAAGCTTCAAAGACTAGATCCCATCGTCCGTGGTACATGTTTTTGTAACATTTCTTCATCTCTCTTTGTTAGACTACGGCCACGGGCGCTCCTGCAGTGAGGATCTGTGTGAGCATAACTGCACAGATTTGTCGACCGGAGGCTTTATTTGCGCTTGTAGACCTGGATATAAACCTAACCCGGAGGACAAGAACACCTGCGATGGTTTGTGACATCATTTTAATACTTTCTTTATTAGAAGACCTCAATGTGTACAATAAAACAGGCTTACATAGAGGCATTCCGGAAGCCAGCCAGGACAACGGGAACTCCTGCAGGGGTTTTTCCGTGACTAGTCTGTTTCAAAACTCAAAACTTTTTTTAAATTCTGTCCTTTGCATGGAATCTTTTCTGTCTGGATGGGAGCAACATAAGAAGTACATGCCATTCATGCACAAAGCTTAGACAATAAAATCGAAAGGCTTACTAAGTTTTAGTAATTTTGTTACTCATGTGCAAGTGGTCAAAAGTTGACAAGCTGAAAACTTTTTAGCCCTGATTTACACCTTTATTTAGTGTTGTCCGCTTGTGATCCGATTGACCAAAATATTAAAGGTGCCCTAGAATGAAACATTTAATTAACCTTGCCATAGTGAAATAAAAAGAGTTCAGTACATGGACATCACATACTGTGAGTCTCAAACACCATTGCCTCCTCCTTCTTATGTAAATCTTGTGAATGAAAAACAAAACGGAAACGTAAGTGATCTTCAACATAACGCCAACCGTGACGCAATCACTGGGGATCATTTATATGTACGGCACCAACATTTGCATATGTCTAAACATGTTCATTGTCAGGCGGAACTGACAGAGCCAAATCTTTGGAACTGCAGGTAAACAAGCTCCACGCAAAGATAGCAAAAACGGCAGCTCTCATGGACACATATGTCATGTTCCAGGCTGTGCAGGAGACTTTTCTACCCTTCCCACAGATAAAAATGTCAACAGTCATGGTTGATGTTTATAATCAGATACCACAACTATTTAATTCAAGATCGTTCGTTTGCTCGACCTATTTCAAGCAAGCTTCACTCAGCGTCTTAAACTGAAGAAAGTGGCAATTACAGCTGTATTCCTGCAAGCAGTAAGTAGCGATTTATCCACTTATTGACTGTTTAAACAATTCTGATTAAATTGAAAGTTTCTTAGGGAGACAGCATTGTCTAGATAACGCAAGATGTTAGTACAGTAACAACAGGAGTACCAAGTACCATAAAAAACCATATGCACGCAAGCTCACTCTCGCGCGCGGATGATCTGAAAACACCAATAAACAAGTAAGCTGCATTTCAGCAATCTCCATTTGAGATGTTCTGCTTAAAGTGTCATTCAGTCGGTCTGTGTTCTGTCAGGACGGTCAGGACTCACGAGCTGAACAACTGAATTGCTGTGAGCTGTGAGCTGCTGAAATAAGCCAATCAGAGTAGAGCTCAACATTAATATTCATGACCCTTCCAAATAAGGCAAAAACAGAGCATTGCATCCTAGGGACAATTTATAGGGTTGTAAATGGACCTGTAAAACCGTATCTGGACAATTTTTGCCCTTAAATAAGCCACATACCCTCTATGTAGATATCAGAGAACAATTTACCATATTTGTTTCAAATCATTTTAAGGCACCTTTAATACCAGGTGTAAACAGCCTTTTTTGAAAATCTTCAAATTTTCAAAAAAAATTTACACAACCACCACCACCAAAATTCTGTGTAGCTACTACAGGCCAAAATGCATGTTTAGGCCCCGATCACACAGAACGCGTTTTTGCAGCGAGAGGCGCCTTTTTTAAATGGATTTTGGTTGTCAGAGAGCGTTATGTACGCTGCTTATGCGCCCTGGGCGCCTCGCATTTAAACCGCTTGCTGCGCCTCGCGTTTTTGAAGGAGCGCTCCGAGTGCATGAAGTTGAAAAAAAGTCAACTCTGAGCGGAAAAGCGTGCAACGTCATCGCGTTTATTTTCTGTTGTCCAATCGAATGAATGGAGAGGCGGGCCTTCTGTTGTGTTGACCGTTACATTGATTTGACTGACAGTACAGGTGATTCGGGAGTTGCCTAGATTAGAAACATTAAAAGAAACAGTGCCTCGCGTTTTCGAACCTGAAAAACGCGTTCTGTGTGATCGGGGCCTTACAAAACTTACGTTTTGCATGGCAATACATGGCAGTGAATTTGAAACGGTGTCTGTCTTGTTTTTAAAAAAAAATTTTTTACAGAAGAAAACATTGTATACAACAACATGCCACATGTTGTTACTGTTTTTTTAGGTAATTGTTTTATGAGTGATAAAGTGTGTTTGCTGTGTGATTATTGTTATTGTTATGGAAGAATTTAGTTTATTTAAGACATTGGGCCCTATCTTGCACTCAGCGCAATTGACTTTGTACACCGACGCATGTGTCATTCCTATTTTGCACCCGTGCAAAGCGCGCTTTTCCCTCCACAGAAGCACGTCGCTAAACTAGTGAATGAACTTGCGCTCCCTGGGCGGTTCAGCGCAAAAAAGGAGGCGTGTTCCGGCGCAAACAATCCCTGGTGCTATTTTGCTGTTCCTTTAAACAATTGCGCCACCTACCAGAAAAACCTAGTCTAAAGTCAGCGGCGCATTGCGCGTTGCTCATTATGCTATTTTAAGGGCGCATGCTTGACCATAATGTATAGCGTGCACAACGCGCATACACTTTGCTCATGTAATCTACACAGATGCAACAGTTATTTTTGCAAATCATAAATTGTTACACTAACTATTGGATACATCTAACTGATGCTATCTAATTCAGTCACTGACTGTAGTACATGGCAGTAGCTTTCAGCCAGGAGAAGATGTCGTCAGGTGGCGTCCAACTTTCACGGGATGTTTCGACCCTGAACCACAACACCCTCCAGTTGGCGGGTCGGCAGTGGTGGCCAGTCACTGCCCACCTCCTCCTGGCCCCCAGCTCAACTCCTCCCTCCTACTCCAGAGCCAGCAAGACGCTCTTTCTGCTGCCTCACCCAACCTACGAACAGCTACCTTCCTTTCCCTACCTGCCAAACCCAGAGCTGTGAGTGTTTTCCACACAGACTGTGCCGGGAAACCCCTACACCCGACCTCAACCGGGAATAGCCAGGTCTGCCACCCTTTGGCCCTACACTGCTCAACGAGGTCCTGATACTTGGTGGCTTTCCGCTCGTAGGCCTCCTCGCACCCGTCTTCCCATGGAACCGTCAGTTCAATCAAGATTAGCTTCCTTGCCTCCTCCGACCATAAGACCATGTCTGGCCTCAACTGTGTTTGCACAACCTGGGGGAAGACTAGTTTCCTTCCCAGGTCCACCCTCATCTCCCAGGATTGTGCTGCTTGCAAGAGGCTCTTCTTAATCTTCTTGGGGGCTGGTGGTTTCTCCCCCTCTCTGATGAACTGGATGGCTGTTACCGGCCTTATAATGGTCTGGCGCTTTTTCTGCCTCTCCCGCTCCAAGATGTCAGCCAGTGCACTGAGGACGTTGTCATGTCGCCACCTGTATCTTCCTTGGCTAAGAGCTGTTTTGCATCCTGCCAGTATATGCGCCATTGTTCCCCTCCCTCCGCATAGCCTACACAATGGGTCCTCCCTCATTCCCCATCTGTGGAGGTTTGTTGGTGATGGAAGGGTGTCATACACTGAACGGAGCAGGAAGGAGATACGAAAAGGCTCCAGTCTCCAGATCTCAGACCACGTGATCTTCCGCTTTGGCAGGTCCCACTTTGTCCAGGCACCTTGCAGACCGAGTTCGACAGCCCTAGACTTGCGCCTTTCTTCCTCCAGGTGTCGGACCTCAGCTTGAATCATGACCCTCCTCTGCTTTGGGTCTGCTTTTCCCCATTGCTGGAAGTGAGTGGATCCGAGTCCCTGCCTCCCTACGCATGGGTTCCCGATGATGTCCTTCAGCTTTAATGTACTTTCAGCTTGTGCCACTGATGTGCCAGCCGCCCATTTGCGTCCTGATCTCGTCGTGACGCCTGCTCTTCTGACTTTTTCATCAGTGGAGTCTTGGTACATCATCACAACCCGGCACTTTGCCACCTTGAACTCTTCCACCACTGATGAAAGGGGTAGTTGTATCTGACCAGACCTGGTGTAAAGCCCTACTGATGTGAAGCTTGGTGGAATTCCAAGCCACTTGCGAAGGTGTTTGTTCACTCGTCTCTCGACTCCTTCCACTGTTGTCATAGGTACTTCATAGATTGTAAGTAGCCACATGAGTCGTGGTAGCAGGCCGTGCTGGAAGAGCCAGGCCTTAAACTTTCCTGGCAGCCCTGACCCCTCGATCTTACTCAGCCATGCATCTGCCTGTTTCTCTGTCCTAGAAACGTTGCATCTGTCGGTCAGGGATGCGTCATACCATTTCCCTAGGCACTTAATTGGGTTTTCCTCAATTGATGGTATCGTTTCCCCCTGTACTCGCAAGTGGAACTTGCTGGTCACTTCCCCCCTTCTGATTACCATACTTCTTGATTTCCTTGGCTTGAACTTCATTCGAGCCCATGTTGCCACATCATCAAGAGCCTTCAGGATCCATCCTGCCTGCACATGGGTTGAAGTTGTTATTGTAAGGTCATCCATAAAACCTCTTATTGGAGGTTGGCGGGTGCCAGACTCCATTAATGGCCCCCTGGATTCCTTTCCTGCAGCTGTTATGAGCAGGTTCATTCCCATGACAAACAGGATGGGGGAGATTGTGCAGCCTGTCACGATTCCTTTTTCAAGGTCCTGCCACTGGGTTGTGAAGTGGGCAGTTTTGAACCGTAATTGGAATCCTCCAAAGTAGCTGGTAATTATACCCCTAGTGTGGTGGGGGATATGGTAGTGTTCCATAGCCGTGTTGATGAGGCCATGTGGGATTGAACCGTATGCGTTAGCCAAGTCGAGCCAGACAACTGTTAGGTTTCCTTTGCTCATCTTGGCCTCCCGGATCAGCTGGTTGAGGATACCCGTATGTTCCAAGCACCCGGAGAAACCTGGAATGCCGCCTTTCTGGACTGATGTGTCGACATATTTGTTCTTCACCATGTAGGTAGTCATCCTTTTTGCCAGGACAGAAAAGAATACCTTGCATTCGACACTAAGGAGAGAAATGGTTCGGAACTGGTTGATGTCGGAGGAGTCCATTTCCTTGGGTACAAAGCACCCCTCTGCTCTTTTCCAGGATGCTGGAATGATACCTTTTGTCCATATCCTTCGCAACAGTTTCCATAACCTGCGGAGGAGCATCGGGCATCTCTTGTATACTTTATAAGGTATACCGCTTGGTCCTGGGGCAGATGCTGAACGGGCTTTCTTTACAATGTCCTGGACTTCTCTCCATGTTGGTTCACTTGTATCAAGCTCTTCCTCAGGAGTTTCTGCAGTTCTGCTGATCTTTGGGTATGCGCCACAGGATTGGTTCCTGAGGGCGTCACTGTGGCTCTCCTTAAGGAACTCCTCGACAACTTCCTTAGGGCTGGTCAATCTTCCAGATCTTGCTTCCCCAAGCAGGGTTTTAGTAAACCTGTATGGGTCCTTAATGAACCGCGCTCGCTTGGCCTCCTTCTCCTTCCTCAGTTTCAGAGACCTTTCTGCCCTTCTCAGTCTGCAGAGTTGCCCTCGAAGTCCACTAGTTAGATCTTTTATGCCCTTTCTTTCTTCAGCACTTGCTGTTCTGAACTGCTTGTTGAGGGTCTTGATCTCCCTCCTTAATTTCAAGACCTCTCTTGCCCTCCTGTTAGGATGATTTACCTGCGTTCCACTGCTACCCTTTCTCTCCTCTGTGCCAAAGCGCTCTCTGGCCATGGTGATGATGATTGTTGTCATACTGTCGATTTTCTTCTCAGCTGATCCTGCTAATGTGGCCTCAAGCACTCTATCTAGGTCCCCATCTAGTTGGTTCCATGCAGTGTTGTTGTTTGCTTGGGGCCATCTCACTTTTCCTGACGTAGGTTGGGTGCCTGAGATAGTGTTAGGAGAGTCCCTCCTGTGGCGTTGGGATGAAGCAGGTGCTGAGAGGTCTCCTGTACTGTGGGGTGCTTCCTGACTGGAGTCCTCCTGCGTCTCACTTAGTGTCTCCACTATGCGCTGCATCTGCTTCCTCCCTTCTCCACATTGGGTCTTAGATTGATGTATTTTAAGTCCCCTTGCGTTCTTGCAAAGCTTTCCGCAGTGGCACTTTACCTCTAACATTTCCCCTGTAAGTGTAGTTTGGGTAAGCCGTCTCATTATCCGTGTGTTTTCCATAGCCGTAACCGTTGTGTCCGTCCCATTGAGTCTCTCATCCTCCCCCCCTCTCGGGAGACCCTGGGGGTATTGCTCATTGTTCCGTTTTGTAGCTTTGGTTGGTGCCCTCTTGCGAGTGCTGTGATTGAGGTTGCTAACCTCACCCACCCACGCCAGTCTTTCCTGGAGGTCATCTGTCTTTCCAGCGTCACCAATCTTCCTTGGTTGCCATCCAGCCTTTCCTGGAAGTCACTGGTGTCCCAGGGGAAATACTATTGGATACATCTAACTGATGCTATCTAATTCAGTCACTGACTGTAGTACATGGCAGTAGCTTTCAGCCAGGAGAAGATGTCGTCAGGTGGCGTCCAACTTTCACGGGATGTTTCGACCCTGAACCACAACACCCTCCAGTTGGCGGGTCGGCAGTGGTGGCCAGTCACTGCCCACCTCCTCCTGGCCCCCAGCTCAACTCCTCCCTCCTACTCCAGAGCCAGCAAGACGCTCTTTCTGCTGCCTCACCCAACCTACGAACAGCTACCTTCCTTTCCCTACCTGCCAAACCCAGAGCTGTGAGTGTTTTCCACACAGACTGTGCCGGGAAACCCCTACACCCGACCTCAACCGGGAATAGCCAGGTCTGCCACCCTTTGGCCCTACACTGCTCAACGAGGTCCTGATACTTGGTGGCTTTCCGCTCGTAGGCCTCCTCGCACCCGTCTTCCCATGGAACCGTCAGTTCAATCAAGATTAGCTTCCTTGCCTCCTCCGACCATAAGACCATGTCTGGCCTCAACTGTGTTTGCACAACCTGGGGGAAGACTAGTTTCCTTCCCAGGTCCACCCTCATCTCCCAGGATTGTGCTGCTTGCAAGAGGCTCTTCTTAATCTTCTTGGGGGCTGGTGGTTTCTCCCCCTCTCTGATGAACTGAATGGCTGTTACCGGCCTTATAATGGTCTGGCGCTTTTTCTGCCTCTCCCGCTCCAAGATGTCAGCCAGTGCACTGAGGACGTTGTCATGTCGCCACCTGTATCTTCCTTGGCTAAGAGCTGTTTTGCATCCTGCCAGTATATGCGCCATTGTTCCCCTCCCTCCGCATAGCCTACACAATGGGTCCTCCCTCATTCCCCATCTGTGGAGGTTTGTTGGTGATGGAAGGGTGTCATACACTGAACGGAGCAGGAAGGAGATACGAAAAGGCTCCAGTCTCCAGATCTCAGACCACGTGATCTTCCGCTTTGGCAGGTCCCACTTTGTCCAGGCACCTTGCAGACCGAGTTCGACAGCCCTAGACTTGCGCCTTTCTTCCTCCAGGTGTCGGACCTCAGCTTGAATCATGACCCTCCTCTGCTTTGGGTCTGCTTTTCCCCATTGCTGGAAGTGAGTGGATCCGAGTCCCTGCCTCCCTACGCATGGGTTCCCGATGATGTCCTTCAGCTTTAATGTACTTTCAGCTTGTGCCACTGATGTGCCAGCCGCCCATTTGCGTCCTGATCTCGTCGTGACGCCTGCTCTTCTGACTTTTTCATCAGTGGAGTCTTGGTACATCATCACAACCCGGCACTTTGCCACCTTGAACTCTTCCACCACTGATGAAAGGGGTAGTTGTATCTGACCAGACCTGGTGTAAAGCCCTACTGATGTGAAGCTTGGTGGAATTCCAAGCCACTTGCGAAGGTGTTTGTTCACTCGTCTCTCGACTCCTTCCACTGTTGTCATAGGTACTTCATAGATTGTAAGTAGCCACATGAGTCGTGGTAGCAGGCCGTGCTGGAAGAGCCAGGCCTTAAACTTTCCTGGCAGCCCTGACCCCTCGATCTTACTCAGCCATGCATCTGCCTGTTTCTCTGTCCTAGAAACGTTGCATCTGTCGGTCAGGGATGCGTCATACCATTTCCCTAGGCACTTAATTGGGTTTTCCTCAATTGATGGTATCGTTTCCCCCTGTACTCGCAAGTGGAACTTGCTGGTCACTTCCCCCCTTCTGATTACCATACTTCTTGATTTCCTTGGCTTGAACTTCATTCGAGCCCATGTTGCCACATCATCAAGAGCCTTCAGGATCCATCCTGCCTGCACATGGGTTGAAGTTGTTATTGTAAGGTCATCCATAAAACCTCTTATTGGAGGTTGGCGGGTGCCAGACTCCATTAATGGCCCCCTGGATTCCTTTCCTGCAGCTGTTATGAGCAGGTTCATTCCCATGACAAACAGGATGGGGGAGATTGTGCAGCCTGTCACGATTCCTTTTTCAAGGTCCTGCCACTGGGTTGTGAAGTGGGCAGTTTTGAACCGTAATTGGAATCCTCCAAAGTAGCTGGTAATTATACCCCTAGTGTGGTGGGGGATATGGTAGTGTTCCATAGCCGTGTTGATGAGGCCATGTGGGATTGAACCGTATGCGTTAGCCAAGTCGAGCCAGACAACTGTTAGGTTTCCTTTGCTCATCTTGGCCTCCCGGATCAGCTGGTTGAGGATACCCGTATGTTCCAAGCACCCGGAGAAACCTGGAATGCCGCCTTTCTGGACTGATGTGTCGACATATTTGTTCTTCACCATGTAGGTAGTCATCCTTTTTGCCAGGACAGAAAAGAATACCTTGCATTCGACACTAAGGAGAGAAATGGTTCGGAACTGGTTGATGTCGGAGGAGTCCATTTCCTTGGGTACAAAGCACCCCTCTGCTCTTTTCCAGGATGCTGGAATGATACCTTTTGTCCATATCCTTCGCAACAGTTTCCATAACCTGCGGAGGAGCATCGGGCATCTCTTGTATACTTTATAAGGTATACCGCTTGGTCCTGGGGCAGATGCTGAACGGGCTTTCTTTACAATGTCCTGGACTTCTCTCCATGTTGGTTCACTTGTATCAAGCTCTTCCTCAGGAGTTTCTGCAGTTCTGCTGATCTTTGGGTATGCGCCACAGGATTGGTTCCTGAGGGCGTCACTGTGGCTCTCCTTAAGGAACTCCTCGACAACTTCCTTAGGGCTGGTCAATCTTCCAGATCTTGCTTCCCCAAGCAGGGTTTTAGTAAACCTGTATGGGTCCTTAATGAACCGCGCTCGCTTGGCCTCCTTCTCCTTCCTCAGTTTCAGAGACCTTTCTGCCCTTCTCAGTCTGCAGAGTTGCCCTCGAAGTCCACTAGTTAGATCTTTTATGCCCTTTCTTTCTTCAGCACTTGCTGTTCTGAACTGCTTGTTGAGGGTCTTGATCTCCCTCCTTAATTTCAAGACCTCTCTTGCCCTCCTGTTAGGATGATTTACCTGCGTTCCACTGCTACCCTTTCTCTCCTCTGTGCCAAAGCGCTCTCTGGCCATGGTGATGATGATTGTTGTCATACTGTCGATTTTCTTCTCAGCTGATCCTGCTAATGTGGCCTCAAGCACTCTATCTAGGTCCCCATCTAGTTGGTTCCATGCAGTGTTGTTGTTTGCTTGGGGCCATCTCACTTTTCCTGACGTAGGTTGGGTGCCTGAGATAGTGTTAGGAGAGTCCCTCCTGTGGCGTTGGGATGAAGCAGGTGCTGAGAGGTCTCCTGTACTGTGGGGTGCTTCCTGACTGGAGTCCTCCTGCGTCTCACTTAGTGTCTCCACTATGCGCTGCATCTGCTTCCTCCCTTCTCCACATTGGGTCTTAGATTGATGTATTTTAAGTCCCCTTGCGTTCTTGCAAAGCTTTCCGCAGTGGCACTTTACCTCTAACATTTCCCCTGTAAGTGTAGTTTGGGTAAGCCGTCTCATTATCCGTGTGTTTTCCATAGCCGTAACCGTTGTGTCCGTCCCATTGAGTCTCTCATCCTCCCCCCCTCTCGGGAGACCCTGGGGGTATTGCTCATTGTTCCGTTTTGTAGCTTTGGTTGGTGCCCTCTTGCGAGTGCTGTGATTGAGGTTGCTAACCTCACCCACCCACGCCAGTCTTTCCTGGAGGTCATCTGTCTTTCCAGCGTCACCAATCTTCCTTGGTTGCCATCCAGCCTTTCCTGGAAGTCACTGGTGTCCCAGGGGAAATACTATTGGATACATCTAACTGATGCTATCTAATTCAGTCACTGACTGTAGTACATGGCAGTAGCTTTCAGCCAGGAGAAGATGTCGTCAGGTGGCGTCCAACTTTCACGGGATGTTTCGACCCTGAACCACAACACCCTCCAGTTGGCGGGTCGGCAGTGGTGGCCAGTCACTGCCCACCTCCTCCTGGCCCCCAGCTCAACTCCTCCCTCCTACTCCAGAGCCAGCAAGACGCTCTTTCTGCTGCCTCACCCAACCTACGAACAGCTACCTTCCTTTCCCTACCTGCCAAACCCAGAGCTGTGAGTGTTTTCCACACAGACTGTGCCGGGAAACCCCTACACCCGACCTCAACCGGGAATAGCCAGGTCTGCCACCCTTTGGCCCTACACTGCTCAACGAGGTCCTGATACTTGGTGGCTTTCCGCTCGTAGGCCTCCTCGCACCCGTCTTCCCATGGAACCGTCAGTTCAATCAAGATTAGCTTCCTTGCCTCCTCCGACCATAAGACCATGTCTGGCCTCAACTGTGTTTGCACAACCTGGGGGAAGACTAGTTTCCTTCCCAGGTCCACCCTCATCTCCCAGGATTGTGCTGCTTGCAAGAGGCTCTTCTTAATCTTCTTGGGGGCTGGTGGGCTGCTGAATAAAAAAATATTAACACATTGTGGTGTGCCACGAAGATGTGAAAAAATAGGCATAAATCTAGCTTACAAATTATTCAGGCTAATTGTAGTAATTAAGGATCAGACCTGTTTGCCCAATAGTGGCAAGACATATATGTATATAAGGACATCTGACAAATTGGTTTGTCCGTCAAGAACCAGGAAAAAAAATCGACTGAAAATCTAAAAAAACTGTTTAACCGACGCTATTTTGGGTGGGTTTCTCCCATCCCCATACAACACAACTTCTCTGTCTTTCACTCCCTTACAAAAGGAAAATATATTTAACAATATATTACTTGAAATATATTTTAATATATTGTAAATATATGGAATAATATATTGATGGTATTATAAAATATATTATATGTTCATGTAATATATTGCAAAATATACAAATGATTGCCGCTTTCAATATATTGCAATATATTGAAAAATATAAATATTAATTCCCATATATGTGAATATATTGCCTAATGTATTGCATGAAATTTTCCAATATACTGCAATATATTTTTGTTTCGTAAGGGGCTGCTCTTACAAGAACATCAGTCTCCTCGGCTGTGAACCGCTCCTGGCGTGCGCCTGGTAAATACGCCATAATAATAGCAATCCATAATGGAACTTGCGCACCTGCTTTTAAAGGGAATGTTGGATGCCGCTCTGATTGGTTTATTCACGTTACGCCCAAACCACACCTATGAATAATGAAGCTACTTCAGAGCAACCCATTTTAGATTTTCGCCGGACGCAAGAGCCATTTATCCCGCCAGGAAAATAGCAAAAGCGCCGAGACCCGCCCACAAAGTTACTTGCTCTTCGCGCTTTGACACTTGCGTTTCAGATCGTTAAAATAGGGCCCATTGTGTTTTGGTAGTTGTAGTGCATTATGAATGTGAAATTAACTGTTGAAAGTTTGTTAGGAGATCTGTGTGAAGGGTCTTGAAAAATTAGCCCATGTATTGAGAAATGTGTCGTAGATATTGTATTGGGCTATTTTATTTCAGTTATTTTTTTTTCTGAAGTGTTGTCTTTCTATCTGCAGATGTGAACGAGTGTGAGATTTATGGGATGTGCCCGCAGCTGTGTAAGAACACTAAGGGCAGTTACGAGTGTTTCTGCGCTGAAGGCTTTCGATCAGTGGGAGAGCAGCCAGGAGTCGAATGTGCTGCTGAGGGTGAGGCCTGCAGTTTTATTATTTCTCTTTGGAAGTATTGATACGCTTTTTTTTTTTTTTTTAAACCTTCTATGGTGTCTAGAAGGTAAAAAAACATTCTAGACACCATAGAGAGGTGCTTTTCTGTCAGGTGCTCTTTCTATGTTCCTTGGATATCTGCATCCTTCACATTTGCCATTTGTAGCATTCTATGAATTTTTGTAATACATAATGAGCTGCCTATATAGCAGCATTTTACGGTAACATAGGTGCGTTCTTGATGCAAAAGCCGTTTCGTAAGGTAGATTGTAGTTTTTAGCTACGTCTTGCAGGCAAAATGGTCAGTTGTGGGTGCGGCAATCAAATGTGTCTGGCTTCCAGTGTCATTCGCATCCAGTTATTTTAGCTGTACAAATACAGTATGTGACTGGTATTTGCTATCATACTCTTTAATTAATTATCATAATCATAAACAAACTGGTTTATAGCACAAATAGCTGCATACACTAGTCACCATTCAAGCTGTGTCGGCATCATTCTCACTGTCCTGTTGTTTCTTCCGTTTCTTTTTTCTCAGGAAACCCTCCCGTGTTGTTATTGCCTGATAATGTGCGCATCCGTCGCTTTAATCTCTCATCTGCACAGTACTCTGATTATGTGGATAATGCAGAGCACATTCAGGCACTGGACTACCTGTGGGACCCAGAAGGCCTCGGTCTCAGTAAGACACTATTCACGGGATATCCCGCTCGATATCATATATGTTTTGATGCAGATGCAGCACAATTTCCAGCTCAATAAAGCAAAAATACAATTATTTATAGTATAGGAATACACTTTTTGTTTTGTTTCTTCTGATTTTTGAATTCTATTTTCTTCTACTTAAGGATTGTAATTGTGCAAATCATACTGGAGCTGATTTGTTTGTGAATTCTTTATTAAAGAAGGTTTTGAAATCCATGCCATCCAATGTTTCTGAAAACATGATTACTCTTGCACTGTATTATCTTCTAGTTTCTATAATCAGGTTAATGAATGCAAACTGAAGCAAAATTCTGAATTTTTGATTATTATTTTTAGGTATAGTGTACTGGACAGTGTTGGGACGAGGCTCTGAGTTCGGCTCAATCAAGAGGGCATATATGACCACGTTTGATGACAATGGAAATAATCCTGTTAAGGAGGTGGACCTGAACTTGAGATACATCTCCAGCCCTGATGGCATCGCTGTGGACTGGATTGGAGGGTTTGTGCACTTCTTTTCTGAACTGCACTTTACTTGAGGTCTGACACAAAAAGTTCCAGAGCAATAAATATCTATCTGCTATGTGCTTTGTCTTTCCCATTTTATAGCCATATTTACTGGACGGATGCTGGGACTAATAGAATTGAAGTGGCTAAATTGGATGGACGTTACAGAAAATGGTTAATTCACAACGATCTTGATCAGCCGGCTGCTATTGTGGTCAACCCTGGTCTAGGGTAAGAACATGAACATGTAGCTGCTCATTTGAGATTAAAAAATTCAGTGGCAGTCTTTAGGGATGCATGGTCATAAAAATCCTGCACTGCAAAAAAATATTATTACTAAGTATTTGTGTCTTATTTTCCAGTACAAATATATTAACATTCCTAAATAGATACATTTACTTGAGATGCGAAATGACATTGCGATGCAAAGTCTTTCTGAAAGACTTAAAATTAATTGAGTTGATGATTTAAAAAAGAACAAATATCTGACAATGTTAGGGGTGTAGTTATAATTTCAGAAGACTGAGGGACAGAAAAGTCAAGTGTAATTTATTATGTCTAATTGACAGGTTTTATTTTTGTCTTATTTCTTGCTTTCGATGGCTTTCAAATGTAATACCATGTGTTTTTTTAAAGCTACACTGTGTGATATTTTCCCCCATCTAGCGGTGTAAAGGTATATGACCATCCAGTGAATATTAGTTTCTGTTCCTCTCAATTCTGATTTCGTTTTAACTCCTACGGTGGCCGATTCAGTCCAAGATTAACGTGGCAATCTCCCTCTTCACATTCGACACTGTGCCATCGAGTGTTAAAAATCGAAAGGCGAAACTTGAATTTATAGATATGTCCCTCTTTGGCTAATGTACTTTTTTAAGATGGTGGAGCAACATGGCGACCGGCATTTGAACCCCTCACCCGTATATGTATTTTCAATGGCATATTATAAACTTACAAGAATACTTTATTACTTGAAAGAAGTAAATATACATTAATGAGCACATATATTTTTGAAAAACGAAGTGTTTTTAGCTAAGAATAAACTAAAGAAGTTACACAGTGTAGCTTTAAAGACACTCTATAACAGCTTAATGAGGCCTTTTTCACAGAATATATTTTTTATATAGTTTCTATACTGTAATAAAGGCTAAAGGCTGTCAATTAGCACTGCATTAAAACGCACATAATCCATATATTGTTGCAATCGTGTGTTTATTATCTTCACATTTCATAAGACAAAACGTTTCTGCTTTTTATTCAGCTTTGTCGATAGCTGGAAGTCTTTGTCCATATAAGGTATTTCTGGGAATTATTATGCCATTGAGTCCGTTTTGGACTTTCTGTTCAAGGATGGCTTCAAGTATCTGCATATTATGTTAAAGTATGAATAAAGCATACATTATTAAATTTATTATTATTTTTTTGTGAAGAAAACAAGACTTTTTATCTTTTATCTTTTTATCTTTATGTCTGCATCTCAAGTAAATGTATCTTGATTTAAGAATTGTTAGATATTTATACAGGAAAACAAGACAAAAATACTGAGGATTTTTTTTTTGCAATGTAGAAATATCTGGCAATTTTAAAATGGTTTAATTTCCATTTTAAAATTGCCAGATATTTCTACACAAATATCTTTTAAGTTATATTGAAGACATTTTTCAAGTTATTTTTGACTAGATATTGCTCTTTTGTGGAGCTTATATAGAGATTTGTGAGATTTTTTACTGATTCTTTTCTATAAAATTGTCAGATCGGTTCTCAGTATTGATCATCACTCTTAAAAATAAAGGTTCTTTATTGGCATTGATGGGCAAATTCACACCACACCGACCAAATTGGACATTCACAAGATTACAGTACATGACTTTTAAGACATTCCACGACCTGATAAGTGCCAATTCAGCACTGAACTATCTCCAGCAGACACCGACAGGGGTAACAAACTGATTCAACAAAAGCCTGACAAAGTATCTGTTGCCTTCTGCCAGTTCAGTGTGAATCTGCCTTGAAATCCCTGTAATCTTTCCATTCTTTATAGTGGAAAAATTTTTCCAATTTAAAAAAAAAAATTCTTCACACTAAGAAAACATTTTTCTTTTAAGAATTGTTCATTGAAAGATTCTTTGAGGTACCCACAATGGTTCTTCTACTGTGGCATCGCTGCAGAAACCCCCTTTTGGCACCTGCATTTTTAAGAGTGTAACATGATTCTTCAGAACTCATTTTGTGCTGTTGTTGTCATTAATGAGCATAATTTTGTGCTTGTATGTACTATAGTAAGATGTTCTGGACTGACTGGGGCAGAAAGCCCAAGATTGAGGCGGCATGGATGGATGGGCAGCACAGAGAGGTGCTGTTAGAAGAAGATCTGGGCTGGCCTACTGGTTTAGCTTTGGACTACCTCAACGAAAACCGTATCTACTGGTGTGACTCAAAAGAGAACATCATCGAGTCCATGAAAGTGGATGGAACAGACCGGCAAATGATCATATCAGGAGGTGAGACACTGGAGCATAAAGACCGGGAACATCTTAAACTTCTGACTGGCTGCCGTTCTCACGTTTGTTGTCGTTGCAGACATCGGGCATCCCTACAGCCTGGATGTGTTCGAGGGGCATGTGTACTGGACAACTAAAGAAAAGGGAGAAGTGTGGAAAAAAGATAAGTTTGGGAAAGGAGACAAGGTGAAGGTGTTGACCATAAACCCCTGGCTAACTCAAGTACGCATCTACCAACAGCACAGACACAACCACTCAGGTGAGACATTAAGAAAGTATTTCATTAATTTACATATTGCAATCAAATTTATATGGATGGAAAAGCTATGTAATGCGAGGTGTGAAAGGTTTGTCGAGTGATAAAAATAGAAACATGAAGGGGGCAGTTCAACACACCAGACATAGACAATAGAGTGCAAGGGAGCTTACAGGGGGCAATAATTCTTGTATTAGCCTTCTCTAAAAACACACCAAAATATGGTCTTAAAATTGTTTCATAAAATTCAGATTTTTAAAGATAACATCCTCAGATTTGAAATGAAGCATGACCACACTTCTGTCTTCAAGTTCGTTGTATTTCTAAATTTCTACACTACAACTTGAAGGTTAGCTGCAGCAAGACAGAATACATGTGTGTGAATGAGAGCGAACCAAAAGGAACATTGAGGTTACAGGGAGAAGATGTAAAGAAGGTGCAGGATTTTAAGTACTTAGGGTCAACAGTCCAGAGAAATGAGGAGTGTGGAAAAGAGGTGAAGAAGCGTGTGCAGGCAGGTTGGAATGGGTGGAGAAAAGTGTCAGGGCTGTTGTGTGATAAAAGAGTACCAGCAAGAATGAAAGGAAAGGTGTACAGGACAGCAGTGAGACCAGCGATGTTGTATGGTTTGAGGAAAAGACAGGAGGAAGAGCTAGAGGTAGCAGATCTGAAGATGTTGAGGTTCTCTTTGGGAGTGACGAGGATGGATAGGATCAGGAATGAGTTCATTAGAGGGACAGCATATGTGAGATGTTTTGGAGACAAAGCTAGAGAGGCCAGGTTGAGATGGTTTGGACATGTTCAGAGGAGGGAGAGTGAATATATCGGTAAAAGGATGCTGAGGTTAGAGCTGCCAGGCAGGAGGTCAAGAGGAAGACCAAAGAGGAGGTTTATGAATGTACTGAAGGAGGACATGAAGATAGTCAATCTGAGAGAAGAGGATACAGAGGATAGGACTAGAGGCAGATGATTCGCTGTGGTGACCCCTAAAGGGAACAGCTGAAAGAAAAAGACGACAACCACATTGTTAATATTTTTATTTAGTTTTTTTCAGGTTATATATATCCATATTAATAACTGTGAACTCTCAAGTGTTGGCTTTCTAAATATATGATGGTTATGTGTTTATTCAGAATGACTTAGGAGCATCATTTATGCCCCCCTTGACCTTAAATGTATCTTACATTTAAATACAATACTAAAAGAGGGTTCCTAGATAATAAAATGGCATCTGACTTGGTCTGTTTGTTGACTTACATTAAATGGTATATCACTCTTTAGTTGTTTTTTTTTCTGAATATTAACATTCATTTCTACATTATAAATCATGTGATAAAACCTATATTTACATAAATCAGTGAATGAAAGGTACTCATTTAGCTTATTATTTTCTTTTTTATGAATTTTGATGGTATATTATGATAAAGGACAAATTAATTATTGCCTGATTTAAATTTTAAACCTAATACTAACTGATAGTTACAAACCTTAATTCTGGCTTTTAGTGCCTTTCTTTTTATCTTTTATGATATTTATCACATCTCAGGTGAATTAAGCTAAATAAAAGCACCAATCCTTCAATTCCTTTTCATTAATTGTATTCAAAATACTGGTGCAGTGACTGGTGGGTGAATTTTCCTGTCCAATTCTTGTAAAGGTATAACTCCTTGTTGACGTTCTCTTGCAGTACTCAACCCGTGTCAGGACGCCTGCAGTCATCTGTGTTTGCTGCGGCCGGATGGATACACATGTGCCTGTCCACAGGGATCCACGCTCCTCACTTTCAACAAGAATGAATGTGATGCCGGTAAGAGATGCTGATGCAGAGATGCCCGCTGCTATTTGTTTGGCCACATCATGTCCCATCAATCCATTTCATAGCATACATGCATGTGCTGCATCTAATAATGCACGATTTCATTATTGCCATGTGAAGTTTTGAAAAGCTGTTTGGTGTGTGTGTGTTTGATTTGTTGTGATGTGATACATTGTGGCTGTGTTACATTATGTCATGCCTGGCCCTCGCACCTGCAGCCATTGAGGCAGAGGTGTCCATGCCGCTTGCATGCAGATGCATGAACGGAGGAACATGCTACACTGATGAGGGAGGCCTGCCGAAGTGCAAGTGAGTGTGACCGCTAGCCAAGATCATCACAGCATATATTATGCATATATGCATGCATATATAAATATAAGCATACATTATGTATTCTTTTGTAGTTTTTGAAAGCAGTATCTTCTGTTCACCAAGGATATACAGTATTTATTTGATCAGAAATAAAGATTTTCAATAAATATACTGTAATATTTCAATATTAATATATATTTATTTATATACAGTAAAAAAATCTGCTTTTTCAGGGTCTTTTTTCTTTAAATATGTTTTCATTTATAAATATAATTTGTCACTCAAACCTCTATATTCTGTGTTGAATGACTGTTGCAATATTTAATATGAAAAAATATAATTTAATTAATTTAAATATATTTTTTTAAATGACTAAATAAAATTTAAATAAAAGACAATTTGTTGAAACTAAGCTGCTAAAATGATTCATTCTGAGCATTTGCAACATATTTTGCATTTGAACACATTCTAGAAATTCTACATTGTTTCTGGAAAAATGTATTAACATTACAAATGTGCACAAGGTAAAAAAATAATACATGATAAAAAATGCCATAGCACCTTTAAGGACATGGACTAGGAAAATAATTATTTTAATTCCTTTTTTAGAATGAAACTGGTGAAATGCAGTAAGTCTCTAAAAGTAGAAAGAGAAGTCATTTTTCCAAAGTGATTTGAAATGAACTGTGGAGTGTCTCTAACGGGTCCGTGTCTTTTCTCCACAGGTGTCCGTACGGCTACTCTGGTAGTTACTGTGAGATGGGGAAGTCTAGAGGTGTTCCTGCAGGGACAGGTAAGCAAACTGTTACTTGATAATTAGTTATGTGTAAGTGTAAAGTTATTCGTAAGTGTTGAGTGAACACCTTTACTCACAGTAAACCTTTACTGGGAATAAGAAAAGTTAAAAGCAACATCATCACATATTAAAAACGTTCATTTCAGTTAAGGTGTAATGAGACTGCACTAATATATCTTCCATATTGTGTGTATTTGTAGCTGTGACCGTCCTGTTAGCAGTGGTTATTATTCTGATTACTGGAGCTCTGCTTGTGGGAATTTTCCTCAACTACAAGCGCACCGGCTCTCTCATCCCTTCAATGCCTAAACTACCCAGGTACCACACAACCATACCAAAGACACTGCTCAGATACTTACAGTAGTGCCCAGACGTATTGAAACACTTTAAAACATGACTTGACTTTAACAAACTGCTCTCGAGGTGCTTTTAGTGGATGTGTGAACAGTACATCTATTGTGAATTATTTTTGAGAGTTGAAAACTCTCCAAGTGCCTTTATTTGAGCTACAAATACAGTAAAAACTGTAATATTGTGATATATTATTACAAATTGTTTTCTATTTGAATAATTAGTATATCACTACTCCAGTCTTCAGTGTCACATGATTCTTCAGAAATCATTCTAATACGCTGATTTGCTGCTCAAAAAAACATTTCTGATTATTATCGATTTCGAAAACATTTTGTTTGTGGAAATTTGTGGATTTTTTTTTTGTGTGATTCTTTGATGAATAGAAAGTTCAAAAGAATAGCATTTATTTAAAATAGCAATCTTGTGTCAGTAAATATTAGTTTATTATTAATATGTATTGTTATATTGATGCATATAAATGCGAATGTTTAAATATTCTTCAGTGTGTTCATTTATAATTATTATTCCAGATTCAGATATCATATACCAATTTGTTCTCCACTTCTTATTTTCTTAGTCTGAGCAGCCTGGTGAAGTCGGGGGACACGGGAAATGGAGTGTCGTTTCATTCGGGGGACAATGTCACGATGGACCTGGAGCCTCAGACTCTGGGGGTGTCG
The DNA here is from genome assembly GCF_024679245.1 of Pseudorasbora parva. NCBI lineage: Eukaryota > Metazoa > Chordata > Actinopteri > Cypriniformes > Gobionidae > Pseudorasbora > Pseudorasbora parva. The sequence continues at coordinate 46,672,188 of NC_090176.1, forward strand.
TTCATCGACAGGGCCATGCAGCTGGTAAATGTGGCCTTTTTAACAGTAACTTGTGTCTCCTGAACTGTTAAGTGCACTCAGCACATTTTTAAACTATTTTTCCCTCAGACCTGCTGCTGTCTGCGTGTCAATCGCAGTCTAAAGTACTGCAAAGATTAGTCCGGTGACAGAGGACTGCACTTTTCAGTTCCCACTCAATTTACTTAATAAACTTAATAAAGCCTGAACCTCATCATTGGTCCATCGGACGTATTTTTTAAACTCCACTGTTGATTCGAAGATCAAATAACTCTTACCACCACAAATTTTGCATTTGACCCCAAAGTCCCTAGTTCCTAGGACAAGTTCCCGCTGGGTGAAACACGGCTTATGAGGCATAAAATCCCTGTTCGACCTTTTAACCCTAGTGTTAATGTTGCATGATTTCCAGGACTTCTAAGTGCACTAGTTTCTCATGGGACACACAATGAAAAGCTCTTGGGTATTTAAGATCCTGTTAAAGTAGTGGTGGACTGATATATCTAGTTCAATCATGACAGGCTACAGGGCGCAGACTGGAGATAGCTTGCTCAACATTTAAATGGTGTGGTTCAATACGTAAGCTGCACTGGTTGCCAATGGCTGCTCACATCAAATTCAAGGCACTGGTTCTTGCCTACAAAGCAACCAATGGCTCTGCACCAATACTATACCTAGACTCGCTTGTTCAGACTTACACACCCTCCAGATGCTTGCGTTCTGCGAGTGAACGGCGCCTCGTGGTTCCATCCCAAAGAGGCATGAAATCGCTCTCACTGACATTTTCCTGGACCGTTCAAACCTGGTGGAATGACCTGCCGATCTCAATTCGTGCTGCCGAGTCTGTAGCCATTTAAAAAAAAAAACATCTTAAGACACATCTTTTCCACTTGCACCTGACCAATAAAGAATAGCACTTAACTATCCAATTAAATTTTCCTTGTTTGTCTAAAAAAAAAAAAATGATTGTGTACTGTGCTCGATTAACTGAGAATTCTTACAGCTCTTACAGGTTGTTGGCCTTGTTTGTTTCGTTGCTTCTATTGCTCTCCCCTTTTTGTAAGTCTCTTAGGATAAAAGCGTCTGCTAAATGATTAAATGTAAATGTATGCTAGTCATGCAGCATGCTATCAGATTTCCTCTGAAACCTTCCATCTCCCCATCTCCACCTGCTTAGATCTGCTATGGGATTTATGTATATCTATTTATGCAGCAGGAGCATATTTAAAGAACACAGACTCAGCCGGATCATTTCCATAATGACCAACTCAATCTGCCAGCGCAAGAGCAGTGCAAATTAGCTTCTGGTTTAAGATGTTATTTTTTTGGGTGGTAAATAATGGACTAAACCAGTAATCGACTATGTATATGCAATAATGTCAGCTGCAAAAATAACCCTGTCCACGCCTTTTCCATGATAATTTCTCAATGCGTGTCTTTAGTAAATACTGACAGTCGTTTTTAACACCAAAAGTAGTAAATGTTAGTAAATCAGGCTTCTAGTACGCCAAGACCAAATTCGTTATCATTGCCATATTCAATAACACAAACTATTCCAAGAGTTGCACAAACTATTCCAAGAGTTTTAATGAATAAAATACGTTTTTCAAATGAGACTATATTAATTACATACCTAACTCTTACACTTCTGCTTAAATGTTTAAGGTCAGTAATATGTTTTTTTTAAAGGAATTAATAATAATAATAATTAATAATGAAAAGTAATTCAGCAAGGATGCATTAAATTGATCAAAAGTGACAATTTATAAAGATACAAAAGATTTCTATATTAAATAAATGTTGTTAATTCTTGCTTTTATCCAACAATCCTGGTGAGCATAAGACACTTGTTTAAAAACCATCTTACTGACCCCAAACTTTTGAACAGCAAACAACTTTTGTTAGTGCCAAGCAGACATGGTTATCTGCTGATAATCTGAGATTTAAGTTAAGATTTAATTCACCCTGATGGTATCGGTTTAGCTGTGGGTCAGAGCCATAGACTGTAAAAAAGTATGGACGTAGTGTCCGTGACGTCACCCATAGGATTCCGATAAACCGTTCTGAAGCTTAAAGTAGAGTCGAACTGGGGGTCGCCATCTTGTGAGCGAGTCATCGCGTGTCACTCCTGGATAACAGAAAATCGGCAAAAAGGCGGGATGTGTGCGGAGCTGAGGTGACGCAATGACTATAGACGGCAGATAAATGGCTATCCACTTGTAACCACACGCCCTTAATTATGCAGAACTTTAAGGCTTTCTATAACGTAAACGACTGAGTTATAAAAAAATGCACCCCCCTCACAGTTGTCATGAAGATCAAAATTAGCCGTATAGGCAAAAACCACAATTTGCACCAGGCTGTAAACATGTTTTTTTTCTGCTGTAAAGTTGAGAATTTTAACATGGGGCTCAATGAGATTCTGCTCCCTTCTGGAGCCTGGCTAGTGGCCTAGTGGCCAGTTAAGGAATTGCAGCTTACATTACTTCCGTTTTGGCATCAAGAGAGATTGCGGGAGGTTGCCGCTTGGTCAGAGCATTAGAAAAATAACAACTACTAAGGATATTTATCGAAGAAATGTTCTTTGTGTCTGATCTGAAATGTCTGTTTTTTTTATTTTTAGGATGAGAATTTTGCAGACTCTGGGAGGCAGCCAATCACATTTGAGAATCCTCTGTACTCAACTGGAGCCGGCCCATCCAGCGATCCAGCAGTAATACATGCTACACAGGTATATTTACTGCTCAAAAGCCTTCAAATCGAACATTTGAAATCTGAGCAGGGTCTTTAGTTTTGTGTTTCTGTGCTTCATACAGGTCACTGTGAACATCAGTGGTGACCAGGTGGAGAATAACTTCTCAAACCCTACCTACCACACTCATGACCAGGCAGTGGAAGTGAAGAGCGTACCTGCAGAGCAAAATACCACTCAGGTTAGGACATCTGATCACTTGTCCTACGTTGTCCCATTTTTTCCACTGCGAATGCTAGCAGTGAATAGCTACATGCTAATATCGATTAGTGTTCAAACATGCAAAAAATCTGAACTAATTATTAAAACATGATAAACATGATAAAAGTCAGAGTGTGTTAGCGTCATGCTGACAAAATGCTAAATTATGTTAACATCACTTAGCTACATGCTAAAACTGGCTAAGAATATGTTAAAAACCATAGACTGTAACAAAACCATGGACGACACACCTTCTTGAAGTAAATGAAGCCGCCAGTGTCCAAATATGGCGCTGACATCTTGGAGCCAGAGTCTGCGCAGTAGTGAGTGCAAAATTGAGCCAGGATATCAAGGTCCCGCCCACACTCCTGCCTAATTTACAACTTTTTGTGAAATAATAAACAGTTATGGAAATGTAGAAATTAAAGTTAAAGCTCCAATCTCCTCCTGAAGTTCCTGAAAAATATCCGTTGGTGCCTCAGTGACTACATCGCTCAGAGAAGCTGTCAATGACGTCACATGACGTTTTATAGCATAAAAAAACAACTAAAACCAAATTTATTTAAAGACTTTAAAGACACTTGAACTTACATCACAGCAGTATTTTTACTCTAAAAAAGTAAATTAATTACTAGTTACTGATTGCATCTTCAATAGTGTAATTAGATTACTGTACAAAATTCCTCTGTCCAAAAAGTATTTAATTCCTTATTCTAATTACTTTCGACTAGTTAAGGGATTCAAGGATGGACATGAAACAGGTCTTTTAATTCATTCAAATACAAAATATAAAACTACATCAATTATTCTTATTAACTGACCAAAGTTTTACAAGTGAGAAGGATAGATTAAAAACATGCATTTTATCGAAAAAAATGAAGTTTTGATATTAATTCCACTGTTGTATTATGTATAATAGTTTTACAGTCTATACACTGTATTTAGTTCAATGACATGTGAAGTAACTGTAATTAAATTACACAAAAACTAAGAGTAATCCCTTACTTTACTTTTTCAAGGGAAAAGTAATTAAATTACAGTAATAATTACTTAGTAACTAGTTACAGCCAACACTGCATCAGAGTGATAAAAACTACCTAAAATGACAGAAACCATCTTTGACATTTTTTTTTTAGTTTGATTGTTTAGTTTGTCTGTGCCCCAACTGGAGGCGATCGAGACACTCTGGCTACACTTTTCAGGACTTGTGTGGCACACTTTTTAAAAACATGCAGCTGACATCATTTTAGTAATATACCTAATGTGTTAACATCATGCTGAAACTACACCCATGCCCTTCTTAGAATATCATAGAGGTGTGTGGGTAAGCTTTTTTGACCTGAAGCAGTGCAGTTACACACGGCAAGCACCACTCATGTTTAGTTTTCTGTTGTTTCTCCATCATGTGAACATGTTTTTATTTTATTATTCAGGAGTCCAAATGGAGCTTCTTTAAAAGAAAACTGAAGCCAAGCACAACATTTGAAAACCCAACTTATTCAGAGGTGAGCAGCAAGACAAAGACAACTTCAGATGTAATATATAATTGCTTTTATAGCAGGACGTTTAATGTATATTGACCAGGCATATACGCACATTAATATTGAAAGTTAGTCCTATTCTGACTATTTAGTCATTCAGTTATGTCCAAACAATGAGTAAAACAAAAAACAGCCAGCCAAGCCGTCAAGGAAACGACTCTTTAAGAAAATCACAAGCATTTTGTCATAGGAGTCAGTAATATTCATAATACACAATAACTAGTATAGTATATAACAAGTACAGTACACACTCTAGAACATGGGTGAAATTCAGAAAAGAGAAAGAAGTTGTTTAATAGATAACTATTCAAAAAGGAACATGGTAATATTGTCATAACCCGTTTTGTAATTCGTTGTGCTTTTATCTTAAATTTCAATCTCAAAACATTTTAACTAATTTAATATTGTTTCTTTCACATCTAGCCTTATTTTAACCATATTCATACTTTTTATCTAAATAAATGTAACTGTTTTTACAATGGACAGATAAATGCTGGTTCTAAGCAATTTGAATAAATGCATTTTGAAAGTATAATCATTTTAAAACAAATAGTTAATAATAAAGAATGCTGTATTTTTGAGTGCAGAAATTGATAGTTTCTTATCCGTAAATTCAATTCACATGCATACATACATCATTTTTTTAAAATTTAGGCCTAAATATTTTATGCCGTGTATTATTTCGCAGGAGAACAGAATAAAGTTTTAACAAAGACAGTGCACTCATATCACTATGAATGGGAGAAAGTGTGGCTGAAAAAGTCAGTGTCACTGCAGCTGCTGTTAGAAGCTCAAGTTGCTGTCCAGCCTGAAAAATATATTTTTTTGAGTGTTTTGAAACAAAATTTATGAGACAGTTGTCAGATTTCATTGGTGATTTCAAACATGATATTTAATCATACGCTTGTTGAACAGCTTCGAAGAATTTGATATTTCCCCATTCAGAGAAGACGGGAGCTACGCTTGCACGACTGAAGGTGCTGCCCGAGAGGCGTTACAAAGAGGAAATGATTGATTTGCTCTTAGGGGACTTTGGTTTTAAGCAGAATATGGGTGTTAATCTGAGAATGATGTGCAGGTGATCACTGATACTAATGTTAAAGCTGACATGTTCTTTGCTCTTCCACGTGTCAGATGCAGGACGAGCCGACATCTGGAGCTGTAGACGCCAGCTCTTCATCACAGCCGTCTCCTTTCGTTCCTCCCAAACCCCAGAAGCGAGAGAAACTCAGCGCCTATTCACCAACAGAGGACACCTTCAGAGACACGGCCAACCTGGTTAAAGAGGACAGTGAAATATGACCAACACACACACGGGAAAATATACAAAGAAACACTCCCTTTGCACAGAATCTATTTTTATATGCAGCCTGCATACAACAGAAATCAATTTAAGATTATTTTTGGAAAAAAATGTAAAAGTATAGATGAGAATAGGTGAAATGTTTGTATAGCCTACAGAAAAGAGACTTTGCCTTCTGATACTTTGTATGCCAATTCATGTTGTATGATTCTTTTTTATTATTATTGTGACTTCTTATTTGTATATCTTTGCACTGATGCTGCTGAAGGAGAATGTTATGAATATTTTGTACATTTGTAAATTGAAAAGATTTTGTTTGATAATATCCTCTGGTCAGACATTATTTTAAAATAGATTATTACTTATTCCTGGAGATTCTCACGCACACACACACACACACACACATACACACTTACACACTGAGTAAAGTGCTTTGAGAGCCAGCTGAGACTTTGCCATTTGATCAGATTATTCTTAAGCGGGTTTCGCCGCTGGAGAGAAAACACCACGCATATCCATCCCTTATGTTGACATACCTCATTTGTGGAGCGGCCAGATTCAAGAGAAAGAGCAAAACACCACAGTTTGTCTGAAATATCAGATCTACTGAGTGCTATTAAAGGAATAGTTCATCCAACAAATGAAAATCTGTCATTATTTACTCATCTTCAAGATGTTATCGTTGTCAGGCTCCAAAAACAACCATAAATCTAGTCCATATGTATATTTCAAGTTTTCTAAATTCAAACAATAACTTTGTTAGGCAAACTGCCATTGAATATATGATAAAGAGCTGTGTGAAGTTTAATGACGTCAGGGCGAGTAAATAATGACAGAAATGAAACTCCCAATACTGTGTGATCCAGAGAAAGGGACTCACAAAAGTCTGAAAATATGATGCAGTAACATATTCTGCTGTTAACACATTATCATAGAAGCAGAAAACACACAACTTCTGTTTTATATATTTAAATAATACTTGAAATTGCTCAGTTTATATGCATGTAAATGATTATGAGTCTGTGATATCTTCGACCCGTGCTGGAGATCTCTGATGTCACATCAGCGTGTCGAGGGCTTTTCATATTTACTTTCCCATCTAAGTCCATGGGCAGTAAATTTGAAGTGATTTTGTATATTAATGACATAAAAAAAAAAATGAATATTATGAATGTATTCATCTTAATAAAGCCCATATGTGGCGAACTGGAAAAAAAATTAATGCTGCTGTGAAAAAAAATCTAATAAATTTTTGTTTGTTTTTAAGAAATGTGCAGATTCTTTATGTGCAACACGCATGTGTGTGTGTATATATATTTACATACATACATAAATGAGTTACATATGGCTACATTTCTTGGTTTTTCCCCTATATATATATATATATATATATATATATATATATATATATATATATATATATATATATATATATATTACAGCATCTACAGTATAGAGGCATTTATTTGTAGTTTTTTTATTTTTATTATAAATGTATACATTACATTTATTTACACTATGTAACTTTAATACATCATAAATCCTTCTTCCAAAACATGTTTTGCCGATTATTAGTGTTTATATTTAGCCCTGGCAGTTTTCGCGGGAAATTGCATATTTGCATCACTGCCTGTCTCTCTCGTCATATCCGTAAATACAGAACAGTTGCCTCAGCTTGAAGTCAAGTGACTTAGTTGTCACAATGAGTGAAAAAGATCGACATGGATCACGGCAAATCTCAAACCTCCGAGGAATCACCGTTAAAAAAACACCACACACAGATCTCTTAATAAAACCACACTCAACAATGGCTTGACTTGGATTTTTGGAGAAGTTGACAACAGAGCGATTTGAAATTTGGAGAAGCGACCGGGAGATGGCATTTTTATTACTCAACAGGTGAGTAAGGTGAATTATTTAACAGATAAATTGCCATATAACAGAGTTAATTTATTACAAAGCAATTATTGTGAAGGGTCATATTCATTCTGAACTAAACTAAAGCACAAACAAAACAAGATTCTTCGGCAAAGTCTTGCTGTTTGTGTTTTAACCTCTTGAGGGATAAAAGTAACATATTGTACCTTTTATTTTCTCTCGATGTCTTCAACTACTGGGCTAAAGTTAAATGATATGGGTTGAGCAAATAAGTGAAGACCGGTGATACTGGTTACCGAGAAGCCTTTCTAAATCTTCACAAACAAAAAATGGTTTTAGAGTTATAAAAATAAGGGTAGGCCTACTCTGGGTTCGGGCCAAATTCCGAGCCCGGAGCCCTCCCCCGGACAGCACGCCAAATACGCATACAATTTATTTAATTTGATGTAAGTGTGAACTAGTGAAATAGTTTTGTGATGTGAATAACGGATTATCAAAAAAAAAAACAATTAAGTATGGCAGAGACTTTGTTCTGTTTGCTGTTGGTTAGTTAGATGACCTGATGAGACAGGCTAAGTTCATGTACAGTTTTTAAAATGTAATTTTATGTGATTAAATAGTTTCTATAGGCGTTTGAACAACAAAAAGCAAGTGATTTGCTATGTTGGACACCAAAGTCAGCTAGCCTAGAAATCTAGACGCACCCTAGGCAGCAAATTTAATCTGCCCGCAAGTGTCATCTAGGAACTCTCAATACCCTTCTGAGCTGTATTCCTCACAATCTGGATGGGCCAATCACATCATGTTTAGAGTCGGCGGGCGGGGCCATAATGACGACTGCCGAGTTGCGTTTGCGTGCTTCTAGTAAACACAGAAACTGGCGAACGGCGGTCTTTCGAATCAGCTTTGACTGAGATTCTGGAAGACTTGGAGTTAAGCTTTTCTCTGAGAAAAGAACAGAACGGCACTGAAGTCATTCTTAAAAAGGGAAGATGTGTTCGGAGTTTAGCCGACCGGATACGGTGAATGTTTAATCTGTCAGCGAGCTCTGCTTCACCTTCGTTGCTCTGGTTGGTGTAGCGCTATCCTATCGCGTGCAGAGGGAGTTTGAAAGACAACCGTTTATCCCGCCCCTCGGATAAACATCTTGATGTGGGTCTGGCTTGTCAGGCAAAAAGTCAGCCTTATTTATGGAAAAATTCCACATTATATAAAATACATCTTTATTTGATTGCATTTATGTTGCATACAATAATCAGTTTCAAAGACAAAAATACCCCTATTTCATATTATTAAGTCAAAAAGGTTACTGATTGTCTTGATCTTTTAAGCTACAACAGGATTTGCACAATTCTTGTTAAATTAAGAATACATTTTTTTGATTCTCAACGGACAAAAAAACAAAAAAAAACAAAAAACAGGTAGGCCTACTAGAGGTTTTGGCAAAATGATAACTGCTGCAGTCTATTTAAAATGTTTGATTAATCCGAATTTATTAAAAACGGTTTAAGTGAATGATTCAGTGACTCACCCATAAAGACTTCACTTAATTCATCATAACTGGTTGAATGCGTGTTTTTTAATGAGTCTCTCGAATGAATGATTCTATTACGAATAGCTTTTTAACAGCCACTTGTACTCTACAGGTGTAACGATGTAATGATGTGATGGTTATTTAAAGCACCAAGTTACATTGAAAAAGTGATTTGCTATATGTAGATCAGTTCCGTAGACATCAGTGTTTATATCTATAAACTTTTATCTCAGTATGTCTGTTCTAATATGAATATTTGTAACAGAAAAAATAAAAACAGTGTAGTTTAAAAGGCAGTTTCATACATGTAGTCTATACTGTATGATAACTGGTGTGATTTTGTCAAAGCTTCAATAGACACCGGTTAATCGTTGTCATTTAGGAATGAGATTGCATGGGTGTTTGAACCAAAATCGTGATCTTTTAACAATGAATTGCAGCTCGTTCTACATGTGATCTGCAGTGGCCTGTTGTATGTTCAGTTCTTCTTGAGAGAAGGCATTAGAAACTTCAAGAAGACGTCTGCTACACAAGTAGGCAGGTACGAGAGGGGAATCCAGATAAACTTTGCGTCCCAGCCCGCGGCGTAGCGTGTTCGGGGAGAACGCGCTGAAAGTGCATGCTGCATGCATGACGTCACTTTGGAGAGGTCACTACTTGCCAGAATCTTCATGGAGAACGCCTGCACTTTTATATCTGAAGGACAAAAAAGAGAGAAATGCAAAAATGTCACATTATTCCAGCCGGTACACCAACATAAAAGTGTCACACGAGACCCTTTCCCAAAACAGTTCCATCTATGGAAGATGGCTGAGTAATTATTCAATCATGAAAAGTATCTGTGAGAAAAATGGTTTAATATTAAACATTGGGTATTTTACCCAATATGTTTGTGTGTGAAATGTATTATTAGAATATAGAGGTGTTAACTAATGCTAAAAGACATTTAAATCAGTTGAGTCGAGTGTCATGTTTAGTTGGATGAGCAGAGTTTTTGAATGTTTGCATGAACTATCCCTTTAACTATGCATCATGATATATATGTCCAAAATATAAAGTACTATATGGAATAAAATCAGCATTGATACTCCATTTCAAGCACTCACAGTCCTGCAGGTATGAGTCTCCGTAGGTTGCCCTGACCTCTGCTGGGAGGTTGTTCCACCGTTTCTTCAGGTCATCTTCAATGAGGCTCAAATCTGTTACTTGTGTTTTAAAGAAGCCTGGTTCAATGATACTTACCTTCATTCCAAAGTGCTTCATATCCCTCCTGAAAACAGCGAGAGGATTTAAGAGACATTATTATACATTGAAGTAAAGATTCAAATCTCATTGAAGCTAAAATATTATGAAATGTTCTTATAATGATTGATGGGAGTCTCACAAGGACGAATCACCACAGTTGTTATGGTCAATTAGAAATGAATTTTGTTGGCTGTTTTTAATAAGTCTACTATTTTTTTTTATATTTGTAATGCAAAAATCAAATACATATTTATATTTAAATTTTTTTTTTAAATAAATACATTAGTGCACAATTACCATCGCACACCTGTAACTAATAGATTGGTGCGTAGGACGATGGATACCCAGATCCAAAAATCTAAATAACCAAACAAAAGGAAATCCTGCACACTATCAATACTTGCAAAAATCCGAAATCTAAGTTTATGATTTTTGCCGGTATTGATAGTGCGCGGGATTTCCTTGTGTTTGGTTATTTAAATAAATACATAAAATATACTTATCTATATTTGAAAATAAAAAATAATTAAGCCATGCCCTGTAACATCTGTACTTTTGTGGCCAATTAGATATACAGTGAGGAAAATAAGTATTTGAACACCCTGCTATTTTGCAAGTTCTCCCACTTAGAAATCATGGAGGGGTCTGAAATTGTCATCCTAGGTGCATGTCCACTGTGAGAGACATAATCTAATTTTTAAAAATCCAGAAATCATTGGCTGTGTGCTTCGGGTCATTGTCATGTTGGAAGACCCAGCCTCGACCCATCTTCAATGCTATAACTGTCTTTCTCCCATGACTCCTCTGGATCATCCAAATGGTCATTGGCAAACTTAAGATGGGCCTGGACATGTGCTAGTTTAAGCAGGGGAACCTTCCACCTTCCCCATTGTATGGGGTGGACAGGTGTCTTTATGCAGCTAATGACCTCAAACAAGTGCATCTAATTTAGGATAATAAATGGAGTGGAGGTGGACATTTTAAAGACAGACTAACAGGTCGTGGAGGGTCAGAATTCTTGCTGATAGACAGGTGTTCAAATATTTATTTGCAGCTGTATCATACAAATAAATAGTTAAAAAAATCATATATTGTGATTTCTGGATTGTTTTTTGTTTTTTAAGATTATGTCTCTTACAGTGGACATGCAACTATGATGATACTTTCAGACCCCTCCATGATTTCCAAGTGGGAGAACTTGCAAAATAGCAACTACTTAATAATAATAATAATAATAATAATAATAATAATAATGCGTTCGATTAATATAGCGCTTTTCAAGGCACTCAAAGCGCTTTACATTGAAGGGGGAATCTCCTCAACCACCACCAATGTGCAGCATCCACTTGGATGATGCGACGGCAGCCATATTGCGCCAGAACGCTCACCACACATCAGCTGATTGGTGGAGAGGAGACATAGTGATGAAGCCAATCAGGAGAGGGGGATTATTAGGAGGCCATGATGGACAGAGGCCAATGGGCAAATTTGGCCATGATGCCGGGGTTAGACCCCTACTCTTTTTCCGAAAGACATCCTGGGATTTTTAATGACCACAGAGAGTCAGGACCTCGGTTTAACGTCTCATCCAAAGGACGGAGCTAAGAAACTTAGAGTTCTTATACTTATTTTCCTCACCGTATATGTCAGACACATACGAGGACACAGATGGTTAGTGCAGTGTGCAGTGTTTATTAAACAGAGGTAACGGACACAGGTAGAACTTAAAGGTGAATCTTGACACGTACAGATGGAAACACAACGACAACAGACTTTTCTTTATGGAGACAGATGACGAAGACGGTGACCACACGGATGACGATGATGGGGATGATGACGATGGGGATGAAGAAGATGAGGGCGAAGATGGTGATGAGGAAGATGGGCAGGTAAGCTTTGGTTAAGTTGTAGGTAGAAGTGGTGTAGATTGGTGCAAGACCAGACAAGGCATGTGGGGAAGAGGAGTGTCTTATATGGGGCACTGGTGATGGTGCACAGGTGTTCAATATACGGGTGATTGGGAACGAGTGGCCGTGGCGTGAGTGTCTGTCCGAAGGTGGTGGCTGTGCGTTTGTAACAGTATATATATATATATATATATATATATATATATATATATATATATATATATATATATATATTTCTAATTGGCCACAAAAAATAATTTAAAATAGTTATATTAATATTTTAATGCAAAGTCTACTTTTGAAGCTCTATTTGTAATAGGTGAATTAGAAATGTATTTTGTCAGCTGGTTTTAGTAATTCAGATGATTCTATTTATTATATTGAAATACCTATAAATAAATCTAAGCCATGATGACCTGTGAAACCTGTACTTTTGAAGCTCTAAATTGGAAGAACAAAAAAGTGTGATAAAGAACAAGAGCAATACATTATAGGGTTTTGCTGGCATGTCTCGACATACCTCAGGCTATCAGAGAACGCCTCCACACCCCATTTAGAGAGACAATATCCTCCCCCGATGAGTGAGACTCTGCCCAGTATGCTGGCCACGTTCACCACCCGACCGCGGGCCTTCTTCAGTAGAGGAAGGAACTTCAGCGTCACCTCGATGAGGCCGATGAGGTTTACGTCCAGAACCTTCTTAAAGTCCTCCAGCTGCATCCAATCTGTGGGGCCGACGGGGATCGAGATGCCAGCGTTGTTGACTAAACCCCACAGACCTGACGCAAGACAGAAGAAGCTTTAAAAAATCGGGTGTTGTGTAGATGCATAGATTTTATTTTTTAATCCTAATGATATAACATATTATATCCTGACATAGGCCTACTTTGTATTACACTTTAGGGGTATTGTAGGCTACAAGTTTAATAAAAATACAAAATTGTGCAGGCAGCGTTAGCATATGGCTTTCTATCATTAACCCTGGAGTATATTTGAATGATTTCAAAGGTCACTAAAGTGCGCACGCGTCAGTGCATTAAAGCTAATAAATGACCCAGCTTTGGTATGAGAATGGCATTTCGCTGAAGATGCTCCTCCAGGTCAACTAAAAGCGCTTGTCCAGCCAGGAGTTGCAGATTTATGAGTTGGTCTGAGGGCTGTGTGGTCGTCAAAGTGCCTGTATTTCGGCTTTATCTCTTGCTGTGCTTGACTCGAGCTGGCACACTATCTATCCCCCGCCAAACTGTCCGGTCTCACCTCTCTCCCCGGTCTCGCTGCGCACGCGCTCCAGCGCGCGCTGGATGCTCGCGCTGTCGGTAACATTGAGCAGAAGCGTCTTCAGTCTGGGGGAGGCCGCCGCGCACAGTCTGGAGGCACCAGGTTCGGTGAGACACGCGGCGATTACACGAAACCCTCGCTGGTCGAGCTGCAGCGCCGCGAGGTTTCCGAAGCCGCTATCGCAGCCCGTCACCAGGACGTGTTTCTCCTGGATGCCGTTGACGTGACCGGAGTCTCTGAAGAACCAGACCGCCGCGGCGACGAGCGCTACAGCGGCCAGTGAAAGCCAGCAGCACAGCGTGTCAGCGCTGAAGAACACCTGCGGTGGAGAGGATGGAGGAACCTGTGCTGAATACACACTCACCTTTCCAGCCGTTTATGGTTAGATATGATCATTATACTGATTTTCATTTCATTTGACAGGCCACATTTCCCCCCAATTAGGCTACTAGATTAATTATTACACTTAGTAGGCAAATGTAGCCTACAAAACACTGCACTGAGAAATACTGAATCTAACAAATCAACATCTAGCCAATAACAACATATTTTAAAGCAAAACATAACTAGAACATATTTACTGTAATAGGCCTAGCCAGACCTATGGACACATGTCCATGAATTAAGATTAGTTTTTCTCGTATTTCTTCACAAGTTATATGAAACAAATATAATGGGTCATAAAAAAATGTTCTTAGCCTAATGGATAAATTACAATGTTTATTGTTGCTAATAAAACTGTAACATTGGCAATTGACATCACTTTCACAAATCAGTCAGTAATGTCAGAAATATTTGTATATCCCCTAACTTTAATTGTAAATGTGCATGTTATTTTTTTATTTTTAGATATGTATTTGTTTTTTTTATTCAAGTAGATTCATTTTTTATTATACGTGTATTTTATTAAATATAAGTTATTATATTATTTATTATTATTACAAAAACACTGCCCTAAGAAATACTGAAATTAACATCTTGCCAATAATAAACATTTTTAAAGCAAAACAGAACTAGAACAATCGACTATAGACATGTCCATTTCTCACATTTTTTTTTATTTCAAAGTTTTTCATGACCATGAATTTTGTTTACTATAGGCTATAGAAACTAAAAACAATCTAAACTGTTTAAAATGCTAGATAAAAACATAATATCTAATAGTAGACAAATCATTCAAAAAGCCACTAGGTGGCATCCCAACTATGTTCCCTCATATGTAAATCATTTATTGTAAAAATCATTTATTGCTTTGAACACTGAAATATTCATGAACAAAGCATGCACACATTAATCCCTGCTACGCTGTATACATTTATGAAATAAAGACACAAGTTACGTGATTGTGCTCAGAATAGACTGACGTACCATGTCTAGTGCAGTCGTCAATACTCCTCGAGTGTGAAAACTGGTAGATCTTTTGTTTCTTCACTCCCGTCCTGATGCCACTGAAGAGCTCAGGGGCCGCAAACTGACTAGAGAGTCAAAGGTCTCTCGTGAACGTGCACAACACACTCAGCAAACGTCACCCAGATTGTGCAATTAAACTCTGGCCTCGTTTAGCTTCTAAAAGTTCAAACTTTGATTTGTGTGGGCATTCCTGTGTTGCGGGGTAACACATAACAAGTAATGTGAGTTAAGTAATCAGACTTTTCAAATAAGTAATGCAACTTCATTTTCTCATTTATTGACAGCTCTCCTGCCCCCATATTGAGAGAAATCGAGCAAGTGCAGAGGTGTTTGTGTAAACATGATGGTTATTATAAGACTACATGTGAACATGTACTCACCTCACTTGCACAAAAACAG
Organism: Pseudorasbora parva; assembly: GCF_024679245.1. Taxonomy (NCBI): domain Eukaryota; kingdom Metazoa; phylum Chordata; class Actinopteri; order Cypriniformes; family Gobionidae; genus Pseudorasbora; species Pseudorasbora parva. The sequence goes on from NC_090176.1 coordinate 46,687,654, forward strand.
ATTTCGTATTCTTCAAAATGAATAAAAACAGTAAAATGCAGATATTAGAATATTATGCAAACCTGCGATAGTTAAATATGTTAAATTACACACTTAAGGCCTGTTTCACAGACAAGTCTTAAACTAGTCCCAGACTAAAATGCATGTTTGAGCTGTTCTAACTGAAAGCAACTTGACACACAATTTGTACCAGGCTGTAAACATGTTTTTTTTCTGCTGTAAAGTTGGGCATTTTAACATGGGGCTCAATGAGATTCTGCTCCCCTCTGGAGCCTGTGCCTAGTGGCCAGTCGAAGAATTGCAGTTTAAGTGATTTCTGTATTGACTTTAAAGGGTTAGTTCACCCAAAAATGAAATTGATGTCATTAATGACTCACCCTAATGTCGTTCCTCACCTGTAAGACCTCCGTTCATCTTCAGAATACAGTTTAAGATATTTTATAATTTAGTCCCAGAGCATGTGCAGTCTATGCACACTTTACTGTCCATGTCCAGAAAGGGAATAAAAACATCAAAGTAGTCCATATGTGACATCAGTTGGTTAGTTATAATCTCTTGAAGCATCGAAAATACATTTTGGTCCAAAAATAACAAAAACTACGACTTTATTCAGCATTGTCTTCTCTTCCATGTTCCTCAAAAAAAGATTCAAGCGGCCATGAATCAGTGAATCGATCAATGATTCAGATCGCCAATATCACTTGATTTCAGCAGTTTGACCGAATCATTTATTGATTCACTGATTCATGAACCGTTTGAATCTTTATTTGAGAAACACGGAAGAGAAGACAATGCTGAATAAAGTCGTAGTTTTTGTTATTTTTGGACCAAAATGTATTTTCGATGCTTCAAGAGATTCTAATGAACCAACTGATGTCTCATATGGACTACTTTGATGATGTTTTTATTCCCTTTCTGGACATGGACAGTAAAGTGTGCATAGACTGCATGTGCTCTGGGACTAAAATATTAAATATCTTAAACTGTGTTCTGAAGATGAACGGAGGCCTAACGGGTGTGGAACGGCATTAGGGCGAGTCATTAATCGCATCAACTGGGGGAGGTTGCCGCTTGAGCTGTGCGTGTACACTTTACTCCCCTGGCTTCAAGAGGTACGCTAGCGACTGACGCTAACAGCTGCAGTATTTAGCGCCCTTGTTAAGCCTACCACGCCGATTTGAATCCTACCCACTGTGTGTAAAGTTGGGCTGGTTACACGTAATCATGTCATTGGTTTCATATTTACTCCAGAAAGTTTTATTTTGGAGATAATTAGAGGATATTCACACTGGGAAAAAGGATAGGTACACGGGGAAAAAATATAAGACTTTTGAAATGTAAAATTACAAGAAGAAACATTTCTTAGTGATCTAGCAAAACTTTAATGAAAAATCTAAATCAGAACACACGTTAGAGAAAACTATTTAAAATGTTTTTTTATTTAAAATCAATATTTTAAAAATTAAGTATTTATTAATGTATGTATATTTGTATAATATAAAGTGCTAAATCATGTCTCAGTACACTGCATGAGTGTAGCTTGCTTACAGAACTGAAACTTTAGGCTTAACGCCATTTTTTAAGACGAAAGCATCCGAGATGAAGGTTGGCATGTAGGAGAGAGGCAGCCAAAGGAACTTGGCATCCCATCCTGGAGAATATCTGGTGCGAGGATGGACTGCAGCCACAGCATGCTCCATACAGCTCACCACCTTCATCAGATCTGGATCCACAATCTTCTCAATCTTTTCCTTAGCCACCAGATTTGCTACAAACACAATTACTATAGTTATAACCTTTATAACTAGTAGTTAGAGAGTGTGACCATTATTTGCTCCGATTTGAAACTGGTTATTGGATTTGAACTTACTTCTGTCCAGGAAATCACTGCCGTACTCATCCTTCACCTCCTGAGGCAACTTGTTCCATAATCTGTGCAAATGACTCTCAACGATACTGTAGTCGGTCACGGTTGTTTTGAAGAATCCAGGCTCAATGCATAAAACCTTCACTCCAAACGGTGCCATGTTCCTCCTGCAGAACAAAGAAAAACACATTGAATAAAGTCAGCAGCATAACTACAGTTACTAAAAAATAAATAATACATTCTGGGAATATTGTTGGTTCAACTAACCCTGCGTCCCAATTTCGCATTCTATCCATACTAAATAGTATTCGAAAATAGAATTAGTATGTCCCAAGTCGTAGTATGCTGAAAAGAGTATTCCAAAGATACCCGCCTGGTTTACTATTTCTGGTCCGAATTTGAAGTGCGGATCGACTCTTAACGGCTGATATTGCCCACAACCCATTGCCAGTTGGACGTGGATTTAATCACAACTACATACGCAGATAAAAAGTGTTAAAAAACTACAAACATGCCGGATGTGCGAGTCCTACGGTTAAGTAGAGAGGTTTAGATAAAGGTTTGAGTGATCAATTATCAGTGTTTAACCTGACGAAAATATATTTATTCAGTGTTGTCCACATTATATTTCACCTGCAGCATCATTGTGAACTTTTGTAATGAAACGTTATTTTTATAAACGTTATATTTAAACTGCAAACACATGAGGAGAGTCTCTGCATTAAAGACCCACACATGGCAGATCAACGTGCTGCTACATTTCTCTGACACGGTAGGAAATGAAACTGAATGTGGAGGATTTGAACTGTGACGATGATTGACAGGTGATGGGACGCACGTAACGAAGCGACAGAGTCCGTTAAAGATGATGAAGTAGTATGTCCCAAAGCTTGCATACTTTTCTGATACACATACTTTTCTGCTACACACTCAAAGTATGTACTTTTTCTTCACAAAAAGAGTACATACTTTTAGGATGTAGTATAAGTACGCAAATTGGGACACAGCAATAGTTAAAGCTACACTATGTACGTTTTCCGTCCACTAGATGCCGCCTATTCAAAACAAAGGCGTAGTTTGATGCCAAATTTGAGGGCATAATCTTGGGACATGTGGTCTTCACCTCACAGCCGGTGGAAAAGACTCGGGCAGAAATTATATCAATGGATGGGGTTATTAACGTTACTGTAGTATGAATACGGGAGACAGTTGCCGGCACCATTTCTGCTTTTCCGGTCATGAGTATGAGGTAATGCAGCTCTGTTTATCATATCAGATACATTTGAGTGTATTCAAAAGGATGTTATGACGTTACTCTGTGCGTTCGCTCAGCGGCTGCTGTGACACTTGTTCACACTGCTAAGAGTAAAGCGCTTCTGCAGAAAAAAAAACAGAAACCGAGAGTAACGCAGATATGACGCAAATGACAGGCAACTCCCTCAGACGTCCCGGCTCCTTGGTTATAATAGCAATTTTCTCACAATTTACAAATAATTGGAAACATTTGGGATATAGACTCAACCGAACTAAATATACAACACTAGCCTAGTCAGGGTTCATACACATTTTTAACAATAAATTTCCATGACTTTTCCATGACTTTTAGACAAATATTCATGACCTAAGCTTCCATGAAACATCTGTGTATACATGTAAAATAAGAAAAATCCATGTTTAAATGTCAAATCACAGCATATCTTTAACTAATTAATTAACGACAAGCTATGTGGTTTAATACAAAATATGGTTAGAAAAAAAATCAGTCTGACACAAGATATCAGTGTGTCGTCATGAGCCACAGAGCTCTGTGTGCATGTTGTCTAAGCATGTTTATTTATTTTTTTTGCTCTTTTATAGAATTGTTACCTATCCACATGATTAAATGACCGACACAGCAACGGTTGAGTTAAAAATCTTAATTTGTGTTCTACTGAAGAAACACACACCTACATGTTGGATGCACTGGGGGTAAGCAGATAAACATCACATTTTTGGGTGAACTTTCCCTTTAACACGCATCAATGGGAGGCGACAATGTTAAATAAGTGTTCAGTAACCCTGACAGTAACTTTAAAAGGTGGCAGGAGTGCCAGAGAAAAACTTTTGGAATACAAAATTTAATAAGATGAGAATTTTAAAAGATTTTAAAACAGCTTTGCCTCCATCTCATTGGAAACCCATCAATCATTGCAAATCATCGTCCCTAGCTGAATTTTTATTTAAAATGTCTGTAATTTACACCTAGGTCTATAATGTTACAAACTAAAAATGCCAGACGTTCCCCCATGCAAGGGTCAGAAATTACATTTTCCATTAAGGGGCTCCTTGCAATTGATTTCCAGGAGCATATATAAGTAGGCTACAATTTTAAATGATTACCTGTGTTGTCATTTGTCAAATACTTAAATTAAACAATTACTTAAATCAATCAGAATACTATATAGACTGTTATCAATAAAATGTTATCATTAACAAAAGACTGAAATCTGAAATAGCATAAATGTTTATTTACAGACTGTTTAATGTTAACCAAATGATAAAAATGAATGAACTCTTTACACAGTCATTATTGTCAGGTAATGCTCTTGATATTTTAATAATGAGTATTAATGTCGTCGATTAATAGATACATAAAATGTTTTTTTGTGTTTGGGGAAACTACACGTCATATAGGCTATTCTGACTACACAGATAACGGAATCTTACAACCTTTACGAGTTATATTAATGCTTTTTATGCATTAGAAAATTCATATGATCTTACTAGCGAGATGAATAAATTATATTAACCAGAATAAACTAACGTTATACAGAAAGGGAGCAGAGACTGTGACCGATTGGGAGTCTATCCATAACTTGGGTCTAGCGCGAGTTTAAAAACGCTCTCACAAACACTCTCGCTAAAATCACTCAAGATGACGATACTGCGACATTCATCTCTTACATCTAATCTGGACTTTGTTGTTTATGATGACAGGAGATTTCGTGAGGCGAGTTTCAGTCAGAATTCAGACAGTGCGCGCGCACTGAACACAACGCTTGGTTTCAGCGATGACTAATCTGAACGCTTCTGATTGGCCATCATGGTCGACAGAAACGCGTGTGATTGGTTGTAATGCTCAACGCTACAAAAGGAAATCTGACAGAATGCAGCAGTCGGGTGGATCGAAGGAACGCCGTATACGGCTATATATATATATATATATATATATATATATATATATATATATATATATATATATATATATTGTAACGTTCTCCGGCAATAATGAGACGTGTTGGTGAAAAGGGGTGTTTATTTGGGCTGTTGTAGGCCACAACCCACGCCGTACACACCCCGACTTGAACAGAGAACCGCACTTGAAACAGCGAGGCACTCCTCTCCCCTTTATTTCCGCTTTTTCCCCCAAAAAACCCCTAGGGGGTGGAGCCTCTTTGCATATTAAACCCGAACCTCCAATAACAGGTAATGAAGTATGATAACAGTCCACAACACCAAAATGAACAGTGTCACATAAACATTAAACTCCTTGTCCACTAAAACACAATAACATTTAGAACATGTTACACTACCCTCCTTCTACTGAAGTCCTCGACCTCGAGGACAAAGTCTCTAAACTTGACTGGGGTTCTCCTCCTTCTCTTTGGACGCCCCCTGAGGAGCGTGTGACCTTGGCCTCCAGGTACTGATTCCTCAGAGCCCCTCGAAGACTTGCCCAGAGGGGTGTCAGTTAACAGTGTCACTTGCTGGCCACCACTGGCCATCTCTGCTACATCGGTTACCCCCTCTGGCCCCTTCGGGGTTTCAGCGTTTTGTGGAGGAAGCACTGTGCTGGCCAGCGGTGATGCAGCACCCCGGTAAGGGGCCAGCCTATCCCGATGCAGCACCACTTTGCGCCCCCGAGGAGGCAACTGCACCCGATATACAACCTCCCCCAGCTTTTCCAATATTGGGCATGGTCCCACCCAGTGGCTATCCAGTTTCGGACACCTCCCTCTCTTCCTCACTGGGCTGTAAACCCAGACTAGCTCTCCCACCCCAAAGTCACGCCCCCGGGCATGCATGTCATAAGCTCTCTTTTGCCTCACCCCAGCAGTCACCAACTGCCTTCTGGCATATGCATGGGCGGAGTCCAAACGATCTTGGAGCTGTCTCGCATATTCAGGTCCTGCGTGAACAGGTGGAGCATCTGGGGGCCGACCAAAGGCCAACTCTGCAGGCGTCCTAATCTCCCTACCCAACATAAGCAGGGCCGGAGTGCATGAGGTAGAGTCCTGAATAGCAGAGCGACATGCCATCAATACCAGCGACAGATGAGTGTCCCAATCATGTTGATGAGTGGATGTTAAGATGGACAACTGCTCAGCTAGTGTCCTGTTGAATCGTTCTACGAGCCCGTCACTTTGAGGGTGGAGTGGGGTGGTGCGGGTCTTGTTGATTCCTAGCCGCTCACACATGGAAGTGAATACTTTGGACTCAAAGTTTCTACCTTGGTCACTATGGATACTCTGGGGAACCCCAAACCTACTAAACATGCCCTCCACCAAAGCATTGGCAACAGTCACAGCCTCCTGGTCAGGCAGTGCAAAGGCCTCAGGCCATTTAGTAAAATAATCCATTGCAGCCAAAACAAAGCGATTCCCCTGCGTGGTGCGAGGAAATGGACCCATGATGTCTACCCCCACACGCTGCATTGGCTCCCCCACTGGAAACTGCTGTAGCTGGGCCCTGGACTGACCCTGTGGCCCTTTGCGTGCTGTACAAAGATCACAGCGCCTGCAAAAGTCCTCCACATCACGCCTCAGCCGTCCCCAATAGAAGCTCTGACGCAGACGTCGAAGTGTCTTTGTCACCCCAAAATGGCCAGATCCTGCAGAGCCATGCATGGCCGTCAACACTGTCTCTTGCATGTCCCCAGGAACCACTACTTGCCATCTCTTTTCTCCGGTTGCTGGCACCACCCATGCTCGCTGGAGAACCCCCTCCATTAGCCGCAAGCATCTGAACTTGGCCCACAATCCCTTGGTGAATGGGGAGAGGGCTGCTACCTCCTCCCAGGGTGGTCGCTGCTGTGCCTCTACCCACAGCATCACAGGCTGCAGGTCCGGGTCCCGCCTCTGATTCTCTGCCCATAAAGTGACATCCACCTCTTGCAGCTCCCTGCAGACCAAGTCGATTTTCTGGCTAAGTTCCAGCTCCCGGGCTTCTCTGCGCTCACAATACTTGCATCCCTGCGTACTACATGGCCGTCTCGACAGGGCGTCTGCATTACCATGCCGTTCCCCCGCACGATGTGTCACAGTGAACTCGTAACTCTGCAATTGCTCGAGCCAACGAGCCACCTGGCCCTCTGGCTCCTTGAACGTCATCAGCCACTGTAAGGAGGCATGGTCGGAGCGTATGATGAAATGCCGACCGCATAAATAGTACTTGAAATGTCTGATGGCGGAGACAGCGGCTAACAGCTCTCGTCGTGTGACACAATATCTCTTCTCAGCTTTACTGAGCACCTTGCTGAAATAGGCCACTACTCTTTCCCCATCTGGGTACACCTGGGACAAGACTGCACCTATTCCATCCCCACTCGCGTCAGTGTCCAGAACGAAGGGCAGGTGGGGGTCAGGAGGTGCCAGAATGGGCGCGCACACCAGGGCCTGTCTCAGAGTATCAAAAGCTTTTTGACAGCCCTCTGACCAGACAAAGCACTGATCTTTCTGTAGGAGTTTGTACAAGGGAGCAGCAATACAGGAAAAGCCCTGTACAAACTTCCTGTAATATGACGCTAAACCCAGGAAGCTTTTTAGCTCTCTTTGGCTCACCGGAACAGGCCACTCCCGTACGGCTGTCACCTTGTCTTCAGCAGTGCCAATTCCCTCACTGCCTATGTGATGCCCCAAGAAGGTCACCTGCCTGCTCAACAGCCGGCATTTATTGGGATGTAACTTCAGACCTGCTGCTCTAATTTTCTCCAGCACTGCCTTCAAGGCTGTAACAGCTGAATTGAAAGAGCTCCCATGTGCCAGTATGTCATCCAAAAACACCAGACACTGCTGCTGCGGAATGCCTTCAAGTACTCTCTCCATTAAGCGCTCAAATGTGGCAGGGGCATTGCAAAGACCAAAACAGAGAACTTTAAATTGCCACAGCCCCCTACCCGTGCAAAAAGCCGTCTTGGGTCTGGCCTCCGGTGTCAGTGGCACTTGCCAATACCCACTTCTCAAGTCCAATGATGAAAACCAGCAAGACCCAGCCACATGATCCAAACATTCATCCACACGTGGAAGAGGGTACGAGTCTTTCCGTGTCACTGCATTGAGCCTCCTGTAATCGACACAAAAGCGCCACTCCCCCCCCTTCTTCGGGACCATGACTACTGGGGATGCCCAGGGGCTTTCAGAAGGTTCTATTATACCGGCGCGCTGCATCGTCACTAAAGCCTGCTCCGCAGCCTCCTGCCGTCCTAAGGGCATGCGTCTTGGTCGCTGACGTATGGGCGCTGCATCGCCTGTGTCGATATGGTGTTGTACCAGGGAAGTCTGACCCAGGTCCCCTTCATCACAGGCAAAACAGTCCTGGAACTCCACTAGCAGCTCCCACAACTGTTCTTGTTGCTGCTTGTCCAAGCCGCCGGAGCTCCTCTGCATTATTTCCCGTAGCACCCCCATTGTCTCCCCCTCTCTTCCCGGAGCAGTGCTAGGCCAGGTGCACTGTAACGGGGGCTCTTGTTGGGACTCACTGGGTGGTACTGTGTAGCTTGAGCTGTCCCCGTCATCTAAGTGACATGCCCAAGAACCAACAGTCGGCCCATCTGTGTGACGAGTTCCTGGAGGCCTCATCCTAACCACCTGACCATTACCGAAACTCAACGTGGCCTTAGACAGGTCCAACTGACAGCCATGGTCCCTCAAAAAGTCCAGACCCAGGATACAACTGTCCTGCACATTAGCTATCCACACAGGATGCTGCACGCTCACCCCCCCGACAGTCAGTGTCAACAGCCCCTTCCCTTTCATTGGTGCCAGCTCCCCCGTCACTGTGCGCAGCTGAACTGTTGTGTTCTCCAGCTGTGTTCCCTCTGGCACCACCTCCGGACGAGCCACAGTCACTGTAGACCCTGTGTCTACCAGGGCAGTGCACTCAACTCCCTCAATACCAATAGGAATATGGCAAAAATCTGAAATAGCTGTCCTTCCTACTACCACCACCCCTAGTTCATTCGTCCCGTTGTTTATAGTTGGCCTGTCTGCTTGCACTGGCACTGAGCGGGACAAGGGCTTGGGGGTCTGCAGCGTCCCGCCTACTGCGCCCCCTTCCTGTTTCCCGAATTCTTAGCTAGCACAGGGCATTCCTTAACCAAATGCCCCGGCTGACCACACCCCCAGCAAAGTCGGGCCTGTGTCTGCCGTCTGGGAGGAGGCAATGCCAACCCGCGAATCATCTCTGTAATCTCGTCCAGCCATTCAGGTTTTGGTGAAGCTGTTTGACCCCCTCCCATTGCCCTGATGGTGGGGGAGGGGTCAAGTGCTGACCCCATCATTGCTGCTTCAACCGCCATTTCCCTCTCCAGCGCCAACTCTAAGGCTTCAGCCAAATCACGTGGGCGTGCCAGCTGTGTATGTATGCGCAGTTCTGCTGGAGAAAGAGCTCTGATGAACTGATCACGGGCCAACTCGCTTTGCACTGATGGTGGAATATGTGCATAAGCTCGCCTTGCTAGAGATTCAATATCATTGGCCAGAGCCCGCAGTGGTTCTCCTGGAATTCTTTGACGGCTGTGCAACTCGGACCTGAGAAGCTCAGATCGGAAACATTGTCCAAAGCGGCGTCTCAATGCACCAACCAATGCATCATAATCAGCTCTTTCACTAGTGTCAAGCAGCAACAAACATGAGAGTGCATCATCTGTTAAGCAAAGAGCGAGCTGAAGGGCTTTCTGTTCTTCTGACCAGCCATATGCATGAGCTAATAGCTCAAATTGGGCATGAAAAGCCTCCCAATCCGATTTGCCAGAGTATTTAGGTGTTTTTATTCCAACCGGCATATTCGATTCATGGCCGCCGCCATTGTTGTTTACCTTTTGACCCCTCGCTTCACGCGAGAACAACGCGTCGGCGTCTGACGTCATGACGTTCGACAGCGGCGGGCAATGGCGGCCGATGCCGCTCGGCAGCGGCGGATAATGGCGGCTCGCTTTCTGGCCTGCATCAGTGGCTTCACCCGGCTCTTTCTTCACCAAATTCGCCTTAAAGTGACTGGTTACAGACGCGGTGTGCCCACCAAACGTATTTGCTGCCCCATCATAACCGTCATCTTCCTCCATCTTAATGCGCACGGTATTATCCATTCTTACCCGCGGAAGATCAGCTGCTTGAATCACGCACGCACAATCAGGACTCAAATCAGACACTTTATCTCCAGCTGTCTGCGATCGTTTTTACTTCTGACACCAGTTGTAACGTTCTCCGGCAATAATGAGACGTGTTGGTGAAAAGGGGTGTTTATTTGGGCTGTTGTAGGCCACAACCCACGCCGTACACACCCCGACTTGAACAGAGAACCGCACTTGAAACAGCGAGGCACTCCTCTCCCCTTTATTTCCGCTTTTTCCCCCAAAAAACCCCTAGGGGGTGGAGCCTCTTTGCATATTAAACCCGAACCTCCAATAACAGGTAATGAAGTATGATAACAGTCCACAACACCAAAATGAACAGTGTCACATAAACATTAAACTCCTTGTCCACTAAAACACAATAACATTTAGAACATGTTACAATATATATAGCTATAGCTACTCGTCTCGAGTATGTTTACTAAGTTTGTTTAACCTATATTATCACTTAAACATATCTTCTATTACATACATAGGCTACTTTGAAATAAATTTCCACGACTTATCCTTTCAGGTTTTTTCATTTTTCCAAAACTTTTCCAGGCCTGGAAATTGCTATTTTAAAATTCCATGACTTTTCCAGGTTTTTCATGACCGTACGAACCCTGCCTAGTGGTTTTTGGATATTTTACTGAAAAAATACTATATGGTGCACCTTTAAATTTGTACATATTAGAGAATTTTTTTAAATGATTCCCAGTCTCTGATTAATTTATTACCTAAACACCTTGCTCAAATCTTCTATCTTTAATCATGACTGGCCATTCACAGTACAAGTTATCAGCTGATGAATTTTGATTGGTTGCTAGTGCTCATATATGCAGTCTTATCTGATATTTTGGGGATACGTTTGCACTTGCAGCAATTGCAAATCGAATGGTTGCAGTTATCATGATAATTAATTGCAGGTTTTGTTGTGTTTGGCCATAGGCCACACCCACATATTGCGCTTGTATCTGAGAAATGATTTGAATCCGAATTCTTCTGATCATTTTTTGTCTTCAGAGGAATCATTCTGTGGTCACTGGACATACTCACCTTAGACTGTCATTAAAAGCTTCAACTCCATACTTAGTAATGCAGTACGCCCCTCCCATGGTACTAATCCGTCCGAACACACTGGCCACATTGACCACTCTGCCCTTGGCTTTCTTAATGAGCGGTAACACACTCAGAGTAACGGCAATAACCCCGATCAGGTTGACATTGATCATTTGTTTGAAGTCCTCAATATCCAGCCAGTCATTGGGAGCAGTTGGGAAAGAGATACCAGCATTGTTGACCACAGACCACAGACCTGCAAACACACACACACACACACACACACACACACACACACACACACACACACACACACACAGACAGAGAACAAATTACAAAATCCATCCGTTTTCTTTCAAAAGGCTAAAGGAGATGGCTAAATACAGCTTTGGTGACAGGAAGTGTCTTGTGTAAATAATGTGAAGAAACTACTTGACCAATAACTTTATAAAAGAGCACTATGAGAAAACACAACATATACTGTTCAGTAGGACAAAATTAGACATTTCATTAGTCCAATAACAAGACATAAAACAGAACATGAATAATTAATGCATTTATTTTTACTAATTATTACTGATATTTAATTCAATAATTAGTTTAGATTAGTTAATTAATTAGATATTTAATTAATCAAAATCAATGCTTTCTCTTTATAGGCATAACATTATGACCTTGGAATTTGGAGGCCAAGTCAACAGCTCAAACTCGATGTTGTTCTCCTCATACTATTCCTGAACCATTTTTGCTTTGTGGCTGGCGCATTATCCTGCTGAAAGCCACCAGAGAATATCATTTCCATGAAAGATGAACAGTGCTCAGGTAGGTGGTACGTGTCAAAGCAACAAAGTAACATCACATGGATGGCAGGACCAAGGTTTAGGGCCTTATAAAATCTGTTTTATTTTTTCCCAAATTCCGTTTTTTCTGTTTTAATTTTTGGGAATTCCATATTTTTAACCACTTTTGGTTAAAGTCAAAGTAAAGTACCATCTGTTTCTGTGACTTACCCTTCTGTCCCACTAGGGTTTTAATGGTTTCGGAGACTTTTTTAATGCTGTCATTATCAGTGACATCCAAATGCAGTGCTGTGAGTTTGTCGGAGCAGGCCTTCTTCAGCTCAACCTCTCCCTTCTCCGTGTAGCAGCCAGCGATGACACGGAAACCCTTTGTGTCCAGGTGTCTGGCCAAGAGATTCCCAAAACCTGTGTCACAGCCTGTGATATACACAAACTTCTCCGATTTATTGGGAACTCTTCCCAGTTCCCTGAACCACCGATAGACATAGAGCAAGACTATTAGACCAACAATGTACAAGAACATGTCTGCAAAAGAAAAATAGTAGAGTGCACATTTGGTCAAAGCTCCACTCATAAAGTACATGAGTGAAACATTAACTCATATGATTGTAAGCCACGGCAAAACAGTATGAAGTTTTTGTAAAAATGCAATAAAGCAAAAGATTTTAAATGAAGACAAATGGCAGTATAAAATATATAATAAAGGAATATTAATACTAGGGTATGTTGTAGCAACTCATATTGTAAAAACTGCACATAACGTAATAAGTATTAGATTATTATTATAAATAAAATATTCATAACGTAGCCTAATCATTTCTCAAAATGTAATAAAATCCTGAGCTCATAATGTGGTGACAATTTTTACATGATAAGAAAACTATTAAAAACATTATAAACTCACAAAAAATGTCATATTTTCATTATTGTAACAGTTTTAACCTTACCTTAGTCTTAAACTACCTGTGAAATGTAACAATAATTGTATTTAAATATTCATACAATTATTATAATAATAATAATTGTATGAATATTATATATATATTATAATAAATTAAATCTGTTGCATTCCGGTTTAAAACTTGCTTTTATTTACATAAAATTGTCTTTTTTTATTTTTTTTATTTTTTCTTTCGATTTTTTAAAAATGTAGGCCTACTGAATCGTTTTTTTTTTTATGTTTTAAAAGCTATTACAATGAAAATTACGTGTTTGGTTTATAATGTAATAATTTTCTCATTTTTTTAAAATTTAATTATGAACTCAAAAATAATTATAAAAATGACAACAATAAAATTACTACATTATGAACTTTTTTGCAATAATAATGTAATACTGTACGTATTTCATAATGTGCAGTTATTACATTGTGAGGTGCTACGTTTTTCTTTTTCTATATCTTTTCATATTGGAGAATTGTGCAAGTGGGTGATTGCGAAACAGTGGCGTGCACAGACAATGGCGTTCGGGGAGGATCCCCCTCGTTAGAAACATAGGTTAGAAAACGCGTTCGCGGGGTCACTGAGGTTCGATCGAAAAGGGCTGTCAGATTGGTAAACGAATCGTTCTTTTTATTCAGATATGGTCAACGAATCAGTTGAACCGGTTAATTCAAGTCGAATCGTTCTGAATCATTCGGAGCGGTTATGAACAATTATTTGAAGCGTTTAGTTCAAACATATCCGTTTTGAAATTAGCCAAAAAGTGTTGAGTGTACTGAAAAAAACAAAAAAATTAATATAAAATTTTAATATAAAATATAAAATTAAAGAAAGTACTTGAATTGTAAGAGCATCAAATATTTGACTGATGTGACGGAAATAATCATAAAAAAAAAAAAAAAACTTGTTCTAGCTACTACAAATTATAACTTTCAAAAATGCTTATTCAAAAGATGTTTATTGTGTTGAATTTTGGATGAGATACATTTTTTATGAGTGGAATCTTGGCTCCAACAAATTGAACCGTGGGACACATAAACTTACAAGAAATGTAATAATAAAAAATAAAAAATAATTTAAAAAAACATAATATATACTTTTATTTATTACAGATTAGGTTAACTTTATTGACGTAAGAACCGCTCAGTTTGTTTTGAACCCTGTCCAAATGAACTGTTTGAAAGAACCGATTCCCGAGAACGAGTCGAACTTGACCTGAGCTGTAAATCAACGCGATGTCAACAACGATACTTAACGTTTACACTGCACTGTTCTAGCATACTTGGGAAAGAAAAGAAAGAAAAAAATACTGCAACATCAAAATGTAATAAAAAGAAAGCACGTGGTTATAGGCTAACGTTACTCGAAAATGCCCAGGCTGAATCTCTTGCAAACAACGCTAAAAACTGGAGTTGTCTCATGTAAAGCATCCCGTATATGCTACTCACCGTTTCTTTAGAAGTCAGCTTTCTAAGATGATGTCTGTTTCTAGCTGCCTCAGTGAATGAAAGTGTTTGTTCTTCCTTGCCCCTTTGTATCTGACTGGTTAATAACTGAAGTAATGGTCAGCTATTATGTAAGTGTTTATTATTTGTTCCTGCAGGGGGGGCTGAAGGATCAGATAACAAAGTTTATTTTTCAAGCACACGGAATCCATCCAAGGCAGCTGGCGATAGAAAAGGTGTGGAAAGGTCAGGTAAAACCAGTCTATGAGTAAAACAAAAGAGATTAAAGTTAGTTCTCGCTAACATTTTTTGGTTACACTTTATTTTAAGGGTGTCCTTGTTATAGTGTAATTATACAGCGTAATTGACTGTTATTACTATAGTAACTACATATAGTATCTGTAACAGGAACTAAAAAAAAGTGTTGTCCATTTTTTTGAGGGTAGGCTACTCATTAGGTGGTTAAAAAAAAGTTGCTGCCTTATTTTTTATGTATCAACTTGGATGTTTAAGTCATTTCAACTTAAATTACATTAAACAGATTTTAAAAAACACAAGTTGAATCTTGTATAATATAATAAAGTTAAAATTGCTTAACTTATTTTGATGAATTAAAGCAATGCTAAAAAAAGATATTGTCATAACTTATTATCATATATATATATATATATATATATATATATATATATATATATATATATATATATATATATATATATATAATTTTTTTATTTTTTTTATTATTATTTTTTTTTTTACATTATTGTAACAAGGACTCAGGCAGATTGGGATCCATGTGCAGTTTATTAAAATAATACAAACTCACAGTACAAGCAGGCGTGGGTCGATAAACCAGGGCAAACAGGAATATCAGAGACAGGGCATCAATCAATAACAGGCAAATGGTCAGGGCAGGCAACAAACAGGCAAGAATCAGAGTCCTGTTGGACTTTTTATTCCCCAAAGTCCTCCCCAAGTTCAATGGTCGGCCAGGAGTCGAGTTATCAATCAAAAGTATAAATTTATTAAAACTAACAGCGAGTAAAAAAGGTTTCTGAGCTCAGGATTCAGAACAACTAATATAAGCACCAGGGCAGTCCTGAATGCCTCACAACTTTTACATCCATGTTTATATTCTTGTTCTTCCATCTCCTCCCCACACCACGTTTCCTCCAATCTGGGTGTACCGCATCATCAGTTTCCAGGCAGTATTTCTAATAACATAGGTTAACCACACACACACACACACACAAAGAAAGTACAGCTCTGGTATTTTTCCATATCATAAGACATATCCTTCTACAGCTTTGTTTTATTTTAACCTCAGTTTCACTTGTTCCATTTGTCCACTGGGTTATCTATACCAGACTGTTTCTTCATTTCACTTGACAAAGCCCTCAATCCTGTTAAGGCCTTAGTCACACTACCATCAGGAGCAGTATTGTTTGGAATGAAGTTTTAGGGAAATTGAAACATGTATAATTTCCCTATCTTGGGGTAAAGGGCCCTACTTTTGTTTCATTACTTATTGGTGGGAATATTGATGCAGATGCTAACGTGGTACAATCTTTTGGAACGTTTTGCTTAGTTAGGCCAATCATACAGCCATACCCCCATTTATCTTCTGGATGCAGTGGGGCGGGTTCAGTGTTCAGGGTTGGTCTAGCTCTTGCACATGCCACACACCCTTTCATACCCTGCTCAGATGCAGTATTTTCAATCCAATTCAACCATAAAAGTTCCTCCTTATATCCTGTAGCCATAGCCAATAAGTCATGCAGATGGAGTTATCACTTTTTCGTTGGTCAAGCTTCTCATTTCTGCACCAATTGTAGCTGGAGCATCCACACTCCTTATCACTATCAAACCTAATGGATCTTTGCCCGAAATGTCTACTCCAATTTTTATATAGGTGTACACTGCATCCCCTCCGTCTTTTAGTTTAAGTACTATCTTATTCATCTTTTTCTTATTCCATCCACTGTCATATCCTCTAAACAGGGAGAATCTAAATAAGATATTATTAGGTTTCCATGAATGGCACTATTCGCCTTATTCACCTGGCGGCCATTTTGAAAACTCTAACGCCGTTGTAGGGGTACACAAACCCGGAAGTTGGACTCCAATACAGTACTAATCAGTAGCAGCATTCTGTGTCACTCACTTTCTGCCTGCTGTGTGTAACAAAATCATGTAATATGTTCTGTAATAATCACTGATAATATGTTTTCACTGATAATATGTAATAAGTTTTCATTTGTTAATGTTTTTTTAATTTTCCTCCTAATGTAATTTCTAATGTTCTGCCCTTTTCTGGTACGTTTTTCCATACTTACAATATACAAGCAGGCCATTTGTATTCCTCCATACCAATAAATGTACATAGTTACCATTTACAAACCTAGACCAGTATGCCTATCAATGTTTTTGAATGACTTATTTCTTTCTGATGTTCTGACCAGTTGTAAAGTTATGAAAGACATTATCCATGTGTAATAAAATTGTACTTTATTCTTTAGATAAATGGACATTTTATTTTACAAATATGAAGATCCAGTAGCTTATACATACACATATCTCCCACATGTAAATTAACTGTATCAACTATAATACTGATCTGCCCACGTTGACACTATATGATAGATTAAAATAAGCTGATAACATCACCGTTTTCTCCAGAATGACTGCAGCCGAATCAAATTTTGTTGCAATATTGTCCTGTTTAACACCGTGAAGCTGCTTTGGAACAGTAGGTATTGTAAAAGCACTAAATAAAGCTGACTTGACATGTCCCAGTCTTGCTATTGCTAGAGTCTTTCGAACTTCGTCTGTAGTAAAATGCAGAAATTACGACCAGGATCCCTTCTGATATTTTTTTAAATCCACTCTCCATGTAATCCCTTATCCTCCGGAAAACGGTGAAAGGTTTGTCCTCTGTAGGATTTTTTCCTGAGTGACGAAGTGCAGTGAAACAGAATGCTGCTACTGATTAGTACTGTATTGGAGTCCAGCTTCCGGGTTTGTGTACCCCACAACGGCGTTAGAGTTTTCAAAATGGCCGCCAGGTGAATAAGGCGAATGGCCCAGATGGCTCAAAAGTGGTAGAGGGCCATATGCAACATATACATCGTACCCCCTCCAGGCTGTCAGAGTTTCTCCACAATCAATAACTTCACATAAGTCAAATTCCCACATGGCATCTTTCCCTTCCAATTTTTTTTTCTAGCACTAGCTTTACTTCCCCTGGATGATTCACTTCCTGAGTCACCTTATCTCTTTTTTGCTTACCGTCCTCCTTTTCATAGCATTTTTCTATGATACCAAATATGGTCCCTACTATTATTATGGCCAAAAGTGTCACCATTCCCAGCACTTTCCAATTTTCCCACAGCCTCATTGTTGTCGTTGGTTGAGGATGAGTCTTTAAAACTACGAAACACTCTGGTCACTGTTGACACAAAATTATAATAAACAAAACAATCAGTAATAACCTTAAACAATATAAAACAATGAGTAAAAATACTGAGTAATTTGTTATTAAGAAAAATGTAAAAAAAAAAATGTTAAGAAAAATGTTAAAAATGTTAATGATCACAAAATGAACCCAGTAATATCTCCTTCTCTCTTCTTCCTTTCTACTTCAATAGGCTATATACCGTGATCTTTATCCTTCAAATACTTCCCCCAATATCTTGACCACTTCTTTAAATTCCAATTTGTCTAATCCGCAGCCTAACCGTGGTACTGACACACTTTTCACTCCGTTCTCCACGCACCACTCTCTCATCTCAACTAGGCTCTCTGTGAGTGTACTGTACGAGGGCAAGTCAGTACACCAGAATTTAGTCCCTAAGTGGAAAACAAACTGTCTCCCTCTCTTATTACTGCACACTGTCCAGGCTGCTTTCTCTGCTGTTTTATCTTGAACACCCTGTATCTCTCACAAATTTGTTTCGCTAATCCCTGCCCCCAATGCACAGTCTGCACTTATACAATGAGCAATTGTTTCTGATTCAGGTGTGTCAAAAATGTCTTCTGTTTTGAATTGTATGTTAGAGTGAGTCGGTGTGATGTTTAACTGAGTTACTGTGTCGGTCAGTTGTGGTGCCAAACCCGTTTCCTCAGAATTCCCAGGAGTTTGTACTCCACTAGTTATCTGTTTCTCTGTTTGTTCCTCTTGTTCGTCCCCCTCTTGGACCTGCGCAGCCAGGTCCAACCATGTCTCAGTCAATGACCTGCTGGGTGGAGCACATACAATACAAGAAGAAATATGATACCAAATATCACCACGACCCTCCAATTGGAAGCAATGTGATGTGCTGGCTCTAACACGCAGTGGGGCAGACCACCGCGAGGCGGACCACTTCCTCCGAAACTGTCTCAGGCGGACCCACTCCGAGCTGCAGGGTGGTGGGTCAGGGAGCTTGTCAGAAATCTGAGGGGAAAAAACACTTATCAGAGAAGTTAGTTTGTCAAAAAAATGGTTTGGCAGCCAGTGTTAGTGTATCTCCACACGGAAGTCCTGCTGCTGGACCTGGAAATTGTCGGCCAGTCAATAACTCGTAATGGGGGGAACCCTGTACATCTGTTAACAGAGGAATGAATAGTCATTAGTGCAATTGGTAAGTCATTTAGCCAGTTCAGGCCTGTGGATGCAGATATTTTCTAGTATAGTATTGACCATTCACAGCCTTAACTACAGCATACCCTGCACATAAAGACTCTGAGGTATGTCTTTAACAGCAGCCGTCAGTAAATAGCTCCATCACCCCCTTTCCTGTCAACTTGTCTGCCTTTAAGTCTGCTCTAATTTTTTAATCAGCTTCAGTAATTGGTGCACAGTCATATGACTCCGCTTTACACATCAACTCTGCCATATTCACTCCCTCATGTGATGGGAAGAGATTTTCTTAACCTAACTTCTGGTAGGTTGTTGCTGGGGTTGGGTAATGTGCCTTCAATGCTCTACTCAAATCAGAAATGTGTTTAATGGTTGGTCATTCTCCACACCCTCAGTCCCAGCATCTGTTTCTAGTGCTGATAATTTTGACATAGGCACCAGGCTTCCAAGTAGCATCCTAACATCACCCATAGCTAATTCCACTCCACTTGTCAATGCAGTTAATTTGGTCAGCCACTTTACTCCCCTTTGGGTAATACTTGGTAATTGTGCCTCTATTGCTGTTATGTCAGAATGTGACCAGGGCTTATATATCTCTCCTTTATCTTTGTCCATCAGTGGACATTGATAATTTCCTGTCATCATATTGAATCAGTGGACATTGATAATTTCCTGTCATCATATTGAATCAGTGGACATTGATAATTTCCTGTCATCATATTGAATCAGTGGACATTGGTAATTTCCTGTCATCATATTGAAAGCTCTGCTCTTTGATCTGGTATCATATTTATGCTGTCCTGATCCTCCTTCTACATTCCATACCTCCTGCATGCCGTTCCCAGGTATCACCTTCTGCCTTTTTCCTCTCTCCTCTCTCTGTACACCTGCTCCCTGTTATGCGCAACATCCTGTCCCCACCATCTTAACCCATTTCCCTCTACCACTAGTCTGCTCACTTCCTCTTTCTGTTTCAGCTCAGAGCAGCAGCTCACCACATCCTGTTCTTCCACCAGGTTTTTTAACCTCTCTCTGCTTTGTCTATTCTGTTCAAAATCACTCAACCTCCTTTTTTCATAATTCAAATCATGCCTTAATTTACTCAGTTTCCAATTCTACCAACCTTTCCTTCACAATTAACTCGTCCTCCCTTTATGTCATATACTGGTGCCATTAATGGAGCAGATGGGTTGCATTGGGGTGGGGAACCTACTGTACTGCTAATTTTTTCTTCTGATTTACATTTATGCATTTAGCAGACGCTTTTATCCAAAGTGACTTACAATTCAGGAGAACAGGAAGCGATCCGTCAAGAAGAGGCAAAGAAACACAAAAAGTGCCCCAAATACCAAGATTTGTATACCGATCAGAGTAGCAAAAAACAGAAAAGGGAAGAAGAATGGAACAATAGAGGAGGAAAGAGTTTTTTTTTTTTTTTTATAATGTAAGATTAAGTGCTGGAAGAGGAAGAGATGAGTTTTTACCTGTCTTTTGAATGAAGCGAGTGATTCTGTCGTGCGTATGGAGGACGGAAGATCGTTCCACCAACCAGGAACAATAAAAGAAAAAGTTCTGGAGAGGGATTTCATGCCTCTCTGTGATGGTACTACAAGCCTCCGCTCATTAGCTGAGCGAAGGCTTCTGGTGGGTGTGTAGACGCGTAGGAGTGAGTCGAAGTATGCGGGTGCTGAGCTTGTGGAAGATCCATAAGCAAGAGTCAGAGCTTTGAATTTGATCCGGGCAGCTAGTGGTAGCCAATGCAGAGAGATGAATAGAGGTGTGACATGACACAAGCATTTACTTGCTAAAAAATATTTGTGCATGCCAGCAACAAGTGTCCCACCTTGTGAGAGATTTTTTTCAAAGGATATATATATATATATATATATATATATATATATATATATATATATATATATATATATATATATATTATAAGAAGAACTTAGTCAACTTTATATATATATATATATATATAAATATAAATATAAATATATAAAGTTGACTAAGTTCTTCACCAGCAGAGCAATTCATATTTTTGAATAAAAATGTTATGTAACAAATGACACATTGTGGGTTTATTTCTTTTAATAATCTTAATTTTTCATGACAAAAAAACAAAAACAAAAGACTAAAGTTATTTACAATGAGGAGGCTACAGGTTACAAAACCAAGTAGTTGTCAGGTAGATGTTAAAAACGTGTTTTTTGGTTTTTTACATACAAAAGTAGATCACTGGTGGGGTTATTTCAGATAAATACACGCAAGTGTCCACTAGATGTCGCCAAGGAGACGGGTGTCGGGTGTTGTTTCGGTTGTTTCGAAGCTTCAGCACATTTGCTTCAACTGTTTCAGAGCTTCACGAAGCCTCGGTCTGCCCATCACTAGCAAATGGTCAGGGCAGGCAGCAAACAGGCAAGAATCAGAGTCCAGGCAAACAAAGATCAAGGGCAGGCAGAACAGGTTCGTAAGCAGTAATCCAAAGCAGAGTCAAACACAGGCAGTGAGGCAGGAATAAATACAGGGAATAACGCTCACAAATAATAATAATAATAATAATAATAATAATAAATTTTATTTATAATGCACTTTATATTAAACAAAATCTCAAAGTGCTACAGAATTTAAAAAAACAAAAAAAACAATCAACAACAATAAATAAATAAAACCGAAAAATAAAATAAAATAAATTAAACAAGTAGCAAGTCAATTAAAAGCTCTGCTAAAAAGGTGGGTTTTAAGACCACGCTTAAAAGTATCTATAGTCTGTGGAGTCCGCAGGTGGTCAGGGAGAGCATTCCACAGACTGGGGGCTGCAGAGCAGAAGGCCCGATCCCCCATAGTACGGAGATTGGCTGTGGGAGTTTTGAGGCGATACAGCGAAACAGAGCGGAGGTTACGAGTGGCTGTTTGTGTGGTGAGGAGTTCCTTGAGATAGGAGGGAGCATCACCATGGATGCACTGGTGCGTAAGGAGAGAGATCTTGTACTCAATCCTAAACGACACAGGAAGCCAGTGGAGTGATTTTAGAATGGGGGTGATATGGTCGTATTTGCGCGCCCTCATGAGGATCCTAGCAGCGCTGTTCTGAATACACTGCAGCCTCTGGAGATTTTTGCTAGGGATGCCAATAAGGAGCGCATTGCAGTAGTCCAGCCTGGAGGAGATAAAGGCATGGACAAGCTTCTCCGCATCAGCCAGTGATAGAATGGGACGAAGTTTGGCAATGTTTCTGAGGTAGAAGAAGGAGGTCTTACACAGGTGTTTGATGTGCGCTTCAAAAGTAAGCTGTGATTCCATTCTGACCCCCAGATTCGTGACTGAAGTGGAAAGAGGAATGACCTGATCAGAGAAAGCAATGCTGGTGATAACGGACTTCTGGACCTGAAGTGGAGTGCCGACTAGGATAGCTTCAGTTTTGGAGCTGTTTAGCTGCAGAAAGTTTTGCTTCATCCACGCCTTTATCTCATCCAGGCAAGTGATCAAAGTGGATGGTGTGAGGTCAGCAGAGGGAGATGAACTTGTCCTAAAGTAAAGTTGGAGTGTCATCAGCATAGCAGTGAAAATAAATCCCATGCCGGTTGATGAGACGGCCAAGGGGGAGCATGTAGAGTATGAACAGGGTGGGTCCGAGCACAGAGCCTTGAGGGACACCGCAGGTGACATTGTGTGACAGGGATGTAGCTTCTCCTAACGCAACATATTCAGTTCTCCCAGTGAGATAAGAAGAAAACCAGTTGTGGACCGAGTCAGAGAGACCAATGGTGGAATGTAAACGGTGAAGGAGGATGTTATGGTCAACTGTATCGAAAGCTGCAGTTAAGTCCAGGAGGATGAGAAGGGATGGGGAACCAGCATCTGCCGCCATCAAAAGATCGTTTGTGACCCTGACCAAAGCTGTTTCTGTGCTGTGCCCTGAGCGGAAACCAGACTGAAATTTCTCATAAAGATGGTTATGCTCCAAATGGACCTGAAGCTGTGCAGCAACAACTTTTTCCAGCACCTTAGAGAGGTATGGGAGGTTGGAGATGGGCCTGTAGTTGTCATTAACATCTGGGTCTAAAGTAGGTTTTTTCAGAAGTGGTCTGATGATAGCAGTTTTAAGAGATGAAGGAACATGGCCAGCCTGGAGGGAATTATTAATAATCTTGGTAATGAATGGACTTAAGACACTGAGGTTAGATTTTACCAAGGCTGTAGGAAAAGGATCCAGTGCACAGGTGGATGGTTTCATTTTTCTGATGATGTCCTCAACCTCGAGCTGTGTGATGATGGAGAAGCAGCAGAGATGTTGGAAGGTCCCTGGCTGTGGATCAACAGACGGGACAGGCAGAGCGGAGGTGCTAGATAGGAGCAAGTGGATGTTGTCTACTTTGTTCCTAAAAAAGGTCATGAACTTATTGCACCTCTCTTCTGTGGCTTCTGAAAAAGAGTGAGTTTGCGGTTTGAGGATGTGATTTATAGTGGAGAAAAGCTTCTTGGAGTTTCCAGGATTATTGTTGATGATGCTAGAGTAGAACTGTGACTGAGCATCTCTTAAAGACCTTGCGTAGGCCTTCTGATGAACTCTATAGGCTTGCCTATGAACAGTGAGTCCTGAGAGCTTGAGACCCCTCTCAAGTACGCGCCCAACCGTCTTCATCTTCCGCAGTTCGCTGGTGTACCAGGGTGCTGAGCGCGAGAAGGTGACCATTCTAGTTATGACAGGTGCGTGAAGATCTAGAAGGCTGCTCAGAGACTTGTTGTAGAAATGTAGCCGGAGCAAACAAGACTTCGCAAAGAATGCGTGTGAGAGCAGAGTTTTGTAGGCATGATGATTAGGTGTGTGTGCAGTAATCAGTCCAGAGTAAGAGTGTATGGGAAATGAAGTCCGATATGAGGTTAGTAGGCTACTCTGGGGAGTTCGACCTCTGGTGGAATCTTCACCTGCGTTGGTGACAATTATTTTATTATTTAGATGTCTTTTTTTCTAAACATGCAACAATAATATGCTTTATAATATGCACTTGAGCCATACACAATTTACAATAGGGCTTTAATATGACAGGTCGAAATGATTATTATTATTAATGTTAAATGTCACATGTCTATTAAAGATGAACGAAACCTTATTGTAAAGTGTAACAGAAAAAAACAATATTTGGAGCTGTTCCATTGCAAATTAATGTAATTCTAGTATTATGTATCTCCTGTTATAGTAGCCTAGGCTATTTACTAATATTTATATTAAAAAAAATATTTTGTACCAGGACGTGTTTCTCTTGGATGCCGTTGACGTGACCGGAGTGTCTGAAGAACCAGACCGCCGCGGCGACGAGCGCTACAGAGGCCTGTGAAAGCCAGCAGCACAGTGGGTCACCTGCGGTGAAGAGGATGGAGGAATACACACTCACCTTTCCAGCCGTTTATGGTTAGATATGATCATTATACTGATTTTCATTTCATTTGACAGGCCACATTTTCCCCCCAATTACTAGATGAATTATTACACTTAGTAGGCAAATGTACAAAACACTGCACTAAGAAATACTGAATCTAACAAATCAACATCTAGCCAATAACATCATATTTTAAAGCAAAACATAACTAGAAAATATTTACTGTAGCCTAATAGGCCTAGCCTAGCCTAGATCCCCAGGCGGATAGACTATGGAAGCACCAATTAGCCTACACCACGTCCGTCCGAAGGACGGACCAATCACAGCTCATACAAGGAGCCTACCCCCTACCTATGTATGGCTATGATCCCGTAAACAGCATTCTGAGCATGCTTTTCCCCCGTGTTATGACCAAGGGGGTAATCTAGCACTCGGAAAGCGTTCCACCCATAGGGGCGGCCATTGCTAACCAAGCCATCACCTGCTGTTAGCATCCCATTGACTCCCATTCATTTTTGAGTCACTTTGACAGTGAATAACATTACATCTGAGGCGTTTAAAGACTCCATTTGTCCATTGTTTATTTCTAAAGAAACACGACGCATAAAAGGCTCCATTACCTTGTATCTTAAACTATCGCCCCGTAGAAGCTGTCTTTGTAAAAATAGGCTAACCAACGCGACACTGTTGCACAGTAGAGAAATTACCGTATAGACAGGAGGAGACGCTCAGAAGCAATCTTTTACTGTCTATGAGGCAGTGGGGGGGACGTGGAAACAAAGTCCAATAAAGTCAAGGGAGAAAAATGGGGAGAAGCCGATAGGGAGCCAAAAGCAACGGGACAAAACATTTAAACAACGTGATTCAGATTTCCCTTTCCACAACTACTAGAAGACCTATAACTGTCAGACAGGTTGCTTACGTCACATCTACGTCGTCAAGCTTAGTCTGAGCCTGCGCACTTCGCTCAGCCATTAGGAAGTGAGTGCCTCTGATTGGCCTAATTTTCCGCTGTTGGGATAGCTCTGTCCATTTCTTGTACTGTCTATGGTGTTATGTGAGTAGGGAAGCTTGGTGAGATACCGCACTCTGTTCTTAGAGAACCGGGGTTACGCAAGTAACCTAACGCTCTCTTTCAAACAAATCGCTCAGTATCTCACATATGGGAATGATATAGCCAACTCCCGAAACTCATGCTTTACAAAGCCGCCAAACAGACCCAGCAAAAATGAAAGATAACCTTTTAATTCCCCAGAGCGCCAACCTTGAGAACTGCATGAGCCATTGAAGGCGCTGTGACATCCAGATGCTAAAATCTGATAAATGTATGAGGGGAAGCCCAGCTTGCAGCTGCACAAATATCTCTTACCGAAATCCCCTTAAACAACGCCCAAGACGTAGCCATACCTCTTGTAGAATGAGCCTTTAAACCCGCTGGGGAATTAAAGCCCATAGACGTATAGGCCAATTCAATCGCCTCTACCATCAAATGGGAAAGGCGCTGCGAGGAGATCGGCTTACCCTTACACTGGGTGGCCCATGAAACGAATAGCCTAACTGATCATTCTTCCTGAACGATCGAGTCCTGTTTATGTAATAGCGTACCGCCCGTACAGGACACAAAGTGTGCAATTTCCGCTCCTCCTCCTGATTATATGGGGGTAATCAAGGGGATAATCTAGCACTTGGAAAGCGTAGCACTCATAGGGGCGTCCATTGCTAACCAAGCCATCACCTGCTGTTAGCATCCCATTGATTTCCATTAATTTGTGTCACTTTGACAGTGAATAACTTTACATCTGTGGTCCATTGTTTATTTCTAAAGAAACACAACAAAGTATAAAATGCTCAATTGCCTTTATCTTATAATATCTTTCACGGTTGATACAAAGAAAAACTGGTGCGAGGATCCAAGTTCAAAAAAGGAGATATTTATTTAACAAATAAAATAAACTTAAAGCAAAAACTAGGGATGGCTGACAGAAACCTGACGTTTCGACGGTGTGTCGAGATCCCGAAGCGCAGATGCTTCGAAACGCTGCTCCGAGCTGTGATTCGACACACCAATGTCACGTGACTACCGCTAAACGAAGCACCAAAGTATTTCATCAGGTGCGCCTGTCGAAACTGCTTAGATTAAAAGGGGCAGGAACAAACCACACAAGCCCAAACAAGGCTCCACATAAAGTGAGATGTGTGTATTGTATTGGCTCAGAATGCATGATCCATTAACTAAATTTTCAGTAATTTCCCTCATTTGTATGTACTTGCTAAAAAATATTTGTGACTGCGAGCAACAAGTGTCCCACCTTGTAAGATCATTTTTTCAAAGGCTGGAGAAATTTATATATATATATATATATATATATATATATATATATATATATATATATATATATATATATATATATATATATATATATATATATATATATATATATATATATAGTTGACTAAGTCCTTCACCAGCAGAGCAATTCATATTTTTGAATAAAAATGTAATGTAACAAAACCCACATGTGCACACAAGACAGGACAGGCATGTGACACTATCACCCCTTAGAAGCTGTTTTTGTAAAAATGGGCTAACGATTGCATCATAACCAACGCAACTCTGTCGCACAGTAGAGAAATTACCGTATAGACAGGAGGAGACGCTCGCAGGCAATCTTTTACTGTCTATAGCCCTATTCGGACTGGATTAGTTTAACATGGGGACATGGGGGTAAAGTTATTCAGGACGTCTGAAATATTAATGGCCAATTCGCACGGGATAAGACATCTCAGTAAAACTAGCAGAAGTGGGAGGAGTAACTCGCTTTACGCACCTCCTTGACGTCATGTGCGTATGACGTTACCGTTATAACGTGAGCAAACACATAACCTTTTTACAGAAGGTAAAAGTCTCGGTAATCTTTACTGACATTGTCCGTAATGATTACTGAGATGGCACATTCGGACGGGACTAAAATCACAGAGAACCTCTGGTAATAATTACTTTACCCCCACGTCCCCATGTTAAACTAATCCAGTCCGAATAGGGCTTATGAGACAGTCGGGGGGACATGGAAACAAAGTCCGATAATGTCAAGGGAGAAGAAAGGTGAGAAGCCGATAGTGAGCCAAAAGCAAACCGACAAAACATTTAAACAACGTGATTCAGCTTTCACTTTCCACAACTACTAGAAGAATTACAACTGTCAGACAGGTTGCTCACGTCACATCTACGTCGCCAAGCTAAGTCTGAGCCTGCGCAGTACGGTCAGCCATCAGGAAGTGAGTGCTTCTAATTGACTTCACAATTTGCAGTTGAAGTCTATGGGGTCGCTGTGTCCATTTCTTTTACTGTCTATGGTTAGCACGCCCACCTCCCACGCCGATTTGAATCCTACCCGCTGTGTATAAAGTTGGGCTGGTTACACGTAATCATGTCATTGGTTTCATATTTACTCCAGAAAGTTTTATTTTGAAGATAATTAGAGGATATTCACACGGGGAAAAAGTATAAGACTTTTGAAATGTTGTGAAATTACAAGAAGAAACATTTCTTAGTGATCTAGCAAATCTTTAATGAAAAATCTAAATCAGAACACACGTTAGAGAAAACTATTTCAAATGTTTTTTATTTAAAATCAATATTTTAAAAATTAAGTATTTATTAATGTATGTATATTTGTATAATATAAAGTGTTAAATCATGTCTCAGTACACTGCATGAGTGTAGCTGGTTGTGCTTACAGAACTGAAACTTTAGGCTTAACAGCATTTTTTAAGACGAAAGCATCCGAGATGAAGGTTGGCATGTAGGAGAGAGGCAGCCAGAGGAACTTGGCATCCCATCCTGGAGAATATCTGGTGCGAGGATGGACTGCAGCCACAGCATGCTCCATACAGTTCACCACCTTCATCAGATCTGGATCCACAAACTTCTCAATCTTTTCCTTAGCCACCAGCTTTACTACAAACACAATTACTATAGTTATAACTTTTATCACTAGTAGTTAGAGAGTGTGACCATTATTTGCTCCGATTTGAAACTGGTTATAGGATTTGAACTTACTTCTGTCCAGGAAATCACTGCCGTACTCATCCTTCACCTCCTGAGGCAACATGTTCCATAATCTGTGCAAATGACTCTCAAAGATATTGGAGTCGGTCACAGTTGTTTTGAAGAATCCAGGCTCAATGCATAAAACCTTCACTCCAAACGGTGCCATGTTCCTCCTGCAGAACAAAGAAAAACACATTGAATAAAGTCAGCAGCATAACTACAGTTAGTAAATAATAAATAATACATTCTGGGAATATTGTTGGTTCAACTAACCCTGCGTCCCAATTCGCATACTATCCATACTAAATAGTATTCGAAAATAGAATTAGAATGTCCCAAATCGTAGTATGCTGAAAAGAGTATTCCAAAGATACCCGCCTGGTTTACTATTTCCGGTCCGAATTTAAAGTGTGGATCGACTCTTAACGGCTGATATTGCCCACAACCCATTGCGAGTTGGACATGGATTTAATTAGAACTACATACGCAGATAAAAAGTGTTAAAAAACTACAAACATGACGGATGTGCGAGTCCTACGTTAAGTAGAGAGGTTTAGATAAAGTTTTGAGTGATCAATTATCAGTGTTTAACCTGACGAAAAGATATTTATTCAGTGTTGTCCACTTTATATTTCACCTGCAGCATCATTGTGAACTTTTGTAATGACAC
The DNA here is from genome assembly GCF_024679245.1 of Pseudorasbora parva. Lineage (NCBI taxonomy): Eukaryota > Metazoa > Chordata > Actinopteri > Cypriniformes > Gobionidae > Pseudorasbora > Pseudorasbora parva. The sequence goes on from NC_090176.1 coordinate 46,716,857, forward strand.
GTTTGGCCATTAACTTTTAAATGCATCATTATATTTAAACTGCAAACACATGAGGAGAGTCTCTGCATTAAAGACCCACACATGGCAGATCAACGTGCTGCTACATTTCTCTGATACGGTAGGAAATGAAACTGAATGTGGAGGATTTGAACTGTGACGATGATTGACAGGTGATGGGATGCACGTAACGAAGCGACAGAGTCCGTTAAAGATGATGAAGTAGTATGTCCCAAAGCTTGCATACTTTTTTGCTACACACTCAAAGTATGTACTTTTTCTTCACAAAAAGAGTACATACTTTTAGGACGTATTATAAGTAGGCAAATTGGGACGCAGCAATAGTTAAAGCTACACTATGTAAGTTTTCCGTCCACTGGAGGGCGCCTATTCAAAACAAAGGTGTAGTTTGATGATGCCAAGTTTGAGGGCATAATCTTGGGACATGTGGTCTTCACCTCATAGCCGGTGGAAAAGACTCGGGCAGAAATCATGTTCATGGATGCGGTTATTAACGTTACTGTAGTATGAAGCGGAGCAGGATTGAGTTTTGTGGAGCTGAGCACGGCTGCTGGAGCGATTGTTGTGCAGCAAGACTTTTATTATGACGGGACACAGTCGCCGGCGCCATTTTTCACTTTTCCGGTCACGAGTATGAGGTAATGCAGCTCTGTTTATCATATTAGATACATTTGAGTGTATTTAAAATGATGTTATGACGTTACTCTGTGCGTTTGCTCAGCGGCTGCTGTGACTCTTGTTCACACTGCTAAAAGTAAAGCGCTTCTGCAGAAAAAAAACAGAAACCCAGAGTAATGCAGATATGACGCAAATGACAGGCGACTCCCTCAGATGTCCCGGCTCCTTGGTTATTATAGCAATTTTCTCACAATTTACAAATAATTGGAAACATTTGGGATATAGACTCAAAATATTTTTTTTTAATGATTCCCAGTCTCTGATTAATTTATTACCTAAACACCTTGCTCAAATCTTCTATCTTTAATCATGACTGGCCATTCACAGTACAAGTTATCAGCTGATGAATTTTGACTGGTTGCTGGTGCTCATATATGCAGTCTTATCTGATATTTTGGGGATAAGTTTGCACTTGCAGCAATTGCAAATCGAATGGTTGCAGTTATCATGATAATTAATTGCAGAAGGTTTTGTTGTGTTTGGCCATAGGCCACACCCACATATTGCATTGGCTTGTATCTGAGAAATGCTTTGAATCCGAATTCTTCTGATCATTTTTTGTCTTCAGAGGAATCATTCTGTGGTTACTGGACATACTCACCTTAGACTGTCATTAAAAGCTTCAACTCCATACTTAGTAATGCAGTATGCCCCTCCCATGGTAACAATCCGTCCGAACACACTGGCCACATTGATCACTCTGCCCTTGGCTTTCTTAATGAGCGGTAACACACTCAGAGTAACGGCAATAACCCCGATCAGGTTGACATTGATCATTTGTTTGAAGTCCTCAATATCCAGCCAGTCATTGGGAGCAGTTGGGAAAGAGATACCAGCATTGTTGACCACAGACCACAGACCTGCAAACACACACACACACACACACACACACACACAGACAGAGAACAAATTACAAAATCAAAATCCATCCGTTTCCTTTCAAAAGGCTAAAGGAGATGGCTAAATACAGCTTTCGTAACAGGAAGTGTCTTGTGTAAGTAATGTGAAGAAACTACTTGACCAATAACTTTATTAAAGAGCACTATGAGAAAACACAACATAAACTGTTCAGTAGGACAAAATTAGACATTTCATTAGTCCAATAACAAGACAAAACAGAACATGAATAATTAATGCATTTATTTTTATTACTAATTATTACTGATATTTAATTAAGGGTGCTTTCACACCTGCCTCATTTAGTTCGGTTGAATCGTACTAGAGTTCGTTTCCCTCTTTGGTGCGGTTCGTTTGGTCAGGTCTGAAAGCAGGAATCGCACTCGGGTGCGCACCAAAAGCGGACCAAACAAGCGTACCGATACCTCCTTGAAGAGGTGGTCTCGGTACGATTTCAAACGAACTGTGGAGCGGTTTGTTTGTGGTGAGAACGTGATCCGACCTCGAACAGAACCAACTGCAAAAGTACTGATCATTTTTGGACTGAACCAGCTGCCGTAGTCGGCTGCGCTGACATTGTGTGCATGATATTATTACCTGATAGATCGTTGGCAATATTTTCGGGAAGATGAGCATGTCAAGAGTTAATAATTAATGCACGGCTCCTCTTGAAGTGACGAGCGATGCGCGGTCACCGTCTGCAGTGCATTAGAATGTTGTTTTCACGTCGCATCCGCGTGTCATTATAGAAACGTATTGTTTGCGTACTGTGGTAAATACACACAGTGTAGTAGATTATGGCCAGGGACAAAACTGGCCCGCGCAGTCGTCTCTCCATAGTGTTATTATAGTTTGCTGGCTTTGCCTCTTCTGTTGAAATTTTCCCACACGTAAATTCTGACCAATCGAAAAGCAGTTTAGGAAATACGCCATGGCCAATGAGTGATGTGGATGTTGTCACGTGCCTGCGTTTTGGTTCGTTTCAACTGGTTCGGACCAAAGCAATCAGTGTGGTGTGAAAAGGAACCAGAAAAGCTGAAAAATGCAACAATGTATAATTGTTTGCCCTTGGTTCGGACCAAATGAACTGAACTAGAGATGTGAAAGCACCCTAAATAATTAGATTAGATTAGTTAATTAATTAGATATTTAATTAATCAAAATCAATGCTTTCTCTTTATAGGCATAACATTATGACCTTGGAATTTGGAGCTCAAACAGCTCAAACTCGATGTTGTTCTCCTCAAAGTGTTGAAGTTATGGTCTCAGAGCTTTTGTAGGACTTGACAGACATGCTCCTCATGCTCCCTCAGGTCACTAGAATACAGTCCCTGACAAAAGTCTTGTCGCTTGTGTACAAATTGACCTAAAGTGCCGCTGAAATATATTTCTAATCAAGATTTTTTTTTACAAGAAATGGCTCATTTTAATCCCACCAGCTTTTGTGATAATGTTTCAGTGAAAAACTAAACTTATTAGTATTCTAATTAGAAAAACTAACTTAGTATTCTAATTTTCACAGCTTGGTAAAGCCCATTGAGTCAATTTTTTGCAAAGACATAAGTGTTGTCACCTTGTCATATGAGCTTCACCTGTGACTAATAATGGATCAATTAGGTCTCAAGTGTGTATAAAAAGAACCCCAGTACGCTAGACATTCACATCAACTGCAACTAGACCTATGCAAACATGCCTAAGATTCACCCTGAGACTAAAGTTTTGATTATCAAGAGGCTGAAGACCAGATCCACTGCTGATGTGGCAGACACCTTCAATGTGTCTCAGCGTCAAGTACAGAGGATAAAAAAAAGATTTGAAGAGACTGGAGAGGTTTTTGACAAGCCCAGTTCAGGCAGACCCCGCAAGACAACTGGTTAAGAGGACCGTTTGTTGGCTCGAAAATCCAAGGCCATTTTCGATTGCAGCAGAGCTCCACGAGACCTGGTCACCTGAAGTCCCTGTGTCAACCAGAACAGTTTGTTGGATTCTGTCTCGAAATGGCCTCCATGGTCGAATCAGTGCCCAGAAGCCAGCACTAAACAAAAGACAATTGAAAAACCGTGTGGCATTTGCCAAGGCCCACAGCCTGCTAAAAGGATGGACGCAGGAAAAGTGGCAGAAGGTGGATTTTTCAGATGAATCTTCTGTTGAATTACACCACAGTCGCCGCAAATATTGCAGGAGACCTAATGGTGCCCGAATGGATCCGAGATTCACCCAGAAAACAGTGAAGTTTGGTGGCGGAAAAATCATGGTCTGGGGTTACATCCAGTATGGGGGTGTGCGAGAGATCTGCAGGGTGGAAGGCAACATCAATAGCAAGAAATCTTAGCTACCTCTTATATTCCCAACCATAAAAGAGGCCAAATTCTGCAGCAGGACGGTGCTCCATCGCATACTTCCATCTCCACATCAAAGTTCCTCAAGGCGAAGAAGATCAAGATGCTCCAGGATTGGCCAGCCCAGTCACCAGACATGAACATCATTGAGCATATGTGGGGTAGGATGAAAGAGGACGCATGGAAGACGAAACCAAAGAATATTGATGAACTCTGGGAGGCATGCAAGACTGCTTTCTTAGCTATTCCTGATGACTTCATCAATAAATTGTATGAATCCTTGCCAAACCGCATGGATGCAGTCCTTCAAGCTCATGGAAGTCATACAAGATATTAAATTTGGATCTCACAGCACCACAACTTAATTTGCTAACATATTTTTGTATTTGCTGTAAATTTGTTCAATTTCTGTATAGGCGACACAACTTTTGTCTTGCCAAAATTTGACCTTTCTGTCTTGATTAAATGATAAATATTTTTTCTGTGAAAATTATTTATTTCAGTGCATTAAACATCATTTGGGAGGGTTTTAGCTTTTCATATGAGCTATTTCTAACACCAATGAATTAATTAAAAGTCAGGTAAATATCAGGTATTTCTAGAAAATAGATAAGCGACAAGACTTTTGTCAGGGACTGTAGTTGAGGATATCATCGATATAGACAATGACGAATTTGTTTAAGAATTCACGGAATACCTCATTCATATAGTTTTGGAAGACGGCGGGTGAGTTGGACAGCCCATACGGCATCACCCGATATTCATAGTGACCTGAGGGAGTGATGAAGGCTGTCTTCCACTCGTCTCCTTTGCGGATGCAAATGAGGTTGTAGGCACTTCTTAGATCGAGCTTGGAGAAGATGGTGGCTCCACAGAGCTGTTCCAAGGCTGAGGGGACCAGAGGAAGGGGATAGCTAAATTTGATGGTCTGTGAGTTAAGGTGACGGTAGTCAATACACGGCCGCAAGCCTATGTCCTTCTTGGCAACGAAGAAGAAGCTCGAAGCGGCAGGGGATGTCGATGGTCGGATGAACCCTTGTTGGAGCGCTTCGTGCACATACTCCTCCATGGCCTTCTGTTCCGGGATGGACAGAGGATAGACGTGGCCCTTGGGTAGAGTAGCCCCAGGCAGGAGGTCGATGGCACAGTCCCATGGACGATGGGGTGGAAGTTTGGTAGCCAACCGCTTGCTGAAGACATCCTGGAACTCCCGGTAAGATGGAGGGATGGCCACGTTGACTTGAGTATTGACATACAACAACAGAAAATGGAAAACAGCGCAGCTGATTAAAATAAGATAGATTTCGATCTGTGTTTATTGTAGATCGAAATCTATATTATTTTAATCAGCTGTGCTGTTTTCCATTTTCTGTTGTTGTATGTTGATGGTGGTAATATTGTACTTTTAACTGTGTGTATTTTAATGTAAGTTTAAATGTGGTGTCATTGATGTATTTCTGTTCAGAGAAGTCGAAGACAAATTTCCACTAAGGTGGGACAATAAAGTCGAATGAATGAATGGACTCTCTACTGAGGTGGATTGCACAGGCAGTGATGAAGGAACTGATGATGTCGATGGACCTTTTCAACGTGGGCGATGAACACAACAATCGAAGCAGTTCTCACCCCATTGTAGGATCTCTCCGGTGGACCAGTGGATATGTGGCTGGTGTTGGATTAGCCAGGGGCGTCCCAGGAGGATGTCCGCGGTTGACTCCTCCAGCACCATAAACGTGATGGTTTCCTCATGCAGATGACCAACTTGCAGGGTGAGTGTGGGGGAGAAATGGCAGACACGACCTCGGCCCAGCGGTTTTCCCTGAATGGTGGTGATTCTGAGGTCGACGGGGCAACATTGACGTTGTGAGGTGAACTTTTCGAGAGTTTGCTAACTGATGAAGTTCCCCGCCGACCCGGAGTCAATGAGGGCTTGTGCTGATACAGAGGAGTGAGAATTACAAACAAATACTGGTGTCTTGATAAGGTTTGCCGTTAGAGGAGGTAATTGGATGGTACTCACCGCTGACCGAGAGGGTCGCACAGGGCAGGTCGTGATGCCATGTCCATCTCCCCCACAATACAAGCAGAGATGTTGGAAAATCCTGTGTTGGCATTCGGTGGTGGTGAGATGGTATGAGTCGATCTGCATGGGTTCAGGTGCTGGAGGTGCGACAGATGGCTTTCCATAGCGATTGTGCCCACTGCAGGGCTCTGCCTGAGAGTAATGAAATGATGAACGCCACCTGGCCTCTCTCGCTGTGGAAGAGATGGGAGTTCCCTTACATATACAATGAGCATTGCAAGAGGAACCTGCTGCAATCCTCCGCCGCGGCACTGTATGTCGCTGGTCGGGCTATGGGACTTACGCAGGCAGCTGACGAAGAAATGGGTACCGGTGGTGCAGGTGATGAAGCACTAGCTTGAGTAGCGGTGGTGGAAGTGTCGTGAACCAGTGAGGACCGTACAGAGTGAACCAGTGTGGTGAAGTGGTCGGCGGTGCAGTACCTGCCTGTGTCCGGAGAGCTCTGCATGCGGTCTGGTCTTCTGTCAGACACAGACGAGGACACAGATGGTTAGTGCAAAGTTTAATCAACAGAGGTACGGACACAGGTGATACTTTGAAGGGCTCGTGACACTCAGACGATGGACGAGGAGGGTGAAGACGAAGATGATGATGAAGACGGTGAAGGCGATGACGATGAAGACGAAGAGGATGGATGATGAAGGCTTCTAGGAAGGACAGGTAGTCGTGAATAGATCGTTGCTAGACCAGACAGTGAATGGGAAGGTGAGGAGTGTCTTTGTAATGATAAACAGGATGGAAGCAAATGCAATGCAAAAGGCAATGTTTATTGAACAGAAACTCAGTATAGTAATGGAAGATTGTTGCACAAACACTCCTGCGTAGAAGAAGTGGTGCGGGAACACAGACAGTAAGAGAGCGTGATGCAGGGACTGAGATGGGATCCTGATGACTGCGTGAATGGTGAAGGTCCGTGGTGAGAAGGAGTCCATGGTGAGATCGACGAGTGAAGAGTCCAGAGTCCAGTACACAGGAAACACAAGGAACAGGCACGCGACATGGGAGACTCAAACAACAATCTGACAACATGGAGAGAGCGAGAAGCCATTAAGTAGGCTGGAATAATGATGAGCAGCTGCCGCTGATCCGGCTAACGAGTGACCACGCCCCTCAGAACAAACAATGTAACGAGACACACCCACACAACATACACCTGCACCACAAACACACACACACACACACAAACACACACACACACACACACACACACACACACACAAGACTAGAATGAGACAGCGGCTCTATCAACCGTGACAGTACCCTCTCCCCTAGGAACACCCCCTGGCATTCCCAGACGACCCTACCAGCCGATGGTAATCATCGATAAGGGAGTGATCCAGTATGTCTCGAGCATGTACCCAACTCCTCTGGACCGTAACCCTCCCAATCCACCAAATACTGGAATCCGCGTCCCCTCCGTCTTGAGTCCAGAATACGATGTACCGAATATGTAGATTACCCATCTACGAGCCACGGCGTGAATGAAACACGAGTTTGATTTTAGAATGAATTCTCCTGTACGCAGGAGGAAGGTTGAGGCGGACTGTCACCAGACTAATGATCTTGGTGACTGTGAACGGGCCAATAAATTTGGGAGCAAGCTTATTAGAAACAGAGCGGAGTGGAATGTTCTTAGTAGAAAGCCACACTTTTTGACCCACGACGTATACGGTTGGCTTAGACCGGTGATGGTCGGCTTTAGCCTTGGTGCACGCCCCCACCTGGAGTAGAGTCTTGCGGGCTCTAATCCATGTGTGGTGACACCTCTGGACGAAGGCGTGAGCGGAGGAGACCGCGACCTCGGATTCCAGGCTAGGAAAAATTGGTGGTTGGTACCCTAAACTACACTTAAACGGAGAAAGGCCTGTAGATGACACTGGTAACGAGTTATGAGCGTACTCAACCATAAAAAAAGTTGTTGGCTCCAGGAAGAAGGGTTTTTGGAAACCAGACATCGCAACACCCTTTCAAGATCTTGGTTGGCTCGACTGAGGACTGAGGACCCCTGAGGACCCCTGTCAGAAACCATGTCCATCGGGAGGCCATGTAACCGAAAGACGTGATTGTAACGAGGTTTGTGGCTCTTAACTCTCTTGTGGGGAAGGAAGAAGGCGGGGTCGGTATGACTGGGACTAGAAACTTTATTTTTCACAATGCAACTGGTAAACAAACACGCTCGAGGGCGTAAAACTCTGTCTCTCCAAAACTCTTACAGCTCATAAACTCTCTTGTATCTCGTCTCAGGCTCAGGCTGTGCGTCTAGTCCCAGTCCAAACTCTCTCTCCCTCTCTCTCCTCCCGCAGCGGCTTTTGTGCTGTCTCTCCACGCCAATTACTGCAATTAGACACAGGTGTTATTCATTTGCACTTGACCTACTTACTCCCCGCTCTGCCCCGTACCTTCTGTCCCGCTACAGACCTCGCGAAACCACGCCCCCTCCGCCACAGTGATCAATGACAGTAACCGCTGTCTCCTTGGCTGAAGGTAATTAGGGCAAAGGGATGAAATGTGCTGCTTTCGAGAACCGGTCCACAATGGTCAAAACAACCGTCATAGCCTTAGAGGGTGGGAGGGCAGTGACAAAATCTAGCACAATTTGGGACCAGGGTCTCGAAGGGACTGACAGCAGTTGGAGTAACCCATCTGGAGGTCGGTTAGACATCTTACCAACCGCACAAACCGAGCAAGCCAAAACAAAATCATGGACATCACGAGCCATTAATAGCCACAAAAACCGTTGCTTAACTAAGTGCCTAGTGCAACTTATTCCTGGATGACAGGCCACGTTGGAGCAATGCCCCCATCGGATTTACGTCGGACCGTAACCCCTCCGGAACAAACAAACGATTCGGTGGGCAACCGGGCAGAGGCGTTACCCCTTCTCGGGCCGTCTTGACCCTCGATTCGACCTCCCATACGAGTGTGGAGATAACTACTTTCTCCGGCAAAATACACTCGGGAGTAACCGGGCGCTTGGATGGATCAAAAATACGAGATAAAGAATCGGGTTTGATGTTCTTGGAACCCGGGCGGTACGAGAGAGTAAAGTCAAAACGTCCGGAAAAAAGTGCCCACTGAGCCTGCCTGGAGTTGAGTCTTTTGTCAGATCTAATATATTCAAGTTTCTTATGATCGGTCCAGACGATAAAAGGTACCCCCGACCCCTCTAACCAATGACACCACTCCTCCAACGCTAACTTGACGGCCAACAACTCTCTGTTACCAATGTCATAGTTATGTTCGGTGGGTGATAAACGGGAGAAAAACGTGCAGGGGTGCATCTTGTCATCCGAGGAAGCGTGCTGGGAGAGAACTGCACCTACCCCCACCTCTGACGTGTCAACCTCCACCACGAACTGAAGTGTGTGATCAGGGGCGACTAAGATGGGAGCCGAAACGAAGCAACTTTTGAGGTTGGAGAATACAGCCTCGGCTGTGACCACATGAACATCGTTCTGGGGGAGGTCAAGGCAGTCAGAGGTGCGGCTAGTTGGCTGAAGTTGCGAATGAAACGCTGATAGAAATTGGCGAACCCCAGAAACCACTGTAGGGCCTTACGGGAATCTGGACTTGGCCAATCTATCACAGCCTTCAATTTGTCAGGGTCCATGCGCACTCCCTCGGAAGAGATGATGTAACCTAGGAAGGAAACAGACTGTGCATGAAAATCGCATTTCTCCACCTTGACAAAAAGCCCATTCTGTAACAACCTCTGAAGCACTCGTCTGACGTGTTGCACATGTTCCTGGAGAGACGAAGAAAAAAATCAATATGTCATCCAGGTAAACATATATGAACTGATCAACCATGTCTCTCAACACGTCATTGACAAGCCGAAAGGCCGAAAGGCACAACCAAGTATTCAAAATGCCCCCTGGGGGTGTTACACGCGGTTTTCCATTCATCCCCCTTCCTGATGCGAACCAATTGATAGGCATTACGTAAATCCAATTTTGTGAATATGGATGCTCCCAGCAACCTCTCAAAAGCTGAAGACATCAGCGGCAAAGGATACGTATTCTTTACCGTGATGTTGTTCAGCTCTCGGTAATCGATACAAGGTCCCAGAGAACCATCCTTCTTACCCACAAAAAAAAACCCCACCCCCGCTGGAGAAGAGTAAGGTTGGATGAACCCGGCCGCTAGAGAATCAGAAATATATTTCTGGCCTCCCTCTCAGGAATGGAAAGAGAGTAAAGTTTGCCCTTAGGCGGAGATTTACCTGGCACTAGGTCTATATCACAGTCATAGGCATGCCGTTAGAGGAGAAGGAAGAGGAGGAAGAGAAGCAGCTCGAGACTTACTGAACACCTCCTTCAGGTCCAGATACTCTGCGGGCACGTTTGACAAATCCGTCGCCTTATCCTGAAACACAGAAACAGAAGAACAAGCAGAGACAAGACAAGACCCGTGGCAGGACTTGCTCCACATGGACACAGAGTTGGAGCCCCAGTCCACCCGGGGATTGTGTTTGACCAGCCAGGGGTGCCCTAACACAATGGGTGCGACGGGTGAGTGCATAAGGAGGAAGGAGATGGTCTCGGTATGGCTGCTATGGTTTCTCCTCCACGCCGCCACGACCTCTGGCGCCTCCATTGGCCGTGGGTCGTCTGAACGTGTTGGCTCAGCCGGTTAATGCAAGCGTCCACCCGCAGCGCCAGATCGATAAGGTCGTTGAGCTGAGGAGGCAAATCCAACATGTAAATTTCTTGTTGAACACGGTCGGCCAGCCCATGCAGGAACATATCCCACTGTGTCTCCTCGTTCCATTTGCACTCAGCCGCCAGAGTGCAAAACTCAATCGAGTAGTCGGCCACTGAGGAGCTTCCCTGTTTAAGGTCGGCGAGTCTTCTTTGCCCGATACCTTCCGGTCAAACAGTCTCTTCATTTGAGCGGCTAGTGCGTGGAATGAGGTGCAGCATGGTTCATTATTCTGCCACACCGCCGTTCCCCACAGAGCTGCTTTACCCTTAAGTAAAGTCAGAACGAATGCCACCTTAGACTCCCCTGTCTCGAACGTCATAGGCTGCAGTGAAAAATTTATAGAACATTTAGTGAGAAACGCTCTACAAAAATCCGTCTCACCAGCGTAACTCTCAGGAACAGGTAGGCGTGGTTCGGGACGATGGCTTCTCTCTGGTACTACGGGGGAAACGGCCGGTGTGGGTGACACAGTGGGAGCGCTCAGGAGTTGGATCTGCTGGGTGAGCCCGGACACTTGCGTCATGAGCGCTTGGACAGCGCGTACAGTGGAAGAAATGCTCTCCTGCTGCTGATCCATCCAGGCAATGCTATGCTCCACAGAATCCTTCAATGCTGATGCACTTGCTGCTTCCATAGTTGGTCAGATCGTTCTGTAATGATGAACAGGGCGGAAGCAAATGCAATGCAAAAGACAATGTTTATTGAACAGAAACTCAGTATAGTAATGGAAGATCGTTGCACAAACACTCCTGCGTAGAAGAAGTGGAGCAGGAACACAGACAGCAGGAAAGCGTGACGCAGGGACTGAGATGGGATCCTGATGACTGCGTGAATGGTGAAGGTGAGTCCGTGGTGAGATCGAGTGAAGAGTCCAGTACACAGGAAATAAGGAACAGGCACGCGACATGGGAGACTCAAACAACGATCTGACAACATGGAGAGGGAGAGAAGCCATTAAGTAGGCTGGAATAATGATGAGCAGCTGCTGCTGATCCGGCTAACGAGTGACCACGCCCCTCAGAACAAACAACGTAATGAGACAGACCCACACAACATACAGCTGCACGCACGCACGCACGCACGCACGCACGCACGCACGCACGCACGCACGCACGCACACACACACACACAAGACTAGAATGAGACAGCGGGTCTACCAACCCTGACAGCCTTTATAGTGTGGCTGGTGATGTTGCCCAGGTGTTCAGTATTCGGGTGATGGTGAACGAGTGGGCGTGGCTGTGTCCGATGGTTGTGAGGGTGTGACAGTGACTGGCGCATTATCCTGCTGAAAGCCACCAGATAATACCATTTCCATGAAAGATGAACAGTGCTCAGGTAGGTGGTACGTGTCAAAGCAACAAAGTAACATCACATGGATGGCAGGACCCAAGGTTTAGGGCCTTATAAAATCTAATTTATTTTTTCCCAAATTCCGTTTTTTCTGTTTTAATTTTTGGGAATTCCATTTTTTTTTTACCACTTTTGGTGCTTTCGGCCAGATAATGTTTATAGACAGTTTACAAACCAACTAGTTACCCTAACAAATATATATATATATATCACATATATAGGGCGTGATATATATATATATATACAAAACACACACACAAAAAAAAAATCCAGTGTATTCTCAGTTGAATTCTAAATTGCACATAGCTCTGATAATACCCTCTAATTATGTGTTTTGTTTTTTTACAGCTCTTAACAACAAATATATTACAAAAGATTTCATAACTAACAGAAGTCAAAGTGTCAGTAAAGTACCATCTGTTTCTGTGACTTACCCTTCTGTCCCACTAGGGTTTTAATGGTTTCGGAGACTTTTTTAATGCTGTCATTATCAGTGACATCCAAATGCAGTGCTGTGAGTTTGTCGGAGCAGGCCTTCTTCAGCTCAACCTCTCCCTTCTCCGTGTAGCAGCCAGCGATGACACGGAAACCCTTTGTGTCCAGGTGTCTGGCCAAGAGATTCCCAAAACCTGTGTCACAGCCTGTGATATACACAAACTTCTCTGATTTGTTGGGAACTCTTCCCAGTTCCCTGAACCACCGATAGACATAGAGCAAGACTATTAGACCAACAATGTACAAGAACATGTCTGCAAAAGAAAAATAGTAGAGTATAAAATATATAATAAAGGAATAATAATACTAAGGTATGTTGTAGCAACTCATATTGTAAAAACTGCACATAAGGTAATAAGTATTAGATTATTATTATTATAAATAAAATATTCATAACGTAGCCTAATCATTTCTCGAAATGTAATAAAATCCTGAGCTCATAATGTGGTGCCAATTTTTACATTATAAGAAAACTATAACATTATAAACTCACTAAAAAAGTCATATTTTCAATATTGTAATAGTTTTAACCTTACCTTAGTCTTAAAAACTACCTGCGAAATGTAACATTTAAATATTCATACAATTATTATAATAATAATAATTGTATGAATATTATATATATTATAATAATTTAAATCTGTTGCATTTCGGTTTAAAAATGGCTTTTATTTACATAAAATGTTCGATTTTTTTGAAATTCTTAATTTTTCAAAAATTAATTTTTCAGAAAAAAGTAATTTTTAATTTTTCGATTTACATTTAAGCTTTCGATTTGTAAAAATGTACTGAATATTTTTTTTAAAAAATGTTTTAAAAGCTATTACAATGAAAATTAGGTGTTTGGTGAGTTTATAATGTAATAATTTTCTCAAAATGTAATTTTTTAAAATTTAATTATGAACTCAAAAATTATTATAAAAATGACAACAATACAATTATTACATTATGAACTTTTTTGTAATAATAATGTAATACTGTACGTATTTGATTATGTGCAGTTATTACCTTGTGAGGCACAGACAATGGCGTTAGGGGAGTGTCCACCTCGGTAAAAAACGCGTTCGGGGCGGGGTGAAAATCGCGTTCTCGGGATCACTGAGGTTCGATCGAAAAGGGCTGTTGGACTTCATTAGAGAAAATTAAAAACAAAAAAGCAAGAAAGACATATGAAGCTTTTTGTTACTTTAAATTGGTGTAATTTTACCCCTGGCATGAACTACTTTAATTTTTTGTTTTTATCCTTGTTGTGAGATCTAATTGCATGTATAATTTTCTGTATATTTTTTTGCATGAATAAAAAACAAAAAAAGGAAAAAAAAGGAAAGGGCTGTCAGATTGGTAAACGAATCGTTCTTTTTATTCAGATGTGGTCAAAGAATCAGTTGAACCTGTTAATTTAAGTTGGTTTGAAGGATTCGTTCACGAATCGTTCTGAATCATTCGGAGCGGTTATGAACAATTATTTGAAGCGTTTAGTTCAAACATATCCGATTTGAAATTAGCCGAGAAGTGTTGAGTGTACTGAAAAACAAAACAAACAAAAAAAATATAAAAATTAAAATATAACATTTTAATATAAAATATAAAACTAAAGAAAGTACTACTTCAATACTAAAAGCATTTGGGGTGAAACAAATATTTGACTGATGTGACGGAAAGTAAGTCAATCATAAAATAATAATAATAATAAAAATATATTAAAAAAACGTGTACTAGCTACTACAAATTATAACTTTCAAAAATGTTTATTCGAAAGATGTTTATTGTGTTGTATTTTGGATGCGATTAATACAAATGATTTCGATGATTCTAAATTACATTTTTTTATGAGCAGAATCGTAATTTCGTAACATAAACTTACAAGAAATGTAATAATAATTTAAAAAAAAACATAATATATACTTTTATTTATTACTGATTAGGTTAACTTTATTGACTTAAATCAACGCGATGTCAACAACGATATTTCACGTTTACACTGCACTGTTCTAGCATACTTGAGAAAAAAAGAAAAGAAAAAAACTGCAACATCAAAATGTAATAAAAAGAAAACGCGTGGTTGCTAACGTTACTCGAAAATGCCCAGGCTGAATCTCTTGCAAACAACGCTAAAAACTGGAGTTGTCTCTTGTAAAACCACCCGTATATGCTACTCACCGTTTCTTTAGAAGTCAGCTTTCTAAGATGATGTCTGTTTCTAGCTGCCTCAGTAGTGAATGAAAGTGTTTGTTCTTCCTTGCCCCTTTGTATCTGACTGGCTATTAACTGAAGTAATGGTCAGCTATTATGTAAGTGTTTATTATTTGTTCCTGCAGGGGGGGCTGAAGGATCAGATAGCAGAGTTTATTTTTCAAGCACACGGAATCCATCCAAGGCAGCTGGCGATAGAAAAGGTGTGGAAAGGTCAGGTAAAACCAGTCTATGAGTAAAACAAAAGAGATTAAAGTTGTTCTCTTTTTAACATTTTTTTGGTTACACTTTATTTTAAGGGTGTCCTTGTTATAGTGTAATTATACAACATAATTGACTGTTATTACTAACTACATAGAGTATCTGTAACAGGAACTAAAAACAAGTGTTGCCCATTTTTCTTAAGGGTGATTTTGAGGGTAGGCTACTCATTAGGTGGTTAAAAAAAGTTGCTGCCTTATTTTTTATGTACAGTCAACTTTCAGCAACAATCAACAAATGTTTAAGTCATTTCAACATAAATTACATTAAACAGATTTTTTTTAATGATTATTATTATTAATGTTAAATGTCATGTCTATCTGCATTAACTAATATTAATGATGAATGAGACCTTATTGTAAAGTGTAACAGAAAAAACAATATTTCTTTGGAGCTGTTCCATTGTAAATTAATGTAATTTTAGTATTATTTATATCCTGTTATAGTATTTACTAATATTTATAATAAAACATATTTTTTATTATTTTTTATAGTTCTGATTATCCTTTTTTTTGTATCTTAGTTTTAGTCATTTTAATATTTCAACTTTTTTTTGTTATCAAGTCAATAACTTATTTGTTTAATTTCAGTTTCTTATATATATATATATATATATATATATATATATATATATATATATATATATATATATATATATATATATATATACATAATTTCGGTTAAAAACAATGATTTTTAATAGTTTTAGTTAGTAACAACACAGGTCCTGAGATCAGTTTCTAAAGAAGTGGTTTCCTGTGTTTGGGATCGTGTAAACAGAACATTCCCAAACACAGGAAACAACCTCAGACTTCTTTGAAACAGTGTTTTTACAGTGAGCAGGAATCACTTGTGCTATTGTTAATGCTGCTGCACACTTCCTATATTTGACATACATTCATATTACCGGTATTCATTTAGCAGAGGCTGTTATTCAAACAAGGTGACTTAAGCGGTTCATCCTGAAGAGACGACAAGAGAAGAGCCGCTTCAAAAGCAGGACATTGGCTACATTCATACAGGACTGACAACCCAAAAACATGCTGACAGCGGATCCAGTTCTGTGCATGAACAGGTAAATCTCTTCAATCTCTTTCTGGAAGTATAATAAACAACAAGACTAACAATTTAACCATTTTCAGACCAAAAATCCATTGGTGGATAAAGAGACTGATCTGATTCATAAAATAGGGTCTTGCATTTAAAACCTGGCTTATAACCTGTTTACAGTTATATATAGTGCCATATTAATACTGTTAATCTTACTTCATTCATTTTAATGTGGGGACAAGGTTGTGCACCATTAAGGATTGAATTAAGAGTGCTTTTTAAATGCACTAAAAAGCCATTACATATCTTAATGACAAGGATTGAGACCTGATGGGAGAGTTGCAAGATGGAACTTTATGGCAGAATATTGCAAACAACGACACCAGCTTTTGTCACTTTAACTGTAAAGCTGATTAATAAGTGATAAGTAATTTATTACAGGTCAAAAAATACTGTGTAGTTATTCACCGCCTGGTCACTGACCTAATTTTATGATACTTGCGAGATTGTGTCTTCTCTTTTAACATAATTTAATTCATTCAATTCATTGTTTGTGTACATTTTTTGTCACAACAGTATTTTTTTTGTCACAACAGATAACATCAGATTCCTAATAGACATAGACCAAAGCATAAAGCCTATTTTAACCCATTTGTAAGGCTTTAATTAGCTCATAAATGCATGCATGTCATATTAGTTTGCTTAACATGATTTTAGGGCCTGAAATATGCAGTCATTGCTTGTTAGGTGCATTAAGTTGTGTGATTAATTTGGCCACCAGATGTCAATTATTTGGATATTTTTGATTGATTGACAACATTTTTAGTTGATCATCCTTATGATATAATTGCAGATATTTAACTTTAAAAAATTTTTGTATATGTTTTGAAAGATTTGCCTAAGACATGCAGCATCAATTTTAATAGCATCATATATTTTCCTTAAGTTCTCCCAAAATAGCAATAAAAATAGTGGCCTAATACTGTATATACAGTGTTGGGTGTAACTTTTCCAGAGACACGATAGCACAGACCAGGGCCGGGTTTCCCAATAACGATGTATCTTAGCTATAAAGAGCGCGTTCTTACGAGCGAAGTTATGATCACTCGCAGCAATTCCACGTGCGTTTCCCAAAAATGTACTTAACATGAACGCGCGAGAACGCTTTAAGTGCTACTTAAGGGTCGCTGTCCATTTGCGAAGTGCTGAAATATAACCTTATATGGAATCGATTCCTCTGAACGGTTCACCTAATAATTATAAGCAACTTTTATATATATTATAAGCAAATAAGCAACTACCTACAGGCTGAGGCAATGACAAAATGGCTGAACAAAAAAAAAGAAAAGAAAAAGATACCTTTTAAAAAGACGAAATCAATATCCTTTTAGAGGAGGTGGAGTGGGAAAAGATATTATTTTCAACAGATTTAAAGGGCATCGTACGAACAAAGTAACAAAACATATGGGAGGACATTACTACCAAATTAAAAGTTGTAAGTTAAATTATTAGTTAAAAGATCGGGTAAAGAGGTCTGCAAGAAATGGCAGGATTTTGCAAGCCTGACAAAAAGGAAGAGGGCACTGCAGAGGAATGTCCAATACATGGCTGGTTTTCGTGCACGTCAGCAAGTCATATAAGTTTATCTCTATTTTTCCCTTTTTTTAAACTTATTTTATTCTTTTTTTCTGTCATTTAATTCAGATGTGTATTTGTATTTTTTGTTTGTTACCTGCCCTCATAAAAACAACAACAACAACAAAAAAATTATAGGCCTAGTATTATCACAATGCACTTGAATAAAGTTAAAGGTGTAATCAGCCGGTTGTCCTGTAGGTGACCTCATAACTCTCTTCTTACGATACACTTAGAGCTTTACGATTACTCCAGAGCACTCGTAGATCTACGATCATTTTCAAGTGCTACTTAAGTTACGATCCTTTTGGGAAACAGACCTTAATATTAAGATCACTCGTACGCAGTGATGCCAGTAACGCGTTACATAGTAACGCGTTACTCTAATCTGACTACTTTTTTCCAGTAACGAGTAATCTAACGCGTTACTATTTCCAAACCAGTAATCAGATTAAAGTTACTTATCCAAGTCACTGTGAGTTACTATTTTAGTCATTTTCCTTAGTAAAAACCGACAGCTTATCAAAATTCTCAGCCCGAGTCCAGCTGGAGCCCGTGTTTTTTATTTATTTTATTTTTTTACATTGTTGCAGCCGTAAAATAATTCAGTTTTGTTTTTAATGTCAATGTAGTTATTTTTCGTTTCATTTCTTTATAAACCTAATTAAGAAAAATGTTCAGAGCAATTTTTTGTTTGTTAAATTAAATTTTATATAGGCAAGACAATTCAAGAGTTGGTTTGAGAGACTAGGCTATTAAACATGCGGTTAACTCACTGGGTCGTCACATAAAAAAATTAAAACTTTAATTTAACAAACAAAAAACTGCTCTAAACATTTTTTGAAATGATCTTAATAAAGAAACGAAACGAAATATAACTACTTTGACATCAAAAACAAAGTAGGCTAATTATTATACCACCACAAAGGCATTTTTGACGAGCTGAGGCAGGCTGATAGATTAGCCTACTGCTCGCAACGGCGCTCAAAAAAACCCGAAACGGGCTACACAATCAAAAAAAAGAAAGAAAAGAAAGTACATGCAGGTTGTCTTATAGCCTACCTTACACTTCAGCAAAATTAATATAAATCCGATCTTCAATTCCCGCAGTATATGCTCATTTAACGGAGTTCACATCAAAGCAAAAGATTCTAGCATTTTATTCTGCAGCCCATTTCAAATTCAAAGATCGCAATATGAGAGAGAGCGACCTAAGCACTGGTAAGATCATTAGTCTCATTAATTTATATTGAAGATGATTGTGTTTTGTGTGACTTATTTTAAAGTTTCATTTATGGCCATTTGCGTTGGCTTGCTTTACTCATTTGCAGCGATGTTGCAGTAGCACCGTTATCTATCTGACTACAACATAACAAGCTCTCACACATTTATTTTTTAATTATTTGCCAGGAGTAAAATTTACACATGTGGTTTAAACAACCAATACATTTACATTTGTCCGGTTTAGTTTGAAATGCTTTCATGCACCTTCTGAATTGGTTTGTTTGAGTGATCGGAATTAAATACGTCTGGAAAGACTCTCGGAAGGCATTAGGCCTACTCCTGGTCATTTCGCAATCAGATAGATAGGCCTACCTGGTCAGAGAAAACGAATGAAGGAACCAGTTGTAAAAAGGCCATAACTCTAGCAGCTGCACTGAAGAGACGGACTCTTTAACCCTGCGCGAGCCATATCTTGACAGTGGCGCAAGCTATCATGGTCTCATGTTGTTTCCAACAGCACATCTCATTGTTCATTTTAATTATTAAAATAAATATAAAACGAAGGAGAAGCCTAAAAAAATGGGCGTAAAAAACCGTCAGACCGTCAGGCTCGGGCATAAATGCAATAAAGTGTGTTGCCAAAAACAGTTGTCATTTCTATTTTGTCAGGGGTGTTGTCGGCAACTGCTGAATGTAACTTATAAAGTAACTTGTAATCTAACTTAGTTACTTTTAAAATCAAGTAATCTGTAAAGTAACTAAGTTACTTTTTAAAGGAGTAATCAGTAATCAGATTACTTTTTCAAAGTAACTGTGGCAACACTGCTCGTACGATCGTTTTTACGATCAACTTAGGCTTACAATGGTTTTAGGAAACGCAGCCCAAAATGCTGTATTTTAAAGCGATATTCACAGGTATTTTTATAACCAGAGTTTTTCCTCCTCCGTTTTAAAAAACAATTGTGTCCACATAAGCACAGTTTAAAAAAATATCTGTCCACATGAAAACCAAAACCACACTATGATTGGCTGCCTGATTTCCATATGGGTCCCGTCCACTGCACCGATGCACTGAGGGATGCCATGGGCTCAGTGAAACCCTTCTAAAAATTCCTTTAATTTGGACTCAGTGACAGGTAACTGTATACACAGGGGCAGGCTGTAATAGCTTTACACACTTACCTTCACACACTTATTTTGTATTATTGCATTATGGTGCCTCTGTTCTGCAATACAATGAGATAACTGCGTATGTATCTGTGATATGCGCTGTTAGCGGAGTTATTAAAAGCTATGCCCGCCATTGCATAGACTCGACTCATGTAAACAAAAGCGATAACGATGCACAATCTGACGTCAAACGAAGGACAATACTGCAACTGGAGTTTCTAAAAATCTTCACCCTTGCCGGAGTTTTTAAAAAAGTCCGGTTTTAGTAACCGGATACTGCGTTTGCGTGTGGACGAACAGCCAAAACGCATAGAAAAAGCTGTGGTTTTAAAAATTTCCGTGTTCATGTGGACAGCTTAGGCTCAATGGCTCTGGACGGACTGTGATGTAAATTAAACACAATTGGCTATTTTTAAAAAGGGGAGGAGCTGTTTGATATGTGCCACCCTGTCTTCCTGTTCCAGCGGAAATAAGTCAACACGAGGGCTGCGTCCGAAAACCTAGGCAGCTGACTTGTTGCCTCGCTGCCTTATCAGGCAATGGCTTGTAACGCAAAGTTTTGTGCATGAAGGCACCTCACGAAACGATTTCAGACAGACTTCTGAGGCAGTGTAGCAGTTTAATGATTGACAGCAAAATAGAGAGAGCTTTGGTGAGAACTAAACACATATTTAATTACTACATTAGTCATTTCTCGCTATAAATGACGTCAGAAGAGGAAAATATTGGTTAAAAACATACATTTACACACAAACTGAGAAACAAACGCAACTTTCGGACGCCATCTTATTTTCCAAGCTCAACTGTCACTGAATGGAAAGCACAGGATTATGGGATATCAAAGGCAGCGAAGGATACATGCATGCTGACTTCAAAAATCGATCAGATAAAGGTATCTCAGGAGACAGGAAGTGAAGCTAATATTAGATTCGGACATTGCTTGATGCCTTCCTGCCTTGAAATGTGTCCTCCGAAGGCAGCATTTTCCAGGTTTCGGATGCAGCCATTGAATAATGCTGTGGGCCTTTAAAAACACATGGACTAATGAGTTAATTAATAGAACACCAGGTGAATGTGAAAACATGATCAGACATACTGGGAAACTGAGGCAAACAGGCACAGGAAAAACAGAATAAAAAAAACAGCATACATGTTTCAACTGGAGTCAGATAGGGATAAATATGAGATTTTGTAATCAGTTATTGATCAATAATTTTATTTTGAGATGACGTCACCTAAAGGGTTGTATGACCTCTAGGCTATTAAACTATCAACTTTTATGATGCATTTATTATTTCATTCTGAATGCAATAGTAGATAGGGGGGAACATTATTCAAAATAACCACGACTGATTATTAATATGACACTGGAATCGAATGGTACAGGATTATGTTCAGTTCAGTTTAGATTTGATTGTTTTCTAGTTAGCCTCCTTAGTTACTGATTACACTCAGCTGTCGGTCATTATGTTTCTCTTGTTAACTCAGTGTACTGAGTACTCCCTGTTTTGTTCTGTTCCTTGTCAGTTATTGCCATTGCGTAATTGTGGTAAACGTGTTAATTCTCCACTGTAATTCTGTTCGTGGATTAAAGAGTATTTAAAGGGTTAGTTCACCCAAAAATGAAATTGATGTCAAAATGACTCACCCTAATGTCGTTCCTCACCAAGACCTCCATTCATCTTCAGAACACAGTTTAAGATATTTTATAATTTAGTCCCAGAGCATAATGCAGTCTATGCACACTTTACTGCAGATCGAGGAGTTAACCATCGGAATCTTCGCTATTTACGTGACGGGAGTCCGGTAACTTTTAACGATTCCTCTCTGCGAACGTCTTCTTCAAATAATACTCTCTCTCCAGTGACAATGGCTTTGATAAATGCGAGATCTCTGGCAAATAAGACATTTATCTTGAACGATTTTTTTCTTTCTCACGAAATAGATTTTTTATTTGTTACTGAGACGTGGCTTAATGCGGGTGAAATGACATCTCTTTCTGAACTTTCTCCTCCTGGCTGCAGTTTTTTTAGTACCCCTAGGTCTGTTGGCCGTGGCGGGGGTCTTGCAGTTGTTTTTAATGACAAGTTTAAGTGTAGACTTTCACCTTCAGCGTCTTTTAGCACTTTTGAATCTCAGTTAATTACGCTGAATTCTTTTAAATCTGTGCTATGTGTTTTGATTTATAGACCCCCTAATTCTCATGGAGATTTTATACAGGAGTTTTCAGAATTTTTGTCTGGTGTAGTATCTTCTTTTGACAATATTTTAATTTTGGGGGATTTTAATATACATGTGTGCTGCCCTTCGAAGCCCCTGGTTAAAGAATTTTTTAATTTATTAGAGTCGTTTGATTTTTTGCAATGTGTTACGGGTCCAACTCATGAACGCGGTCATACGCTTGACCTTGTATTGTCGTTGGGATTCGCTATTGATAGCGTGAAGATTGTTGATACTGTTTTTTCTGACCATAAATCTGTTATTTTAAATACTAACTTTCCTTGTGTTCCACTGGCTAATACTGTCTCAGCCTCAGTTTCGGCCCGCATACTCAATCCATGCACAGCTAATAGTTTTTCAGCTGTTTTTTATGGTTCTCCTTTATTTTCGTTGATAGAGTCATACTCTCCCTGTATGGGTTTAGAAGAGTTGGTCGCTCAGTATAACTCTTCTTGCTTGGAGATTTTAGATGCTGTGGCTCCTGTCAAAGTCAGGGGGAGAAAAGACAAATCGCAGCCCTGGTTGAACAGTACTACCCGTGCTCTTAGACAGGAGTGTAGGAAGGCTGAACGCAAATGGGTTAAAGATAAATTACAAGTCTCTTATGAGATTCTAAAAAACAGATTGAACGAGTATCAAAGATCTGTTAAATTGGCTAGATCAAATTATTTCTCTCTCATTATCTCCAGAAACTGTAATAATTCTAGAGTACTTTTTTCTACTGTAAATGCTGTTCTTCATCCTACTGTAACTCCTGCACTTATTCCTTCTGCTGTCATGTGTGAAGAGTTTTTGAAACATTTTATTGGTTAGGTTAATGGAATTAGATCTCAAATTTCACCTGTTGGCAATGATTGCTTTGTTTCTGTTGCCCCTCAGAAACAATTGTCCAGTTTCATGCCCGTTTCTATGCAGGAGCTTAAGGATATAATTGCTCATATGAAGCCCACTAGGTCGCCTGGTGATGTGCTCCCGTCTTCTCTGTTTAAGCAGGTACTTGATTCAATTGGCCCAAGTATTCTGTCTATTATGAATATTAGTCTGTCATCTGGTGTTGTTCCAGTTAGTTTCAAGCACGCGGTTATTCAACCCCTTTTAAAAAAACCCGCCTTAGACCCATTTGACATGAGTAGTTTTCGTCCGATCTCAAAATTGCCATTTATTTCTAAGATACTCGAAAAAATTGTGAATATACAGCTTAATGACTTTTTAATTAGGAATAATATTTCCGATAGATTCCAGTCAGGTTTTAGAGTTGGTCATAGTACAGAATCTGCTCTTTTGAGAGTGTCTAATGATATCCTTCGAGCTGTTGATTCTGGGAATCGTGTTGTCTTGCTGATGTTAGATCTTGCAGCTGCATTTGATACAGTCGATCATAACATTCTCATTGATCGTCTTAGGGATCAGATTGGTATTCAGGGCTTAGCCCTGAAATGGTTCTCTTCTTATTTGACAGAGAGGACCTTTTCAGTCTGCTTAGGTGATTTTTCTTCTTCCGTTGCCCCCCTTGTGTGTGGGGTTCCACAGGGCTCAATACTGGGACCGATTTTATTTTCCCTTTATATGCTCCCTCTGGGCTCTATCTTTGAGAAATTTGGGATTCAGTATCATCTTTATGCCGATGATTCTCAAATTTACTTACCATTGAAACAAGGGCATAAATGTGCCATTCAGTCTCTTCATGCATGTTTGGCAGAAGTTAAGTGCTGGCTTGCGAAAAATTTTCTCCAATTAAATGAGGATAAGACCGAGGTTATTTTATTTGGAAATAAGGGGTGTGTGGATGATGACTGCCTAGGGTTGCTTCCTGGGAAAAAACTGTCTAGTGTAAGGAACCTTGGTGTTATTTTTGACTCTGAGCTGAAATTTGAGCAGCAAATCAACGCTGTCGTTAAGAATAGCTTCTTCCATCTTAGATTAATATCAAAATTGAAATCTATCCTGACTTTTAATGATATGGAGAAGGTTGTTCATGCTTTTGTGTCATCGCGTTTGGATTATTGTAATGTGTTGTATCTGGGTGTGAGTCAGGCTTCCCTCTCCCGTTTGCAGCTTGTTCAGAACTCAGCTGCCAGACTTTTAACGGGCACTAAAAAGAGAGAACATATTACTCCAGTTTTAATTAAACTGCATTGGTTACCCATACGATATAGAATTCAATATAAAGCGCTGTTGTATGTCTTTAAGTCTCTGCATGGTCTAGCCCCTGAGTATGTTACTGATTTAATCAGCCGCTGTCACTCCAGCAGGTCTCTGCGCTCAAATGATCAGTTGCTTCTTGTGGTTCCACGAACACGTTTAAAATGTAAAGGTGACCGGGCCTTCTCTGTTGCAGCTCCTAGGCTTTGGAACAACCTTCCGCTGTCTGTAAAGACTTGTCCATCATTGGGGGTTTTTCAGAGTGCGCTAAAAACGTATTTGTTTTCCTTAGCTTTTGATAATGCTTTGTAAGTTGTGTATGTCATATGTTAGTATTGTTTTTGCACCTATTATTTTTAAATTTTCTTGTATACCTCATGTACAGCACTTTGGTTCCACTTGTGGTGTTTAAAGTGCTCTATAAATAAATGAAGTTGAAGTTGAAGTTGAAGTTACTGTCCATGTCCAGAAAGGGAATAAAAACATCATCAAAGTAGTCCATATGTGACATCAGTTAGTTCATTAGAATCTCTTTAAGCATCGAAAATACATTTTGGTCCAAAAATAACAAAAACTACGACTTTATTCAGCATTGTCTTCTCTTCCGTGTTCCTCAAATAAAGATTCAAACGACCATTGATCAGTGAATCGATCAATGATTTGGATCGCCAATGTCACATGATTTCAGCAGTTTGGCAGTTTGACATGGGATCCGAACTGCTGAAATCACGGGACATTGGCGATCCGAATCATTGATCGGTTCACTGATTCATGAACCATTTTATACTTTGATGATGTTATCAGTGGCACAGATTTCTCTTGTGTCTCGTGCACACTGGGCAGTCTTCACACAGATGAGTGCTTTAATCTATCACTTCATGCCGTTGCGGAGACTTTATATTTGTTCCGGTGAAATAACAAAACAAAATGCACAAAAGATTTTTCCCTGTTCTTGATATACAATTACCGATGACATTCGATTTTGCTGAGGAAAAAAAAGCAAATATAAGGACAGATTAGAACCCAGAATCAGACATGCTTAACAAAACTTGTACCACTAGGTTATTAGAGAATTTCACAAATTATGTATTTATTCACATGAAAAATCTTGGCACTAAGGATAAATTGGGTTGCAAGAATTAAACTACCACATTAAATATGAGTTCAATGTCAATGAATTAAACCCAATGCAATTTATACAATTGTTATTGTATATATACATCTGAGGTAGCATTGTATTAACAATGCTATATCACACCACCCCCCACACACACCTGTCCCACCCACTTTTTAAAACAGAGTTACCCCAGTGAATCCAGGCAAAGAGTTCTTCCCAGTAGTCATATCCATCCCTAGGCTGGAGCATATCGCCAGGTCCATCCCGGAGACAGTGCTATTCACAGTCCACAGCCCGATGGGGATGACTGGATCATTGATTTTACAGCTGAGCCAACTCCCACCCTCGAACTGTTTACTGTTTAAGCCAGCTATGATTTTGAACTGGCCTGTCCCATTGATCCCTCGCATCTCTGTCATCACCGGCACGACTCTGTAAAGCTGGCTAAATCCCAGGCTTCCAGGCCCATTTCTCCACTTTGACCTTTCGGTCCTTCAGTCCTCCGCTTTGGCTTGTTCCCTCTGGTGTTGCCCCATTCTGCCTGGTCCCCGCCTCCGCCATGTTCTGTCGTGTTAAACCCCAGTCCTCCAGAACCATTTCTCCATCTCAACCTGTCAGTCCTTCACCTTTAGTCCTCCCCCTTGGCTCTGCGCTCCCTCGGCTCTGCCATGGTCCACTATCACTCAGGCTCCACCGGGCTCTCTTGTCCCTCCAGCTACACCTTGGTCTCTTGTCATCCTGGTTTCACCGCAGACATCTGGACCTCCTCCCTTTCAGCTCACAGGGTTCCTCCCCTCTGGTTCCACCATGGTCCTCATTCCCTCTGGTGTATCCCCGTTCTGCCAGGCCCCTGCCTCTGCCATGGTCACCTCCTGGCCCATGATGGTAGAAGTGTTAATGAGGCCAGCAGGGGGTGCTCACCCTGTGGTCTGTGTGGGTCTTAACACCCCAGTATAGTGATAGGGACACTATACTGACAAAGAGCACCATCCTTCGGATGAGACATTAAACCAAGGTCTTGACTCTCTGTGGTCATTAAAAATCCCATGGTACTTCTTGTGAAAAGAGTAGGGGTGTAACCCCGGTGTCCTGGCCAAATTCCCTCATTTGGACCTTACCAATCATGGCCTCCTAATAATCCTCATACATTGAAACAGCTCTATCACCCTCTCTCCTCTCCACCTATCTCTGGTGTGTGGCGAGTAGTACATGGAATATATGAAAGCACTATATAAATGCCTCATTCATTCATTCATTCATTCATTCATTCATTCATTCATTCATTCATTCATTCATTCATTCATTCATTCATTCATTCATTCATGATGCTGCCTTGGGCAGTTTCGCTTTGGTCTCCTCGTCCTGCTACACCACCCAGGCTCCGTCCAGGAAGATAATCAGGGCTCTGCCTTGGCACCTCTCTCCACCAGTTCTGCCGTGGTAAACCCCAGCCCTCCAGGCCCAAATCTCCACCTCAACCTGTCAGTCCTTCAGTCCTCCGCCTTTAGTCCTCCACCTTAGCTCTGTGTTCCCTCAGCTCCGCCATGGCCCGCCATCGCTCAGGCTCCACTGGGTTCCCTCATCCTTCCCGCTAAACCATGGTCTCTCGTCATCCTGGTTTTGCCATGGACTTCCGAACCTCCGGCTGTGCCTCAGTCCTCCTCCCCTTTAGCTCCACTGGGTTCCTCCTTTCCTCCGGTTTCATCTTGGTCCTTGCTCTCTCTGGTGTTCCCCTTCGCTTGGGTCTCCAGGCTCCATCCAAGGAGATGGAGAATTCCCCTCTGGTTGGCTCCTCCTGTTTCATATCCTTTTCCATTCTCTCCTCGCCCTCCTTCCAAATCCCCTCTCCACCAATGGACTTGTGCATATGATGTGAGGAGAAGCCTTGTGGGAAAAGGGAGTACCCAATTAGTGTTAATTTCGTCAGACGAGATGAGACGATATGTTCATCAACAACCTTTTTTTCCATGACTAAGACAAGACGATGACGAGACTGCACCAATGTCCAAAAACGCTGACTAAGACTACATTAACATGCATTATTGTTGACGAAAAAAGATGAGACTAAAATGTTTTGCATAAAATAAAATCTAAGATAAAATCTCTCTTCATTTTTGTCTATAATCATCTCTACTTTTTCATCACACGATAGAATATTCAGCTGTTATGCCTTGAAAATATTCCAAATGAGTATGTGCTGCTGTTGCTCAAGTTCAGGTCTCGTCTCAATCTTCAGTCGCTGCCATCCTGTGGCTGCAACACGAAACTACATGGAGCATGGAAACAGTTGTTTCTGTCACACATTTTGCGTGAGGCACACGCTTTCAGGCTCTGTCTTACGCTCTCACTGTGCCCAAATAACTATGATGCCAAATTTGTAAAGTTTTAATACGAAATTTAAACAGTAAATAGTATTTTGGCGCACTTAATATGGCATATCAGTTAAAGCCAGAGCCATTGATAACAGAGTTATGACATGCATTCATCTCCCGGCGGAGCGCTCGCAGTCACGTGGCTCATGGAGCTCTCAAGCCAGTCCTATCAAGACATTAGACATATAGACAACCGCTTCACTATACAGGTAAACAGTACAGTAATGAACATTTTGAGGAGATATTTTGGTAGTAATAACTATTTGTGCAATAATTATGGTCCATTAATAAGCACTTAAAATATTTACTAAGCCTATTTATTATAGCAGCCTATTTATCATAAGCCTGTTTATTATTTATATAACTATTAGTATATTGATTAAGGTTAAATTAGAGAATTAGAGGGAAAAAATGCAAAGAGTAATTTTGCGGCTGGAAATATTATAATTTTCATTCGTTACCCCTTGGTTTACCAACTTGGTGCCTGTATGTTTTTTTTAAATAAATAAAAAAATAAAAAAATAAATAAATAAATATACATGTATCTAGACTAGATTTCCATATTTTTGCATTCTAATACTTCTATTTTATTATACTTATATATGCACACACAAGTGAATATTAATAATTGTGAGTAAATATAATTTAACCCAAGAAAAGGTTAAAATAGTTGCATTCAACAAAAATCATTAATCAAGTGTATTTTGTGTGGTAATTATGACATTTAACTAATATTTGAGATCAATACTGACTGAATACTGACTACTTTGAACTAAAACTTGACTAAGAAATATTGAGTTTTCTTTTGACTAAAACTAGATGAAAAGAATAAGACTTTTAGTCGACAAAAACTTGACTAAGATACCTGTCTTTTGATTAAAACTAAAATTACAAGATTTTTAGTCGACTAAAACTTGACTAAATAAAAAAGATATGTGAATGACTAAAACTAACAAGGACATTTAGCACAAGACTAAAACTAAGACTAAATTTTTAAAAAAAAAAGACAAAATTAACACTATAACCCAGTATTGCAAGTCCAACCTCATGTGCTTGTCTCAATAAACCAACAACCCAAGGGTCATTGAACCAAAATGTATTACTGTTGTCTATGAGATGGCGTTAATTATCAGCAGTAAATCTCAATGTGATTGATCAGACAGTTAATAAATGTGACCAATATCAGGAAAAAATTCACATTGTCAGCTTATTAGCACTTTTAACATTATCCCACCCCCACCCCCAACTCATCACCATTACTCAAATCTTTGGAGTAGACTGAACAGACTATACACACCTTGACCTTGTCGGACTGAGATCGTGTAATGTTTTATCAGTCTAATAGATAGTGTTGGAGGTGTGGACTGACTGCACTGATAGAAGAGAAACACCACTGAGAGCAGCTCAGCACAACAGGTATGAACCAGTCCCTCTCGCTCTCTCTTTTACAAAAAAATAATTAACAATTTCCACATTTAAAGGATTTGAATGAGCAGTGTAACTGCTGGACATTTTAAATGTTTTATTAAGTTGATTTGGAAATAGAAAACGACACAAATGAGATTTTTTAGTAATCTCAATAGTTTGCAGTGTGATTGACTTTTGCTTTAGGTGCTTGATTTTCAGATTTGTTTTCTCCCACAAAGATGCCATGAGTTTCAGGAGAGATATCGGCAATGTCTTATACTCAGTTTGAAATCACAAGATTTGAATCCGTTTGAATTTTTCTTATCAAATCCTTGTAAAACAAAACAATATTAGCAGCTATCACACTGCTTTGTAATCTAACCACTCTTAAGCATAAAAACGGGTGAAAAAGGTTCAGTTGTGTTCTATATACAACTCTAGTGTTCTTAACTTAATTTGAAAGAATCCTTTATGCCAAAAAGGTTCTATGTAAGGAGAAATATCTTAAATGATTTCATAATACTTTCATGTTTAATGGGTTGTTTATTTATTTTTTCTTGTTTGTTTCTTCAATTAAAATGGATTAAAACTAAATTAATTAAAACAATACATAAAATAACCCCGACAATGTTCGACAGAGCCATTTAAGGTTCTGCATAGAATCTACTCTACTAAGTCTGTATGTGAAAAGTTGGCTCATTTTTGTATTTTTATTTTTTAACTTATTTTTCCATGATGCTATAATTTTTTAAAATAAATTTTCCTGTAATAATTCATCAGACATAATCAGTTGAAAAGAAAAGTTCCAGATTCTTAATATTCAGTAACTAGCTCTGTTATATAATCAATATGAAGTGCCAGGTTAATGTTTTGTTTTGTCATAAGGAGAGATCATTTGATGCCGTTGAGAAGTTGAAAATAGCTTAACCGTTATTCCTCTGTAAAAAAAAAATATATATAAATTTCAGATGCAGTCAAACTGAAGAATGAAGAGTAAAAACTTATCTGAAGGTAACACAACATCAAACAAAGGTAAGTACTGTATCACGCTGCATGGCTAATTTTAATTGCACAACATCTACTTGTACATAATCAAGTAATAAACAAATTAATGTTTGATGGTTTGCTCAGTGCAACTAATTTTCTATCACATCTTTCTTACAAAACAGATGCTGACCTCAAGTGAGTATTTTGTTTATTTTGTTCATAAATTAATCTATATTATTTATGCATGATTGTCACGTTGCATGTTGATGAAGAGATCCAGAACTTCCAAACAGATGGGCTTTTATTATTTAAGAACAAATGAACAGAACACCAAACATCACCAAACACCACAAATCAGACTTAAGACTGGAACAAGGAGTGACTACACAAGAGGAACTCAAATAGGGAACCAAAACGAGTTAATAAACAAGACACAGCTGGAACAGAATTAACTAGTGAGAGTAACCAAGGAGTCTGATAAGTGCCGGGAAACATGTGACAAGTGCAAACACAACGGAAACAGACTATACATGTGACATAACTCCCCCCTCCCAGTAGGCGTGTCCTCGTGGCGTGAAAGGTACAACTGGGGAGGGGGGCTGGGCACCCTGAAGCCCTTGGGGTACCGGGACTTGACTGGGGGCCTCCAGGGTGGAGCCGTGGGCGGGTCGCGAGTCTCTGAGTGCCATGGCAAGTCAGGAGTCCCACCCACAGGTATATGCCCCCCCCCCCCAAAGAAATGTTCTTTGGGGCATCGGGGGACAGAGCGGAGTCCACGGAGGGACGGAGCGGAGTCCAGGGAGGGACCGAGTGGAAGGGGCCGAGCAGAGTCCACAGAGGGACGGAGCGGAGTCCAGGGAGGGACCGAGTGGAAGGGGCCGAGCGGAGTCCAAGGAGGGACGGAGCGGAGTCCAGGGAGGGACCGAGTGGAAGGGGCCGAGCGGAGTCCAGGGAGGGACCGAGTGGAGTCCAGGGAGAGGCCGAGCGGAGTCCAGGGAGAGGCCGAGTGGAGTCCAGGGAGGGGCCGAGTGGAGTCCAGGGAGGGGCCGAGCGGAAGGGGCCGAGCGCAGTCCAGGGAGGGACCGAGTGGAAGGGGCCGAGCGGAGTCCAGGGAGGGGCTGAGTGGAAGTGGCCGAGCGGAGTCCAGGAAGGGGCCGGGCGGAGTCCAGGGAGGGGCCGGGCGGAGGCCAGGGAGGGGCCGAGTGGAGTCCAGGGAGGGGCCGAGCGGAGTCCAGGGAGGGGCCGAGTGGAAGGGGCCGAGCGGAGTCCAGGGAGGGGCTGAGCGGAGTCCAGGGAGGGGCCGAGCGGAGTCCAGGGAGGGGCCGAGCGGAGTCCAGGGAGGGGCCGAACGGAAGGGGCCGAGCGGAGTCCAGGGAGGGGCCGAGCGGAAGGGGCCGAGCGGAGTCCAGAGAGGGGCCGGGCGGTGTCCAGGGAGGGGCCGAGTGGAAGGGGCCGAGCGGAGTCCAGGGAGGGGCCGAGGGGAAGGGGCCGAGCGGAGTCCAGGGAGGGGCCGAGCGGAAGGGGCCGAGCGGAGTCCAGAGAGGGGCCGGTCGGTGTCCATGGAGGGGCCGAGTGGAAGGGGCCGAGCGGAGTCCAGGGAGGGGCCGAGGGGAAGGGGCCGAGCGGAGTCCAGGGAGGGGCCGAGTGGAAGGGGCCGAGCGGAGTCCAGGGAGGGTCCGGACGGAGTCCAGGGAGGGGCCGAGCGGAGTCCAGGGAGGGGCCGAGCGGAGTCCATGGAGGGGCCGAGCGGAAGGGACCGAGCGGAGTCCAGGGAGGGACCGAGTGAAAGGGGCCGAGCGGAGTCCAGGGAGGGACCGAGTGGAAGGGGCCGAATGGAGTCCAGGGAGGGGCCGAGCGGAAGGGACCGAGCGGAGTCCAGGGAGGGACGTAGCGGAGTCCAGGGAGGGACCGAGTGGAAGGGGCCGAGCGGAGTCCAGGGAGGGGCCGAGCGGAGTCCAGGGAGGGACGGAGCAGAGTCCAGGGAGGGACCGAGTGGAAGGGGCCGAGCGGAGTCCAGGGAGGGACCGAGTGGAAGGGGCCGAGCGGAGTCCAGGGAGGGACCGAGTGGAAGGGGCCGAGCGGAGTCCAGGGAGGGGCCGAGTGGAAGGGGCCAAGCGGAGTCCAGGGAGGGACAGAGCGGAGTCCCCAAAGTCTATCAGCCAGCATGATTCTGGCGGAGAAGTGGCCCCCTTGGCCGATATCGAGGGCTTAGTCTTCACCCTCCTCCTCGGTCGTCTGGACTTGGAGGCAGGCATGTTGGCACAGGAAGGCCCACTGGAGGGATAGGAGGAGGAAGCTCGCTGAAGTTGGACTGACCAGGCCGCAAGTTTTTCTGAGGGGGCTGGACAAGGAAAACACTCATTCGTATGAACCTCTTGGATCTCGAACTCCGAACCATTTAGACTCAAAATCAAATTGATGGTTTCAACTAGGAATAGGAACAGGCAGGTTGAAGAAAACAAATAGCGTCTTCGTCCAGACCCATCAGAAAAAGGCGTTTAACGAAGCATCTGGCCAGTACGCCAGATAGGAAAGCTCAACAAACTCCTCCACATACCTCTCCAGTGGGCTACCGTTCTGCCGAAGCATACACAGGCGATCCTCCACTGAAGAGATGTTTGCTGGGGACACGGGAGAGACTGGGGTCAGAAAGATGCCCATCTTAAAATTAGAAGTGCTGGCAGTAGGGCTTCTAGTCTTCTGTCACGGTGTGTAGTGCAGCAGAGATTAAGAGATCCAGAACTTCCAAACAGATGGGCTTTTATTATTTAAGAATCAATGAACAGAACACCAAACACCACAAATCAGACTTAAGACTGGAACAAGGAGTGATTACACAAGAGGAACTTAAATAGGGAACCAAAAAACGAGTTAATAAACAAGACACAGCTGGAACAGAATTAACTAGTGAGGGTAACCAAGGAGACTGATACGTGACGGGAAACTAACAAAGGAACATGTGACAAGTGCAAACAACGGAAACAGACTATACATGTGACAATGAAATGCTAGGTTACCATTGATTTGAGAGAAACATTTCTTAGTATTTTATTGATTGGTTTAGTGCTTTAGGTATGTGTTGTTGTTGAATGTGTTAATATTCAGTGTTTTTCAATGAAAAGGGAGAGAAAAAAAACTAAAATATGTGTTAATATTCAGTGTTTTTCAATGAAAAGGGAGAGAAAAAAACTAAAATTAGAAAACTAAAAACTATCATCACACCGTTGACAGAATAACAGTGTGACTGAAAATTCAGTTTTGTGTGCATTATATCAATTATAATTTGTACTGATATTTGATTGGTTTTATTTACAAGTGATTGATTTCAGTTGATTCAATTTAATTATTTATTATGAAGTAACTGTGTGCATTTGTATAGTTAGACCAAATAATAAAGGTTGTGCATGAAAATCATTTTAAAAGTATTAAAAATATGTCTATGTTCGAAGGAATGGCAGTGGCAAAAAAAAGGAGAAAGCTCTGAGCGTTGGATTCTTTCAGCTGGTAAGGGTCCCTATATGATTTTGCTGTTCAGACTGATCTTATTCTAGATTTTTCTTTCTCATCATTACTGTTTGTGACTCTGCCCAGTTCCGCTTTGCCACATGGAAGGAAGGCCTGATGATGGTGGTGGGAAGCATTTGCTCTCTGGTCCACGGCGCCGCGTCCCCTCTCATGCTGCTGGTGTATGGCATGATGACCAACACCTTTGTGGAGTATGAGCTTGAGGTTCAGGAACTGACCGACCCAAACAAAGCCTGTATCAATAACACCATTACCTGGCTGAACGGGTCTGTGGTCGAGCGGCCGGACAACACCACCATGTACTGTGGGTGAGTGAGGATGTTTAGGACACCATTCAAGGAATATAAATGAGTCTACTTGAACCTGAGGAAAAGTGTATTGTTCTGCACTGTTGTTTTTTGTTGGTTTAACTTAAAAAAGTAAGTAACCTGGTTGCCTTAAAATTTTGAGTTTATTGAAATTAAAAATTTGAGTTGATACAATGAAGGAAATTTGTTTAATAAATAGAAACTCAAAATATTTTTGTATCTGAACCACATAAAAAATTTGATAAATCATGAAAATAGCACTATTCGGCATGTTTCACTGCGTCATCAGAAATAAAACACACACAATTACCCAATATGCTTACAAAATCTTTTAATAATATTTTAATAAAGGTTGTCGAATCTCAAAAAATGTTGATTGTATTAACTCAACATTTTAATTTTCAATGAACTAAATAATTTTTTACAGTGTGTGTAAGTGCAGAAGCCTATGATGTAGTCAACTTTAGACATTCTACTAACTATAAGTAACTCTGCAACTTTGCAATCTCATTAGAGTATTAGTAGGCTGTTAAAGGTAGGGTAGGTAATTTTCAGAGAGGCTATAGTGGGCTTGCTTTGAAAGCTTAAGATCCCACCATCCCTTCAGAGCATCTCCAAAGCCACGCCTCCACTAAAACACATGAACAGCAGCAGCCAACAAAAGAGTCAAGAGAGACAATGTTAAAAGCTTAGTTCTCCCAAAAATGAAAATTCTGTCATTAGTTACTTACCCTAATGACGTTCGACGCCCGTAAGACCTCCGATCATCTTCGACACAGTTAGTTAACACAGTTTAAGATATTTTTGTTGAAATCTGATGGCTCAGAAAGGCCTTCATTGACACCAAGGTCATTTCCTCTCTCAAGACCCATAAAGGCACTAAAGACGTCGTTACAAAGCCCATCTCACTACAGCGGCTCTACAATAATTTTATGAAGCGAAGAGAATAATTTTCGTGCACAAAAAAAAACATATAATGACTTGTGTAGTGATGGGCAGATTTCAAAACATTATATCAACGTTATGAATCAGTGTATCGATTCATGATTTGAAAAATAGTGGAGGAATATCATAAAGGAGTTTCTCAGAGAAAAATTGCAAAGAGTTTGAAGTTATCATCATCTACAGTGCATAATAGACCCTTTTACAGCCCACGTGATCAAAGAGTTGGGCGCGCATTTTGGCAACGGAAGTGGTGTTGTTCCCTAGTGGTTCTAACGTGTGAGCAACTCCGAAAGTTTATCAAAGCGGTTTCCCAGCATCAAAATGTCTGGCTGTTGCGTTTTCGGTTGCACTAATCGCTATTCCACCAATGGGCTTAAGTTTTATAGGATTCCGACAGGATCACGGCCGTTTCAGAAGAACCGGCGGTACCTGTGGCTGCAGGCGAATAATGCATTGATTGGAACGAGGACATAAAAATGCTCGCATAAAAAAATTACATTTGTAAAACATTTACTGCACTTGAAACTTAATGCTTTATAATAAACCTCCCATTGGCTGCCACTGGTGTGTATGTACCCCCATCCCCAGATTATCATATCAATAATCACAATTTCATTTGTAATGATTTTATTAATAGTTTAATTGCAAAATAACCATCTGAGAAATGTATGCAAGCAACATATTTGCTATTAAAGTACTATAGCATTACAAAATTAAACTTTAAACAGAAGTGTGTCGACACATACGAATCAATAACAACATAAAATGTAAGGATAAGGATAAATGTATGTCTGTGTGAAGAATAAGAATAAATGTAGAAAATTGTATTGGACATTCTGTACATGCCCACAGACAACGTATTCATAAGCATCCAGTGATTTATATGCTTGTCTCGGGTGTATACGCTCGGTTTCTCAGATAAATACGTATATATCCGACCACTAATTTATATCTGGCCATCTGCTAACGTCTTCTATCCACTCCACTAGTACACGGATCTGGTAGCCGAATACCATTTGATAAAGTCAACTTTTTAAAATAACTTTCTCGGTTTGTGTTGCTTAATCCGCTCACGTAGCTTGACATTCTGCTGATTCTCGCCACAGTTTGTTGCCAAAATGCGCGCGCATACGTTGCTACGTCATCATTGTATACAAACAGTAAAAGGGTCTATATCATCCAAAGATTCAGACAATTTGGAACAATCTCTGTGCTTAAGTGTCTAGGCCAGAAAACCATACTCCTGTGATCTTCGGGCCCTGCATCTTAGACGGCACTGCATCACTTACACATACAGAAATGTTGCTGTAATGGAAATCACAACATGGGCTCAGGAATACTTCCAGAAAACCGGTTAAAACTCTATAGGTCAAAAAAGAAGACTTTGTCAAATGGTGTAAAACTAAATAAAATGATACCTTTTTTACAGCAATACATTATATTGTAAATGTTCTTGTTCTGCCCTTCTCTACAGTGTGGACATTGAGGGTGAGATGACCAAGTTTGCATTTTACTATGTTGGAATTGGAGTGGGAGTCCTTATCCTGAGTTACTTTCAGGTACAAGAAAACCTTTTTACCATATACACTCACACACACAGAAAAAAAGGTACATTGATGTAACCGGGGCGGTACCCTAAACCGAAAAGGTACTAATATGTAACTTTAAGGAACTGATTTGCGCTCTTAAAGCACTGATATGTGCCTTTTAAGGTACTAATATGTACCATTTAGGCATAAGCAAGGTACAAAGATGGACCTTTTCACTTTTGCACCTTAGGGTACCGCCCCAGTGACAGCACTGTACCTTTTTTTCTGAAAGTATAGAAAAGAATGTGCTTCATAGGACTGATCCAATCTCATCAGTCTCGTATAAAAGATGCATTTAGGGTTCTAATACACTTCTATCTGTTGCAGGTCTGCAGGAGACAGAAATATTATTATGCCAGAACCTCAAGAAGAAATCTTGTTTGTGACTTCACCGTATTAATGAGTATTAACTCTGGTTTCAGATCTCACTCTGGGTGTCTGCTGCCGCCAGACAGATCCAACGCTGCCGAAAAATGTACTTCAGAAAGATAATGAGCATGGAGATCGGCTGGTTCGACTGCACCTCAGTCGGGGAGCTGAACACGAGAATATCTGAGTAATATTCAAGATTTTTGTGCCACCTTAATGTTCATGAATCTGAATCTTTAATTGAATCTATCATGGTGTTAAATATTAAACTTCGGTGCACTTACACCTCAAAACATGCATCTTGAAGAGAGAAGAGGACAATGAAGCGGTTTCATTTAGCCTGTTTGTGACTTCTTTTTTTATGTAGTGACATTAACAAAATCAACAACGCTATAGCAGACCAGGTGTCCATCTGCATCGAGAGGATCTCAACATTCATATTTGGTTTCATGGTGGGATTCATTGGCGGATGGAAGCTGACACTGGTGGTGGTAGCTGTGAGTCCTCTCTTAGGACTGGCTGCAGGACTCATGGCAATGGTTGGTCTCACCACAGACACTATAATATAAAGTGGATCAACCACTTGTAGAATTCAATTTACAGTACCCTGCAATGCAAGTCATTTTGGAAAAATGCGTATGCCAAATATATGTCAAAAATGTGGAATAATTGCAATATTTTTTGAAAGAAGTCTCTTATGCCCACCAAGGGCAGATTAATTTGAATGAAAAAACAGTTAAAACAGTAATATTGGGAAATATACAATGTAATATAGTTGTTTCATATTGTAATATATATATATATATATATATATATATATATATATATATATATATATATATATATATATATATATATATATATATATATATTACAATATGAAACAACTATATTACATTGTAGTTAATACATTATATATATATATATACAGGAATAATAATAAAAAAATATATATATAAATAAATAAATAAATAAATAAAAAAATATATATATATATATTTTTTTTAATTATTATTCCTGTGATGCAAAGCTGAATTTTCAGCAGTGTCACATAAATCATTTATATTTATTATATAAACAGCTGTGCTGCTTCATTTTTTTTTTAAAGTGAAAAATATAATATATTTTTTTTAAGATTCTTTGATAAATAGAAGTGCAAAATAATTGATTTGAAGTCTTTTGTAACATTATAAATGTCTCTACTGTGACTTTTGCTCAATTTAATGCGTCCTTACTGGATAAAAAAATGTTTTGTTAAAAAAAATCTTACTTACCCCAAACTTTTGAATGGTAGTGTATCAGTTTCCCCCAAACAATTATGCAGCAAAATCTGTTTTCAACATTGATGATAATACAAAATGTTTTTTTGAGTGGCAAATCATTATATTGGTGAGTAAAGCAATAAGACATCTTATTCCATACGTTTGACTGGTATTGTAAATGAGAAAAAAAATTGTGAATAACAACTGTCCTTTAAAATAGATATTTTGTGCTTCTGTCTGCCATAGTTTTCATCTTCCCATTAGATTTGTTCTAATCTGGGAGTGTTGTAAAATAACCAAAATATGTTTTATTGATGTGGAGGCTGTGGCGAAACTGACGGGTCGTGAATTGAAGGCCTATGCTAAAGCCGGAGCGGTGGCTGATGAAGTCCTTTCCTCCATCAGAACGGTGGCTGCCTTTGGAGGAGAGCACAAAGAGGCAGAGAGGTACAGCATTCCCTCTCTCTGTCACTGCAACCCTCCCTCAGGATACTTAAATTGAAACTTTGATTATAACTTTGAATATTCAATCAGAAAACACTGAACTTTCATCCATCTGGAATTATGCTGCTTATGCTTGAAAGTAAGGGGTTGAAATGGTAAAAGGGAAGGTGAAGTCATTTAAAAGGCAAAGGAATTTTAAAGGCAGAGCAAGTCATTACATGCAGTATTAAGACCAGGAATCTACATTAAGAAAAGAAAATTCAATTTCATGAAACGTAACTTAGTTCACCCAAAACTGAAAATTCTTTCATTAATTCCCCACCCTTATGTCAAGCCAAACCTGTGTGACTTTCAATCATCGTTGGAACATAAATGAGTACATTTTTAATGAAATCTGAGAGCTTTCCATCCCTCCATTGCACCTGACACTTTGATGCTTCTAAAAGTTCATAAAGAGATCATAAACTAATCCATATGAATCGAACACTTCAGGGAACATGATTGAGCTTCTGTTTACCACAACTGATGTGTGAGTTGATGAAGCCACTCAATTTATAGGGATTAGTTTATGATCTCTTTATGAACTTTAGGATGCGTCAAAATGTGTAGCTGTCACTACACTCTACCATCTGAATGTCTCAACAGAAATCAAGACTCATAAGACCAGGAAACATTTTTCCAGTCTTCAACTGTCCAATTTTGGTGAGCTTGTGCAAATTGTAGCCTCTTTTTCTTATTTGTAGTGGAGATGAGTGGTACCCGTTGGGGTCTTCTGCTGTTGTAGCCCATCCGCCTCAAGGTTGTGCGTGTTGTGGCTTCACAAATGCTTTGCTGCATACCTCGGTTGTAACGAGTGGTTATTTCAGTCAAAGTTGCTCTTCTATCAGCTTGAATCAGTCGGCCCATTCTCCTCTGACCTCTAGCATCAACAAGGCATTTTCGCCCACAGGACTGCTGCATACTGGATGTTTTTCCCTTTTCACACCATTCTTTGTAAACCCTAGAAATTGTTGTGCGTAAAAATCCCAGTAACTGAGCAG
The DNA here is from genome assembly GCF_024679245.1 of Pseudorasbora parva. Classification (NCBI taxonomy): domain Eukaryota; kingdom Metazoa; phylum Chordata; class Actinopteri; order Cypriniformes; family Gobionidae; genus Pseudorasbora; species Pseudorasbora parva. The sequence continues at coordinate 46,756,684 of NC_090176.1, forward strand.
ATTGTGAAATACTCAGACTGGCCTGCCTGGCACCAACAAACATGCCACACTCAAAATTTCTTAAATCACCTTTCTTTCCCATTCTGACATTCAGTTTGGAGTTCAGGAGATTGTCTTGACCAGAAACACACCCCTAAATGTATTGAAGCAACTGCCATGGGATTTTTTGATTAGATAATTGCATTAATGATGTATTGAACTGGTGATCATAATAATACTTTAGGTGAGTGTACATTAGTTAACATAAACTAACAATGGGTTAATGTAAATAACTAAAGGAACCTCCAATTTGAGCTATAGTATTTAATGCTTTTTTTTCAATCTTAGATTTAATTATTGTTTAATCAATTCGTACATTATTTATTAAGAATGATGAAGTCTGAAAAGTGTCCTGGGGGCTTTTGCCTGAAATGCAATTTTTCTACAGGTATGACAAGAACCTTATTGAGGCCCAGGCGTGGGGTATTAAGAAGGGAGCGATCATCGGTGTGTTTCAGGGCTACCTCTGGTGCATCATATTCCTGTGTTACGCTCTGGCTTTCTGGTACGGCTCAAAACTGGTCATTGAAACCAAGGAGCTCACCCCCGGTGGCCTCGTTCAGGTATTTTTCTTCACAAAAGGAGGAATTCTGAAGAAACTTTACAACTTAAATTTTGGTCTTTACCTCACACAAAGCTATCAGAAACATTGGAAGTCATATGGACTACTATTTTTTGTCTTATGTGGAGCTTGACAAATGTGGTCAATGTGAACTGGGTGTTACGTTTAACAGGGAGATGTGGATCTTAATATCAGCCAATCAAACTTTATTAATAAACAAAAGAAAGCAAATAATGCTTAGGGGCGGCAGTGGCTCAGTGGTTCATGTAGATTGTCTACAAACCGAAAGGTTGGTGGGTCGATCCCTGGTTCCACCTGACCAAGTGTCGAGGTGTCCTTGAGCAAGACACCTAACCCCAGCTGCTCCCGATGAGCTGGATGGCGCCTTACATGGCTGACATCGCCGTCGGTGTATGAATGGCTGAATGTGAGGCGAAAATGTAAAGCGCTTTAGATGGCCATAGGGTCTGTTAAAAGTGCTATATAAATGCAGTCCATTTACCATTTACCATAATCCATACAATAGGAAAAACGTAACAGCTTAGCCTTACACTCAAAAGACAATACAGTACAACAAACCTAACTAAACTCAGGGTTTAAATATACACAAGATCATGCGCAACTCAACTAGAAACAGGTGATAAACATAATCAATAACTATGAAAACTAATAATGAGTGGGAAAAATGGGGAACAATTCGGACATTTGTTGAAAAGGGGTCATGTAAATGTCCCCTAAAAGTCTGTAAAACAATGAAAACCTAAATATGGGTTAATGATGATTTTTTTTTCTTTTTTTACATTTTATAGTTTATTTTATTTTTTATTTTGTGACCAATTATTTTATATGAAATTTTTCCAGATGATTTAGGCAAGGCACATTATATAGCATGTTTAATACACAATGGAAATTCGAATTGCTTTACAGAGTGATTTAAAATAATGCTTATAAACTGGTGTCCATCTTGAGGCAAAATTATGGCAGTGACATATTTTAGGATATGCTGGTGCAAGTTGCTTTCAGTTAAAACAGCTCAAACATGCATATTTATAGTATATATTTAGTCTGGTTTTGTGAAACAGGGTGTAATTTTTTTTAACTCTCTTCAGGTGTTCTTTGGTGTTCTTATGGGTGCTATTAATCTGGGCCAGACCTCTCCTTGTCTTGAGGCATTTGCCTCTGGCCGAGCTGCAGCCAAGAGTATATTTGACACTATTGACAGGGTGAGATTAACACACTCACAGTTCTTCTCACAAAATCAATGAATTTCATTCTTTCTGCTTCAGGGAAAGATTAATCACTGTCACATCCTGTTCTTGTACAGGAACCAGAAATTGATTGCTTCTCAGAAGAAGGTCATAAGTTAGACAAAGTTAAAGGTGACATTGAATTCCACAGCGTTCACTTCAGCTATCCCTCCCGTCCTGAAGTAAAAGTGGGTTATTTTTTTTGCATGCATATAATTTAATCAACCATAATATTTGCATTAAACAGTTTAATTCTCTCCAGTATTGACTGACCTTGCCTTGTGTTCAGATATTAGATGATTTGAATGTTGTAGTCACAGCTGGCGAGACAACTGCATTTGTTGGACCCAGTGGATCAGGAAAGAGCACAGCGACCCAACTCATCCAGAGGTTTTACGACCCAAAAGAAGGAATGGTACAGTAGTTCAAATCAGTGTTATTTTGGTATTGTTTTTATATAATTATAGTAATTATTATTCGTTTTGACTAACTTATGTTGTTTTAGTAATTGTATGTGCTTTCATCATTTGTATTAATCTCTTTATATATATATATATATTTATATTCAGCTTTAATTAGTATTTCATTTTTAGTGATTTTTTAAAAATCTAATATGTTTTATTTCGATTTTATTTCAATTGCTGAAAACATTTTAATAGTTTTAGTTAACAATAACCAAGACCAATTCAAACTTCTTAAAAAAATGTGTTGCACATCAATTATTTCTAATGAATAAACCAAAAGTTGTTGTTGTTAACCATTATTTAACCAGGAGAGTCCCACTGAGATTAAGAACCTATTTTTCAAGGGAGTCGTGGCCAAGAGGCAGCAAAGTTGTACAATTAAAAACAGTTACAACGTACATACAACATTCAAATAACAGCTTATGAGAAAAAAAATCACAAACAATTGATGCAGTCTCTACTGTTTTAAGCTTGGTATAATGTATAATGCAAAAATAAATATCTTATTTCATCTTATTTGTTATAAATAGTATAACCGCTAGTTTAATGCAGTAAGTCTAAAACTGAATATCTGATATAGTGTTGAAAATCTGGTTTTGTATCAGCATTTGTTATTGTCATTTTTAGGTCACCCTAGATGGTCATGACATCAGAAGCCTGAATATCCAATGGTTGCGCTCCCTTATTGGAATAGTGGAACAAGAGCCTGTTCTGTTCGCCACTACGATCGCTGAAAACATCCGATACGGCCGACGCGGAGTCACCATGGAGGAAATTATAGAAGCTGCCAAACAGGCCAACGCTTACAACTTCATCATGGATCTTCCTCAGGTGCCAATTACTGTACAAGATCAGCACATGCATTACCTCACTTATAAACTACACAAAATAACAGAGGACAACAAACGGCAATTCGTAAATTTTTTCTAGAGTTTGTGTCCCTTTCAAAATAAAATAAAAACATCTTAATTAAAATAAATTGTTATATATTAGCTTTGCATAATTAAAATTTTATGAAACTGTATGTATTTTTTTGCAGAAATTTGACACACTGGTCGGCGAGGGTGGTGGACAAATGAGCGGAGGGCAGAAACAGAGGATCGCCATTGCTCGAGCACTGGTCAGGCATCCCAGAATCCTCCTGTTAGACATGGCCACATCAGCGCTGGATAATGAGAGCGAGGCTACCGTACAAGAGGCCTTAGACAAGGTGAGGCTTACAACATCCTTAAACTGAGTCCAGATTTAACTTCTTCTATGGTTTTCAAGTTACATCCACTAAACTCGTCCTGTCCTGACTTGCTAAAGTATATCTCTCCTAACTGAGTAGATTAATGGTTTTCCTGTAGCTGACAGTCATCAGCAAAATATTAACAACTATTTAGAACACATTAAAATCCCAGAGCAACACCCTAACAACCACTTAGGACACCTTAAAACTAGAACTTTTGTTTTTAAATTTTGCAATAAGCTTTGTTGAAATTGAACTCATATAGCTATAATACCCTGACCATTCCTAAATATGTGTGTATTTTGTTTTAAAATTGTTATTTTTATTAATATTGCTAAACACAAAAGTATTTCTACCTAGAATCCAACCATTTCCAAAAAGTCCAGAGCGTTTTAAAGTCCAAAAGTCAAAATCTTTCACTTGGCACTCAGTGCTCTATTTAATCCATATTGTTCACCTATCTGCTTTCACTTGGCACTCAGTGCTCTATTTAATCCATATTGTTCACCTATCTGCTTTCACTTGGCACTCAGTGCTCTATTTAATCCATATTGTTCGATTTTATTCAAATTGAGGATTTTGTTTGATGATTTTGACACATTTGTAGGGTGATGTCATCATAAAATATGTTGACAGACATATAAAGCTTTATTCTAAAAACTCAATGGAAGCTTCGAATGTAAATATGGCATGACAAAGATGACATTTGGTGCAGTCTAGTATGAACTGTCAGAATGACCACTATGGCCATTCTGGTAGGTATAGAATTCCAATAGTTCTAGTGTTAAGCACCCAGCAACCAATTAGAACCCCTTAGGCACTAAGCAACACCCTAGCAACCACTTAGAACAACTTAGGCACTAAACAACACTAGAACACCTTAACAAGTGCCCAGAAACTCCCTTGCAACCACCCAAGCAAACAATTAGAACACCTTAAACATCAAAAAAACACCCTGGAAACCACTAAGAACACCTTTACAGGCACCCAGAAACTCCCTAGTAATCACTGAGTAATTCACTTAGAACACCTTAACCACTCTGCAAAACCCCAGCAACCAATTAGAACACCTTAAGCACTCCGCAAAACCCCAGCAATCAATTAGAACACCTTAAACACCAAGTCACAACCCAGCAACCAATTAGAACACCTTAAGCCTCCAGCAACACCCTAGCAACCACTTAGAACTCCTCAAGTGCCCAGCAACACCCCAGCAACCAATTAGAACACCTTATGCAGTAAACAACACCCCAGCAACCACCCAGAGCAACATAGCAACTACACCTATATGTATTCCCCTGTATTTGTTGTTGCACACACTTATTTTTTATTTTTTATTTTTTTAGGCTCGACAGGGCAGAACAACTATAAGCATCTCACACCGTCTGTCCACAATTCGCAACGCCGACGTGATCGTGGGGTTTGAGCATGGACGTGCTGTAGAGAGAGGCACACACAGCCAGTTATTGGACAGAAAGGGAGTGTACTTTACTCTAGTCACACTCCAGAGTCAAGGAACAGATACAGGCACAGATAAACCAGAGAACAGTGAGTACAGCGGAGTTTTGGGAGTCGATCCAGGCATTCATTTCAGATTGCTTAAACTATTCACCCAAAAAGGTTTTGATTCATTTTGTTGCAAACCAGTATGCCATTTTTTTCTGTAAAACATGAAAGAAAACATTTAGCAATATTTCACCATTTAATTTTATGCAACATAAACTATCCTTCCAGGTATTTATATGCAAAGTTTGGAATAACACTTACAAAATGCTGGATGGAAAAGGCTAAATGTATGAGTTAATTGTTAGCTAATTAAAAATTATAAGATGTACATAAAATATAATGGAAGCGCGTTTACTGAATACATTTCTTGATGTGCAACAAAAAACTTGTGATTTTGCCTCAACGGGTCATGTGATTAAATAGCTGGACTAACCAACAGACTAATTTCATTGCAGACCATCTCAAACACAATCTGGTTTTTTTTATTCATTCTGAAATGCCTGTGCCAAACTTAGTCTGTCATTAAAGTAATTTGGCATAAATATCTTGTAGAAATGTCTCACATGATTATGTAACCAAACATCAGGCCTCCGAACACCAGGTACCTGGCAGCGTTTGTTAATGTTTTTTATGTAGGAACAAAAGTCACTGGCTTCCATGGTTGCAGAAATTTTTATTTTTATTTTTGATACTATGTGTCAGACTCCCACGAAGGAATTATTTTGTTCTTTTGAACACCTTGGATGGAAATGTTTAATGTGATACTCCATTTAAGGTAAATTACAGTTTATTATTGCAGTACATTATTCTCAAGCAATGCAATAGATTGTATAGAATATAGCATATTAGGTGTTTTTGCCTTTTTCGGAGCCTGTAGGTCTGCATGTAGGTTATGAATGACATGAGGGCAGCATTGAAATAGCCCATTTATTTATGTTTCTTTAAAAACTCACACAATTGTGAATTGCACAGATGCTGAGATCGCCAGTCCAGAGGAGGGTGAACTTGAGAGAGTAGGAAGCTTCAGCAGAGGAAGCTATCAGAGCAGCTTACGGTACGTGAATGCCTCATGTTTAATATTATCTTGAGAGCAGTCCAAAATGGTCTCTTTTTAAACTAAAATGCCTTTCCTATAGGCGGTCTTTGAGGCAGCGATCTTATTCTCAGATGTCAAACAAAATTCCTGATGCCATTTCTGGAAAATTTGATTTTCATTTCGAAATGGAGGAAACTGAAGTAAACAACAAGGTCTGGAACTGAATACAGTTGAATTTCGCCCTGTCATCCTATATTTATCTAAATTTCTCTATCTTGTCTTGCAGAAAAGCAAAGGTGATGCTGAAGAGGTAATTGAACCGGCTCCCGTGGCACGAATCCTGAAGTATAACCGTCCTGAGTGGCCGTATATGCTGCTGGGATCTTTAGGTGCTGCCATTAATGGATCGGTCAACCCCATCTATGCTCTTTTATTCAGTGAAATCCTTGGGGTGAGTGCTGAAAATTCAGCTTTGCAATCACAGGAATAAAGTAAATTTTAACATGTATTCAAATAGAAAACTGGTGTTATAAATTTGAATACTTTTCCCACAATATTTATAAAATATTTTCTCTTACGCAAGATAATATAAGCAAGGCGGATTTCACAGAATCCCCAAAATGCGTACCATCAAATCTGAACTTCTTTTGATGAAGAACTGACTTTTCAACCATTAAAGAGGATCATATTTATGCTTTATTACACTTTCACCTTTCTTTAGTGTGTAATGTTGCCGTTTGAGCATGAAAAAGCTAAAGTTAGAACGCACAAAGTCCGATTTATATCAGCGCACATTGTTTCTGAACTCCCTCAAACGCCTCAATTGTAGTCTTGAGTTTTCTGCTGGGTCATAGATGTCACAATATTCCTCATTTAAATAATTAATAAATTGGAGAATAATATTTTTGCCATTACGTTTAAAGATGCTAGTGGTGCAGATATTACACACCATCTTTTATTAAACACAGGAATGTTTAACAGTATCATTGCTGCTTTTCAGACGTTCTCCATTCAAGACGTGGACAAACAGAGGAGGCAGATAGATGGGATTTGTATTTTGTTTGTCTTCATAGGAGTCCTGAGCTTCTTTTCACAGTTCTTGCAGGTATTTCCATGTTTCTTTGGTGAGGTTTTATATATCTACAACTTATTATTTCCCATGAGTAATGTGTATTATGATACAACAGCAGATCACTGATACTGTGTGTGATTGCAGGGCTACTCATTCGCTAAATCAGGAGAGCTGTTGACTCGTCGGCTTAGAAAGGTCGGCTTTCAGGCAATGTTAAAGCAAGAGGTTGGCTGGTTCGACAACCCCATAAACAGTCCCGGTGCTCTGACAACCAGACTAGCCACCGATGCATCCATGGTGCAGGGGGTGAGTGCCAAAACATTCCCAAAAGAAAATTCTTCAACACAAAAAAAAAGCTGGTAAAAGCCACTTTTTTTTTTTTTTTTTACAAAAGCATTATAGGATGCTTTAAAACAAGTGGCTGTTTCTTGAAAGCGCATCAGTGAACAACCTACACAAAAACAAATATTTCTAGTAGACCTTAGGGGGATAAATTACATGATTTTTTTTTTTTTTTTTAAGATTTATATAATTGATGTGTATATTTAAGATTTAGTGTTTGGTTGTTTAATCAATGTACTCTTCACCAAAGGCTACAGGCTCACAGATGGGCATGATTGTCAACTCACTGACCAACATCGGCGCTTCCTTCATTATTGCGTATTACTTCAGCTGGAAACTGAGTCTAGTGGTCACCTGCTTCCTCCCTCTCATTGGCCTCTCAGGAGTTTTTCAGTCTAAAATGTTGACAGGATTTGCTAACAAGGACAAAAATGCATTGGAGGCTGCTGGACAGGTAAAATTCATGATAAAAAATGTCTGATTTTACTCATTCAAATGCAACATTCTTGCTTTCACTGAGACAGAAAATATGTATGCATTATAATCAGATTACGTATGAATCACTGGTTTAATTAATCCTGACAAAGTCTTAACGATCAGTCTCAAAGTCATAAGTTATTGGTTGTTCTTGGCTTACTCACAGAGCTACAAGTCATTCATATCCTATCTCTGTTATGTGTACTATATTTGTGTTGGTGTGCATATAAATGGTGCTTTCCGTTTATACAGGTGTCCAGTGAAGCTCTGAGCAACATCCGGACCATTGCTGGCTTGGCCAAAGAGAAACAGTTTGTGTCTCAATATGAAGAGCAACTAGAAACACCATATAAAGGAGCAAAGAAAAAAGCTCATGTTTACGGGATATGTTTCGCATTCTCCCAATGTGTCATTTTCATGGCTTTCGCTGCCTCTTTTAGATACGGCGGCTATCTGGTCAGTAACGAGGGGCTTTCATACATGATGGTGTTTAGGTGAGTGCTCAGCCATTTATATGTAAAATAAATGAGTGCTCAGCCTTTTATACATTTCATTGTAGAATGGTGCTTTAAAGCAGAAATGGAATTGGAAATTAGTGCATTTGTGGTGTAATGCTAAAAAATAATAATGATTCTTAACCTGTGTTTATATATATATATATATATATATATATATATATATATATATATATATATATATATATATATATATATATATATATATATATATATATATATATATATATATATATACAGTCTTGTTCAAAATAATAGCAGTACAATGTGACTAACCAGAATAATCAAGGTTTTTAGTATATTTTGTATTGCTACGTGGCAAACAAGTTACCAGTAGGTTCAGTAGATTGTCAGCAAACAAACAAGACCCAGCATTCATGATATGCACGCTCTTAAGGCTGTGCAATTGGGCAATTAGTTGAAAGGGGTGTGTTAAAAAAAATAGCAGTGTCTACCTTTGACTGTACAAACTCAAAACTATTTTGTACAAACATTTTTTTTTCCTGGGATTTAGCAATCCTGTGAATCACTAAACTAATATTTAGTTGTATGACCACAGTTTTTTAAAACTGCTTGACATCTGTGTGGCATGGAGTCAACCAACTTGTGGCACCTCTCAGCTGTTATTCCACTCCATGATTCTTTAACAACATTCCACAATTCATTCACATTTCTTGGTTTTGCTTCAGAAACAGCATTTTTGATATCACCCCACAAGTTCTCAATTGGATTAAGGTCTGGAGATTGGGCTGGCCACTCCATAACATTAATTTTGTTGGTTTGGAACCAAGACTTTGCCCGTTTACTAGTGTGTTTTGGGTCATTGTCTTGTTGAAACAACCGTTTCAAGGGCATGTCCTCTTCAGCATAGGGCAACATGACCTCTTCAAGTATTTTAACATATGCAAACTGATCCATGATCCCTGGTATGTGATAAATAGGCCCAACACCATAGTAGGAGAAACATGCCCATATCATGATGCTTGCACCTCCATGCTTCACTGTCTTCACTGTGTACTGTGGCTTGAATTCAGAGTTTGGGGGTCGTCTCACAAACTGCCTGTGGCCCTTGGACCCAAAAAGAACAATTTTACTCTCATCAGTCCACAAAATGTTCCTCCATTTCTCTTTAGGCCAGTTGATGTGTTCTTTGGCAAATTGTAACCTCTTCTGCACATGCCTTTTTTTTAACAGAGGGACTTTGCGGGGGATTCTTGAAAATAGATTAGCTTCACACAGACGTCTTCTAACTGTCACAGTACTTACAGGTAACTCCAGACTGTCTTTGATCATCCTGGAGGTGATCATTGGCTGAGCCTTTGCCATTCTGGTTATTCTTCTATCCATTTTGATGGTTGTCTTCCATTTTCTTCCACGTCTCTCTGGTTTTGCTCTCCATTTTAAGGCATTGGAGATCATTTTAGCTGAACAGCCTATCATTTTTTGCACCTCTTTATAGGTTTTCCCCTCTCTAATCAACGTTTTAATCAAAGTACGCTGTTCTTCTGAACAATGTCTTGAACGACCCATTTTCCTCAGCTTTCAAATGCATGTTCAACAAGTGTTGGCTTCATCCTTAAATAGGGGCCACCTGATTCACACCTGTTTCTTCACAAAATTGATGACCTCAGTGATTGAATGCCACACTGCTATTTTTTTTAACACACCCCTTTCAACTAATTCAACTAATTGCCCAATTGCACAGCCTTGAGCGTGCATATCATGAATGCTGGGTCTCATTTATTTTCTGAGAATCTACTGAACCTACTGGTAACTTGTTTGCCACGTAGCAATAAAAAAATATACGAAAAACCTTGATTATTCTGGTTAGTCACATTGTACTGCTATTATTTTGAACAAGACTGTATATATATATATATATATATATATATATATATATATATATATATATATATATATATATATATATATATATAAGCAAAGATTGTGGTTAAAGATAGATGCATATGGAAATAAATGTCTGTATTACTGGATATAAATGCATATTATAAAACGTAACATCAGTGTGGATTATGCATTGAAGGGAATTACTTGAAATGCACCAGTAGATCAAGTCTTTGGTGTCATTAAAAGATGCTGTATGTGTTTATTACTCAGAGTCATTTCAGCTCTCGTGACCAGCGCGACCGCACTCGGCAGAGCTTCATCTTTTACGCCAGACTACGCCAAGGCTAAAATTGCTGCTGCCCAACTTTTCAAAATGCTGGATAGGGTTCCCAAAATTAGCATCAGCCAAACAGAAGGAGAAAGTTGGGTAAGTGAGTATGTTTTTCCCCCATTCACAAACCTTCAACATTTTAACTTCAAACATTTGGCCTGTAAAGAAATCTAAACCGAACTTTTCCAGGTTTGGCTAGTTAGCATGGCCTATTTATCCACTTTCCTATTTCAGTGATATCTGTCATTTTATGCATGTTTTTTATGCAGATTTTATGAGGTTTTGTGGATTTTACGGCATGTTTATACTAGTGTAAAAGTTGCCAGCATTTGCTTTTAGCAGATATACTTTTCAATATAGGAAGGGACAACACAAATAATATTAACATCTCTTCGTTTTTTGCCTTATAAAATGTAATGTTCTCTTCCATTCTGTTACAGGATGACTTTAAGGGCAGAGTGGAATTCAAAGGGTGCAGGTTCACGTATCCCAGCAGGCCAGACACCCAGGTTTTGAAGGGGCTGGAGGTGTCAGTAAATCCAGGACAGACTCTTGCTTTTGTGGGCAGCAGCGGCTGTGGAAAGAGCACCAGCGTTCAACTGCTGCAGCGATTCTATGACCCAGATGGAGGACAAGTGGTATGAAACCGTATTTACTGCATATTTAATGTTTCCTCTGAAATGGCTTGACTTATTGCAAGAATTATTGCAAGATTCAGATGTAAGCAGTAAAACAGAAGACATCTAGTTTAATATAATCATGGCATTTTGCTAAATTAACACATTGCTACTGTGCTAAGGTGAGGAAGTATTGTAAAATCCTTGATTGTGACTCAATCAATTTCTAATTAAGAAGCAATTTAATTTGATTTCCTGATTCTTACAAATGTTATCTAAATCAAACCATGACTTTCTCTTATTGCCCTAGCTGATCGATGGACGTCCATCTGAGAGCATCAGCGTTCCCTTCCTGAGGTCTCAGATTGGGATTGTATCCCAGGAGCCGGTGCTGTTCGACTGCAGTATCGCAGAGAATATCCAGTATGGGGATAATTCTCGCACCGTGAGCATGGAGGAGATTATAGAGGCTGCTAAGAAGGCTTATCTGCACGATTTTGTGATGACACTTCCTGATGTGAGTTATGCATTCCTTTGCATTGTTTCTGACAATTTCATTTACACATATCAAGTTTAATATGGCTCAAAGTCAACATGAAATGTTGTTCACCTATTTTATGTCCGTAATCGAATGCATTTACAAGTATGTAAATATAAAACTGTATGCAACAAGAAAAAAATGATAATCAGTTAGCCATGCTTTTCTAACCAGTGCGGTCATGCACCATTGATATAAATGGTAAACTGATGGAGCAATTACATTATGAAAACAAAAATTTGGAATAATGAGCACAATTACATGCATTAAGATGATAAACAGGTTCAGTTTTGTTAGTTTTATAAAGCATAATAAAGCATAATATTTATAAGCGCTCTAAATACCAACATGACTTTGCTGAAAAACCTGTTGCATACAATCGACATGCTCTGTAGATCACTCTGTCGATTGATTGATTGATAGTTCATACTTTTTTTTTAGCAAGAAAAAGCCTTTTAGTATACTTCTAAAAACATCCACCTTCTGCAACAAAATAATAAGAATAACTTTTATATTGTTAGTAATATTTCAAGATGAACATTTATTGAAGCAGCTTAGGTTTACTTATCAGTACATCGTTTTTTAGATACATTGTGTTAAAATGTGAGTATCAAATATGATCATAAGGCTTTTGTGGAACGTTTATTTGTTCATCTGTCAATCATCATTGTTTTGCATTACATTCAATTTTTTTGCCACCACAATAAAAACTAAATTTCATAATGTCATAAAACTAAGCATATAAATATCATCTCACCAAGATATATTGTCAGTGACATTTATATGCATTTTAGGTATAGTAAGTAGTCTATTATTCTGTCATAAAAAAGCCTCATTGATTTCTATTACAAGCTATCAGAATGTCATCATACTTTTTGTCCATAATTTGCACCAAATTGCATATTTGTTCCTCAGATTGGGCCTCTAAATAAGGTGTTTCAGTTTTATTCATAGTGGCCCTCATTTATCAAAAGTGCGTACACCAAATTTCCAGCGTACACCTTGCGTACACCCAAACCCACGGTGACTTTGAGATTTATCAATATGGACGTTGGTGTACGGCACGCTCAAATCCTACGCCAGCTCAGGAGGTGGTGTACGCACGTTTGAGTTAGTGGGGAAATGTGCAGAAAAACAATTCCTAACACCACAAAACGCACTGACAAGATATGCTATATTATGACCCACTGTTAAAAACCACAACAACAACATTCAGTGCTTATTTTTGTGCAACATGAACGTCAATGTTTAATTTGTGTGACTTCACCAAAGCGTTTGATTTGTAGGCATATGTAGGCTATTCCTCCAGTCGCGAGCCTGTGCGCTTTATCTGACGTTTCAGGCCCGGCATGCTGCGCACGGACTGGGACTAAAATAATTCAGACTGACAAAATAATAAAAATGACCTTCTTCTTTTAAATAATAATAAAATCAATAAAAACAACATTCTTCTTCCGAATAACAAGCGTCATTAAGAATAATAATCATAATAGAATCTTACAAATTGTCATGTAATTATTAATGTGAATGAATGGTAGTACTCCACATCACATCATCATCACTATTGTACACCCCAATACATGTGCCGTGATACGAAATTAAATGCTAATTGTTTCAAAACGTGCTGTAAAATAATGCATTGTGATGGTAATTTATCATCCAAACAGCTATTTAAACTGCTGGAGTGCGCTTCTCAACCTCCACACTATTAAGAGTACTCGTAATTTGGGTCCATATTTTGTTTTTGTAGGTGGCTTTAATCCCACTCTTTAAACTCCCAAATAAAACAATTTCGTTTTTTTTCCCACTTCCCTGGTGATGTCGATGTGCGCATCTCAATCATCTCACTAGTTCAGTAGTCAGAGCACTGATCAGGGAGTCAGCCCATTGACTTATGTCCTAATCACTGCCCTGACTAGTGGACTAGTGAGATGATTGAGCGCCCGATCTCCACGTCGGAGAAGTTTCGCTTCTTTGCCGTCTTCTGTTTGTCCATGGCGTAAAATGAGGGCGTGGGAGAGGTGGAGACTTGAATATATAGGGGCGTGTTATTCTAATGACGATCGTTTTCAGCCGCCACATTTATTAAGGGCAAGTATTGTGTACACCTGGATTGCAGAGGTACGCACAGCTTCATAAATCAGGCGGTGAGAGGAGTGTAAGCATAATCTTACGCCAACATATACACCAGTTTCTACGCAAGATTGATAAATGAGGGCCATTGTCACTATATCACACTATATAAGCCATAAAAGCCTGATATATCAAATATGATACAAAATATAAAACTTTTTTTTCTTTCTTTTATCTTTTGTCTAAAGGTTTAATCAACTGTTCCATTTAAATGTTCCATGTCAGGGATTACAGGGTTAGGAACAGCAGCTGAACTCTTTGCTTAACCCTATTGTGTTTTTCAGAAATATGATACTCAGGTCGGTGCTCAAGGCTCTCAGCTGTCCCGTGGACAGAAACAGCGCATAGCGATCGCACGAGCCCTCGTCAGAAACCCTAAAATTCTGCTGCTGGATGAAGCCACCTCTGCACTCGATACTGAGAGCGAGAAGGTAAAACAATATCATCTTACTGACATATCATCTCATCTTATCATAACGTCTTTTATACACACTTTCACTACCAGTGTTGCCACAGTTACTTTGAAAAAGTAATCTGATTACTGGTTACTCCTTTAAAAAGTAACTTAGTTACTTTACAGATTACTTCATTTTAAAAGTAACTAAGTAAAATTACAAGTTACTTTATTAGTTACATTCAGCAGTTGCCGACAACACCCCTGCCACCTCAACATAGAAATGACAACCGTTTTTGCCAACACTCACTTTATTGGAAGTGCATTTTTAACAGTAGCGTCAACAATGTATCTCCTGACATTTTAAGTTAAAATAAAAAAATATTTCCTCAAAAAATACTCTCCCCGAGATGCAAGAAGAAAGCAAAAATATATGTTTTACTAAGGAAAATGACTAAAATAGTAACTCACAGTGACTTGGATAAATTACTTTAATCTGATTACTGGTTCGGAAATAGTAATGCGTTAGATTTCTCGTTACTGGAAAAAAAGTAGTCAGATTAGAGTATAAAGTTACTGGCATCATTGTTCACTACAGTATATTTGAATACATTTTAATGCATGAAATGCATTGTATTTTCATTCCTCAGACTGTTCAGGCAGCGCTGGATGAAGCGCGGCAGGGACGCACGTGTATCGTCATAGCCCACAGGCTTTCCACCATTCAGACCGCTAACATCATTGCTGTGATGTCACAGGGTGTGGTCATTGAGAAAGGGACCCATGAGGAGCTCATGGCCAAGAAAGCAGCATACTACAAACTTGTCACCACAGGGGCCCCTATTAGTTAAAAATTACACCGTGTTTGGACAAGACATTTAGTCCTGCCTCAAACTCACACCATTACTTGAGCCAATGTTGCCTTGTCTGACCCAGTCGGGAGGCTTAAACAGATTACATTTGTTGAGGTGTTTGTTTATATGTATTTATTGAGTGGATTTTTATTATGTCATGACAATATCATTGAACTTCACTTTGTGTTTGAATTACATAGTTCAGGTGTGGATGACCTCTATTTCAAGAAGCTGAACGAAAATGTATCAAAATGACATGCAAACAACATTTGTGCAATAGTGTTTCTGCCTGTTCTAGACATTCTAGATGAGACCACATCATGCTGTGTACTAAGTAGCTGAAGATAGGGTGTCCTTGAACTATAGTGCCAATTGTAGCGGACTGATAACATGTTCTTAATCACTGATACGTTTGTGCTCAGTCACTGTTTCCCGTAGTGTCATGTGATCTGTTTTCTGTCTGTCACTCTGCAGATGCTTTGTCCGATTATTTGTACATATTTAAAATACTTTTATGAAACTGTATGTGAATTTAAACATTCAGAACTATTAATTTAGGCTACTTTGCTTTAGGCTAAGTTGTACTTAGTTCAGGTAACTACAATGAGAAGCAATTGCCTTTAAGTAAATAGTGCTCATTTAGTTGAGCAACAATAGCATGATATTATTTATGTATTGCTTGTTTAGAGTCTGTACAATAGAAATAAAACTAAAAAAAACTACCCTAAATTAATTATGCGTGGCCCATGGTTTAAGATGTTAAAACAGGAGGCTGAAATGTAGATAACACATTTTAGATTAGATTTGAGTTTAATATAAAGACCAAATGACAGCAAAAAACTTGATATGTAAATGGTTGAATATTGTGTATATGAATGTTTTAATATATTGAATTGAGCAGAAAACGCCACACTAATGCCGCATGATTTGCATGGTTTTCTTCAACTGAAAAAATAACTTGAACTTCTAGCATTTAGCTAGATTTAAGTAGATAATCCTGCTAAAATAAAATATACAGCAATACTGCATTTATAAAACAATAATTAATCTGTTCTTTTAGCTCTACTCGAAACACGTTTGTGGTCAACACAAACTGTCCTGTCCACCAGAGGGAGATGTAGTTCACGTACTTTAATATATTTTATAACAGAACAAATAATTATTTACGCTCATGTGATCACAAATACAGTTATAAGCCAGTCAGATATTAAAATTATATTTTCTACACAAAAATGTTATTGTTTTCCTGTTCCTGATGAGAACTCTGTGCTAAAATGTAGGCGACTTCACAGTATGAGTGAATGTACTTAGTAAATACTACAGCAGAGCTCAAAGTAACACTAGATGGCGCAGCATTACTACTGAAAAAGAGGAAACGTATTGACTGTATATACTATGAGCAGTTTAAAGTCACTTTTTATTCATTGATTGCAAACAGTAGAAATTACATAAATGAAATACAATTTTCAATATGTACAAAATGTATCAAAAAATGCGCAATGTTGTGAACATACAGGAGAGAAGAAAACAAGTTAATAATGATTTGCTAAAAAAATAAAAAATAACATGAAAAAATTGGAGAAGATAGAAAAAAGACCATGGGCATAAGATATTATTTTATACATCAGTTAAAAAGAACATGGACATAAGATATTATTTTGTATATCAGTTAAAGTTTATAAATTAAATTCGTTAGGTTGTTTTATTGCTTTCTTATTTACTGAGGATGAAAAGGTTTAAGGTAAGCCTACATGCAATTTAAAAATAATAATAATAATAATAATAATAATAATAATAATAATAATAATAATAATAATAATTTAAAAAAGAAAAGAAAAAAGGTTTGTTGGTGGTGAATTTACATTTATGGTATAGAATTTGCCAAGAAAATAAATTACGTTTATAACAAAGCAAACTTTGTTTTTAGTGGGGTCAGAGTAAAAAAATATCCCAAAATAATACATTTAAAGGTTACTGATATATATTGCTGGATATTATCTTTAATGTGTTAATATGTTTCCAAAGTTGTTCAATATAGAAACACACTGCAAAAATTTAAATTATTTTAAAAATTATATTGTTTATTAAAAAAATATATACCAATTATAGCTTATTATTTATACTTTATATTAAGATCGTTTTAAGTAAAATGACAAAAAAGGGATTAAAAAATAGTTTTTGCTTAAAACAAGCAAAATTATCTGCCATTGGGGTAAGAAAAAAATATATTGTTTCTATTTGGGACAGAAACAAAAAAACAAGATTTCAAACAGAAACAAGATAATTGTTCTTACCCCATTGGCAGATAATTTAACTTGTTTTAAGCAAAAATTCATTTCATTCTTATTTTATTTTCCAGAAAATAGAAGAAGAAAAAATCTTATGACCAAATATTTTTCCAATTTAATATTTTAAATAAGTAATTTCGTGCCGCTATTTTGTAGCAGTGATGATGACGCGTTTACTGACGCCATTTCCTGTGTAACTGCTGATGGCCAAGGCGCCGATTTTTGAAAACAAGAATACATTTGTGTTTATTTTCATTCTATAAAACGGGTAAGTGATTTACATGTGATAAACGACTAAAAAACAAACATTTAATCAGTATTATCTATGTTTCAGTGAATAGAAGCAAAGAAAAAATATAATGATAATAAAAGTGTAGCGCAATGAAAATCTGAAGATTTATGTCTAACAGTAACATCTTAACATTGATTGATTTTCTGCTAATTGCATATTATATATACACATATTATATGTTATTATATTGTTGTAGAATAGATTAGACGTATGGATTAAACCTCCCCTGAATGTGATCAGACTGCGGTGGTAACGTTAACAGTCGTTGTGTTGTTTGTTTGGATGATTTCGCAGCTCAGCATGGCATTTATTGGAGACTATAATGTAGTGGAGCAGTTCAACAGCAGACTGGAGGAGATCAGGACAAAACTGCTGGATCAGGCCATGGTAGAGGTGCTCAATGACAGGGCCGCAGAGCTATGTCAGGATCACAGGCAGTACATGAAGTCTGTTCTGGGTGAGAGACTCACAGGAGTGTTGAGTGTTTTGTGATTGCCATCAGGGTTTGAGTTTAGATGTGCACTTAAATTGGATGGACAGTGCAGTTAGACTTCATGTAAAATGAATTATCTGGTTCATCTACATTAAAAAAAATAGGCTGGGTGATATGTTGAAACAAATAATATTGTGAGATATATAACTCTTGAAATATCTGTATTTACTCTGAATATTTTCAGTTTTGGACAGTTCTGTGAAAACTGATCCACAGAATTGAAAGACAAATAGACAAATAAAAAGTAAACTGTAAAATTCACAATTCAGTATAAAAAGCACTGATGAAATCTGCCAAGAACATAAAACCAAGAACATGCATTAAAGATGATTAATTTGGTTGGTTTTAACCCTAAAGCATAATATACCATACTATACTACTGTATGTTTTATACACAAAGGCCTCTAAATTATCAACACTGTGCAATTTATATAAATGGGAAACTGATGGAGCAATTTGATTATGACAACAACAAAAATTGAATAACAAGCACAATAGCATGCACTGCAAAGATAAACAGGGCCAGTTTTGTTAGTTTTTAACCATATAAAGCATAATATTTATAAGCCCTCTAAATACCAAGATGATCTAAACTTTGCTATAAAAAAAACTGTTGCATACAATCTACATGCTCTCTTTTGACTGACAGTTTTTAAATTTTTAGCAAGGAAAAGCCTTTTAGTATACTTCTAAAAACATCTAAATTCATGTCTGGTTCATATGTCATTTTTGCTGTGGAAATCTTTACTGATTTTTGTGAAGTAAATATAAGAATAACTTTTAATATTGTTGAACCTTTTTTATATTTGAAAACATTTACTGAAGCAACTTAGGTTTACTTGATTATACATGCATCATTTTTGGAGAACAATTCTTAACATGTTTGCAACAAATATGATCCAACAGACTCGTTCATCTCTCAATCATTGTATTGCATTGAATTGCCAAATTAAAACTACAGAGATTTGATCATAAAACTAAGCATTTATACATTATATATTTATACATTTGATAAATGTTGATTTTTGTTTTGTTTTTGTTTTTTCCCCCAACACAGATACTTGCTTTAAGAAATGCAAGGAGGATGAAACCATGTTTGACATGATACATACTTACAAACAAGGTAAGATGTTGACTGGCACCAGGGCTTGATATTAACACCTGGCAAATATGTGTGAATTTCATCAGTGGTGTGTAACGCAGTCACTCCTAGCCAATTTGCCGGGTTGAATTTGATGTATAAAACATTTTTAAATTGTATTCTTTTAAAAAGGCAAATTTGATACATATCAATACAGAATTGCCTACAATACTATTTTACTGCAAAATAGACACATGATATCAGCTGCTCTTTCTAACTCTCTCACCTCTCCGACAGTGGGTTACACACAAACCCGCCTCCCCTCAATCACTCGTTTAATTTGCTCTGGATGAATATTGTTGGTGTTACATGGCTTGAATTTCAGCGGGGGATTGCTCATTCACGCATATTTTGTGTTCACACCCAAAGAATGTGCACATAAAGGCACCTCTTATTAATAAATTGAGTTATTTTTGCTAATAATTGCAGACAAATAAACACAAAATTATTTATGTAAACACAGTCAGTTCTGCTTTAAGTGAACGTAAACAGTTTAGAAAGAAAGCGCGTGTAACAGTGTAATGGATCCGTGCATCAGGCCTAATAAACCTCCTGCCAAATTATGAGATACTAATAAAAAAATATTTATATGGCAGTTTTTCCCCCATGGTATCGATGTCAATATATCATGATAATGAACATGCACAATATTGTTATAGTAGTCACTTTAAATGATCAAAACCTTTGTATACTGCCTCAAAGATGCAAGGCGATGATGTAAACAAAGCCAACATACATGTGTGGCAGAATGAGTGAAGGAGACATTCTCAATGAAAATGCACATTGGCTGAATCCGAAATCGGCCCCTAAACCCTCAATCTCTATTCTCTACTTTACTTCACTAATACAGTTCACTTGAAGGAGTTAAGGATGAAAAGTGAGTGAATTTGGACAACCGTTGTATGTAATGTTACATCGGCTGTATACTTGTTATATACAATGTGGGATAGAATAAGTGCACTTAATAAGGTCCACTATTGTTTAGGACACCACTACAAATGGCTGTCCACTCAAATAGTGCCCTATTTTTGTGTATGGGGGAGATTTCGGATTCAGCTATTCAATTTCTGATTGCAGATGGCGCTGATGGAACAGCAGAAATGCAGTTATTTCACCGGAAACCTCACAAACATTATTATTAATGTCAAGCCCTGACTGGCACAATAGTTTGACGCTTAAATATACATGACATCTGCAATGGGCAATTTAATAAACTCTATTATGTTTTGTTTCTTTTTTTATTAGATCTGAAGGAGAAAACATCTTTACTGAAAGAGAAGAGTGCCGAACATCTTGAGGTTGTGTCAGAGATTGAAGACAAGGAGCATCATAAAGCACTCTTATTTCAGAGAATTGAGAAGCTCAAGAAGGATCAGGCCAGAAACAGGGAATGTGTGTAGGCCTCTCTTTCCTCTCATGGGCTGCCATAGACTTTATGTTGATGTGTAATGTAGGGCTGGTCCGAATACAATTTTTTGAGCTTTGTGGAGGGAGGGGGCTGAACATATTCTTCTCTCTAATAAAGGCAGGAGTCTCAAGATTCACAGCACAAATGCAGCAGGAGTCAGATCTCATTCATCATAAGAACACGGAGCTGAATGACAAGTTGAATGCGGGAGATATGGTTTTAAAGCTAAATGTAAAAGTGTCTATTTAAGGGAGTCTGTCATTGTACTGTCTTGTTGTGTTTTTCATCAAGAATAATAGAATAATGAACCCACCATTCAAACAACCCGCCCCCAAATTAGCAAATAAAATGCGCACAGCTGGACTGTCATTCATTCACGGCTGCACTAGCACTATAAATGTGACGATGAGCGGAACATTTCTGTCCGTCACATCCCTAACAGGTAAAAAGGTTAATACGTTTTGATTCTATTCTTTTTTCCACAATGTCAAACAAACACAGCTTAAACCAAAATGCAAGCTAAGGCATGCACTTCTTCCATATAAGCTTGTGCAGTTGTGCGCTCAGACAGGGAATGCTTAGGCTAAGAAGAAGCAAATATTTATTAAGTATATAACGAGGTTGTATTCAACTGTCCATCCTATTAAAAATGGCTAGGCTATAAAAAAAAATTGTAAAAAAGAGAGTATTGCATTTCACCAGATTTTTTTGTAAACACAAGCATGCGGGAATGAGAACAGCTTCCATGGGGATGCCAGGTCTGCGTGAAAAAAATATTAATAATTTTTGAATCCCAAAATTGAAAATCGAATACCAACCCATCAAACGAATATTCTGGTCCAGCCCTAGTGTAATGGTTTACATTTAAAATTAAAACAGAGTTATCTGTTATCTTCT
The DNA here is from genome assembly GCF_024679245.1 of Pseudorasbora parva. Lineage (NCBI taxonomy): Eukaryota > Metazoa > Chordata > Actinopteri > Cypriniformes > Gobionidae > Pseudorasbora > Pseudorasbora parva. The sequence goes on from NC_090176.1 coordinate 46,778,409, forward strand.
TTTGTGAATTATTTACTACGAATATATTTGAATGAAATGCATGTTGCATGGTCAATAAAACAAATAGATATGAGCTCTATAAATGTTTTCGTATGGTCACACGCATTTCCTGCATGTGACTGTTAGGTGACTGACAGTCACACAGACAGATGTTTATTATTGCGGATGTCATTAATGCTTGTTTTATACATTTTTGTAGTGATTCAGTCACAAAACAAAGCCAACAAGGACAGACTGAAGAAGCTGAACAAATGTAAAGACGTCTTTCAGAAACACCTCAGTCTTGAGATCAGAAAAATTCAAGGTAAATCTTTGTGCTAAACTATAGCAGATGACTGAAGTATGAAGCAGTTTTATTTCTGTCATTATGTGTTAAAAACATCATTCAAATAGAGGTACAAAAAGTCTTAAATTGAAACCTGGAAATTAAAGATTTAAGATTTTGAAAAACATCACTATTTCTAGATCCCTAATCAGGAGCATTTTTTAATTGGACCTTTTCACTCAGCTTGTTGTTGATAATATAATTTGAAATGCAATTGTATGTTGTTTTAGAAAAATTAAAAGCATTTTTAATAATGGTCTCATACTTGTAGATGTAAGGTTTGATCATGTATCTGTTGATTTGAAGGGGAGAAGCTGCAGTTTGTCTTCAGGAACATCAGTCGTAAAGATCCAGACATGGTCCATATGTTCCTCCTCCAGCTTGATGCAGAGGGCGTTTACCACAGTACGTATTCATCTTCTGATCCATCTTTTATCTTGAAAAAAGCATCTTCTATTCACCAAGGCTGCATTTATTTGATCAAAATACATTGAAAACTGTAATATTGTGAAATATTACAATTTTAAGTAACTGATTTTTATTTTATTTTATGTTCAAACAAATGTATTTTTAATTCTTGTGATCAAAGCTTAATGTTCAGCATCATGTCATATGCTGCTCAAGAAACATTTCTTATTATTAATGTTGAAAACAGTTGAGCTGCTTAATATTTCTTCAGCAACTGATTTGAAGCATATCTTTACTGTCAGTTTTGATACATTTAAAGGGATAGTTCACATAAAAAGGAAAATTGTCATTAATTACTCATACTCATGTCATTCCAAACTCGTGAGACTTTCGTTCATCTTCTGAACACAAGTGAAGATGTTTTTGATGAAATCTGAGAGTTTTTAACACATTTTTGAATGTTTATATGTGAATAAAATACTAAATTAAATCTGTTCATCATATTAAGCGGTCGAGTCTCTAGACTAGTTTAAGATCTTTTTATGAAGTTTTGATGTGTCAAAGTGTCAGTTGCATAGCTGTCAATGGAGGGACAAAAAACTCAGATTTCATCACAAATACCTTCATTTGTGTTCTGAAGATGAACGAAAGGCTTATGGGTTTGGAATGGCATTTTGGGTGAACCATCTCTTTAATGCATCCTTGCTGAGTAAAAGATTCACTTGTTTTAAGAAAATCCCACTGAGCCTAATCTTTGTAAATGTTAGTGTATATTATCTGAAGTCTAAGTACTGAATAATATGATTATATTTTTCCCTCAGTCATCTCCTGTGACCCTCCACTGGAGAAAATGGCACAACTAGAACGCAGACTGCAGGAGACCAACAACTTTTCTGCCTTCCTCGCTAATGTCCGGAGAGAGTTTGTGGCGCTTCACAGCGGTGCAAAGGCCTGACTGATGAACCCAAGCTAATTGCTCGTTTCAGATCTTTTGAAACGGTCAGAGACCCTAGACACCATATTTATAGATATCATTATCAAGTACATGGAGCTTTTATTTACCATTCAATTTTTTGTACATTTGACCTTAATTTTTTTCTACATTCATTTATTGATTTGTAATTTTAGGAATAAACATGAAAAATCTTTAAATGTGTTTTGAAATTTCTTAACTTCATTTTACACTACAGGGACAAGAAGTTATAAAGCATTTGCTTTTTGTGGTTTATTACTGTGGTGTCAAATATCATAAATAAAATCACAATACAATACATTTGGATAAAATGTGCTGTAGCCACATATTTAATTGATAGGCTTCCCATGGTCATGAAAAACCTGAAACCATGACCTTTTATAACTATGACTTTTTGTAGTAAATACATTTATGCTCTGCTCTAAAATATTTAATCGGCTTGATGTTGCTCTTACAAGGTGTAGTTACTTACAAATTATGGGTGAATCATTCTTTGGAGTGAGTGAATCTGTTGAAATGATTCATTTAAATAATTTTATAAGTCCTGTAATTACGTGGAAAGGTCATGTGAAAGTAATTCGTTTAAGTGTGTTGAGTGAATCTTAATTCAGTGGCACCGAGGTCAGTGACCTTTTTCTTCACATGCTCTTTTGAAGCTAAGCCTCAGATGACTTCATCGCAGTAAAAACAGGCAGCTCTTCGACGTACGTGGAAGGGAAATGTCCTCTCTGTCCGTTCAGCTCACCGAACCACCAGCCCGTGTCGTCCTTCTGAAAGATATCCAGTACGTCTCCTGCCAGATTGAAGAGGGACAGTCAACAGAAAGCAGGTGCTGAGGGATGATGTATTAAGATGAACTACCAAATTACCTTCATTAATGTTTAACTCGTCCTCTCTTTCTGACGTAAAGCTGTATAAAGCCTTGCATCTGCCAATAGAGCAGAATTCTGCACCTGTTTATTAAATCAGTTTGTGTGTTAAGAAAATCCTTGAATGGAAGAGAAGATAAACGTGTGGCTAGCTGTTCACCTTTATCCTCTTCAGATTCAGTCACGCATCCATTGACTGGACCACTCTGTTGATCATCGACTTTGGTCGTCTCATTCGAGGGCTTTTTGCTGGTCATATCAGGGCTTTGGTTGGTCAGTGCACTCTTATTGATCATGGCGGTCCTCACGGACTGTCGGGATCTGAACGGAGTCTTTTTGATCCTCGTAGGTCGGGAAAGCTGCACTACGCTGTGCTCACAGTCCTGGATAGAATTCAAAAACTCATGAAACATGTTTTTTTGCTAAACCTTGTTTGTTAAAATTGTGATTCTTCTCTCTCCAGCCTGCAGCCTTGTGGAAACATATATTACAGTCAACAAACTAGGCCGTTTAAAAGCAACAACATAAACAAAATATGATGCTAAACTAGAGTTGACCTTTTTTCTCAATTAACCCACTTATGTTTATATAATTTCCCATGTCCTGGATTCATCAAGGCTTGCATGTTTAATGGTAGTTTTGCATGAATCAGAATCATCCATGGATGATTTAAGAATTTCTTCTGACACTAGATTTAGATAAATCTATTTTTAAAAAATTAACCTTTTTTTTTTTATTATTATTCTATTTATCAGTCCCCATGTAGTACCTTACACAGACTCCTGTTTTGTGTTCAACCCTTCCGGAAAGTAATATAACAGTTTTACTAAAGTTCAGTGTTATTTTATTATCATTTAGAGATTTATTTTGAATTCGATTTTATATTTTCTGTTCTCATGTTAATTTCAGTTCAATTAATTTGTTTTTATTTTTCTGATTTAGTTATTTTAGTTGAAGTTAAACTAAATGTAAATGGGAAATGTTTCCTTGAAAACTGAAAAGTTCTATATTAAGGTACAGTATGTAACTTTTTTTTTTTTTGTTTAAAATGAACAAAATTTAAATAATGACTTAATACATCTTCAATCCTTCTTCCAAAATGTGGTTTTGTCTAAACCTGATTTGCTATGCTATGGTTAGCTTAAAATCATAAGTGTTTATATTTTAGATCTGACGGGATGGTTTTCGCGGGAAATTGCGTCCATACATCACTCGCTTGTGAGCCGTCAGTTGCTCCAGCTACTTTAATGGAGTGTGGGAGAGGTTAGTTGTAACAAAAAGCAAAAAAAGGGTTGACATGGATCACGCTAAATCTTTAACCTCCGGCGAATCACAGTTTAAAAGGAAGCTGAACAGAGGAGAGTCTGCTGGAACATAACAGAGTTCATAATAAACATTAGCTTGGCTTTTCCGGTGTGCTGTGGAAAATGATTAAATTCCAGATAAATCATTGCAATGTCAGCCCGAAACCTTATATCTATATATTTTTGTTTAAAAATGAATGCTATTGGTCATCCTTTACGTCTGTAAGTGCACGTCATAATCTCACCAGAAGTAGTAGGTCATCCGGGTACTTTTTGCCCACGAATACTATGAATTCAGACATACTCTGTTAGCATACTGTTTTTCACAGTTAGTCTTTGCTGTCTAGTTGAAGCTTATATACTGTTTTAAATGTCCTGTGCATAGCGCTAATCTTTTGTATCATAAGATTTTGATGAGATTTCAAGAACACTGAGCGCCCATATAGCGCCAATAATCTTTATAATGCGATGCATGCAGCTGTTTCAGAGACAGACAAAAACATATAGCTCTGTCATTTGCTGGTCAAAACCCTCATAACTCCATTTGAGCTTGATTTTTGTAAAATGCTAATATTACAATGACACATGCAAGTGTCTGACCATACGTAAAGCCACAATACCAACTTTAATGAATTTTCGATTTATATAGCGCTTTTCAAGGCACTCAAAGCGCTTTACATTGAAGGGGGGAATCTCCTCAACCACCACCAATGTGCAGCATCCACCTGGATGATGCGACGGCAGCCATATTGCGCCAGAACGCTCACCACACATCAGCTGATTGGTGGAGAGGAGACCGAGTGATTAAGCCAATCAGGAGAGGGGGATTATTAGGAGGCCATGATGGACAATGGCCAGTGGGCAAATTTAGCCAGGATGCCAGGGTTACACCCTACTCTTTTTCCGAAGGACATCGTGGGATTTTTAATGTGGACGGAGAGTCAGGACCTCGGTTTAACGTCTCATCTGAAGGATGGTGCTCTTTGACAGCATAGTGTCCCCATTACTATACTGGTGTGTTAGGACCCACACAGACCACAGGGTGAGCGCCCCCTGCTGGCCTCACTAACACCTCTACCAGCAGCTACCTGGTTTTCCCAGTTGGTCTCCCATCCAGGTACTGACCAGGCTCAGCCCTGCTTAGCTTCAGTGGGAAACCAGTCTTGGGCTACAGGGTGATATGGCTGCATATCACCCTGTACAACTTTGACAGTGACATGGTTTCCGTTCAACAGTTTTATCACGACAACATCATAGCAAACCTATGCGACCTTATTGTGTTCCTACCTGACTAAAGCTCAAGTTTCACATTAAATGTGAATCCTACTCTTAATATAATATCTAGTTTTAATATGCCATTTAAAGCAATGCATGTTCGTGCAATTTTTATATTTTGATGTAGTGGTGTGCCGTGGGATTTTTTTACTTATCAAACTGTCGTGGCAAAAAATTTGGGAAACTCTGATGTAAAGCATCATATTGTGAAGGGTCTTTTCATTATGGTTGTTGTAGGGCTGTGCTAGAATTTATTACCAGGAAGTACCATGACTATTAATGGGTAAAGCTACAGTATCTTCTTCAGCTAGTCAGTTTGATATCCTTTCCATCTAAACTGGTTTTAAATTACATAGTACACATTTTTGATGTCTATTTTATTTCAACAAATGAAAATGTTGTTATGGTTCTATTTTGAGCTATATTTTGACCAAGCTAAAATTTAAATAAGTTATGAATGAAATAATGCTTCTAGTACTGAACAGGTGGTGTGCAGGATAGGATATGTAAAACCTTTTCTTTCCATTTCGTGATGTTGTCACTGAATCTGTGTCTTGATTTTGGTTTTCCCTCTAACTCGGCCAGACTGAGAGTCAGTTTGCAGTGTGTCGCCTCTAAAAGGTCCAGTTTGAGGATGGCCTACCCAAGAGAGATCAGTCAGCATTTGGTTTAACCTTTTTGTTGAAATGTTTGATAAAGCAAATACTTAAAATTTGTCCTCACCTCGTCCAGTAGCTGTTCTGTTTCCTCCAGGTTTTTTTGATTTGAGAAGTTTGGTTGTTCTGTGTATACTTTCACCATTTTCTCTAAACCTGCAAACCAGATTTTTGTCAGTGTTGAGCTTGATGTAATTTAATGTGGACAATATAACAGGACAGAAGCACCTAATAAGATCTCTGAGGAATAAACCAGTTCTATTTAAAGTCCTCTTCTAAAATAGTGTTTCTACAGTTTTTCAGTCCTTTGTTCTTCTCATATTTAGGAACAGTGTCTATCCTGTTTCCTCCGTAGAGAAACGGCCCATTCAGGCACGCTGAGATCATATCTAAATACCAAACAAGTGCCATTCATGTGTGCCATTTATATATTCAGTATGGTTTCATGCTCAAATGTGTTCATCTGTTAGATGTGAGAAAGTTAAAACATTTCCACAGCTTGGTTTCAATAAATGTTTTTTCACTAGGGAGGATGTTTTCAACTGAACTGAAACCCATTTGATTTTCTTTTTTAATGTCACATTCGTTCAAAATAAAAAGACCATTACCTAAAACATAAAATAAGGCTTAATACAAATGTATTATAAAAGTCCTATTATAAAAGTTTGTCCTCTTTGCTACTTCGGTGGCTTAAGCCCCGATAATCATCAAAAGCTTCTGATCTAAAGATTCAGTCACGTTATAAACAACAAGCAATATAAATTGTAGTATAAATTCTTTTACTTTGCTTCCTCTAGCCTAGCGGTGATAAAAAAAGAAAAGGTTTTTATTTTCGTTCTACTTTAAAAATAATGCGTTAACAGACGTCTTTGACTGTTGTGCCTCGTCTGCTTCTAGTTAAACTTTAAAAACGCATCTCGACACCCTGTGCTCTTTTATATTTTGTTCACGTGTTTTAAAGCACAAACGCATTCGTTCATTTAGCTCACTGCAGTTTTAAAGCCCATCTGTTCTGCTCAGGTGGGACTGTCAGCCAGCAGGTTTCAATAAACCGTTATTGATTCAAAGAGCTAATAAGGTAATAATAAAGATGTTCAGTGAAATTGATAGCATGTGCTTAATAACTGTGCACTTTACAATGTGACCTTGTAAATGTATTAAGTTAAGGTAAAATGGAAAATAAATTGAATTCAGGATATTTTAACTTTTTTTTCTTCTTAGCAGCACCTCTGAATTGTTAATCCCCCAGAGCCGCCACTGCCTACAAGATCCAAACCTTCTCTGTCGCTTTTTGTTTTTGTGATGCAGTCCTCTAGACGCTGAAGTTTAGTCTTGATGCCATCTTTCCTTCTGTCTTTTCCCATGACCGTTTTTCCTTCTTCCTCCTACACACACACACACACACACACACACACACACAAACCCAATTCATTTAAATTCCTTCCACATGAATTAGTGTTGTAAACTAAGACTTACAAAGTAGTCAGCCATGAGAAATTCAGCTTTGTTCTCGTCTGCTGTAGCGCTGACATCCTCGACCAGTGATTGAATGTCTTTCTCCACATCAACCCTCAGTACGGCTTGTTCGATCTGTTTGTGACTCTGCCGAGAAAAAAGGGGGAAAAAAAACCTCACCTAAAAGTCAGTTTAACCACTTTAAGACAAATTTAAATAGGACATAATTGCTTTTAATTGAACGCTTACTTCACTTTAGATATGTGTTTTGTTCTCACAGTGTATTATATATATATATATATATATATATATATATATATATATATATATATATATATATATATATACAGTCTTGTTCAAAATAATAGCAGTACAATGTGACTAACCAGAATAATCAAGGTTTTTCGTATATTTTTTTTTATTGCTACGTGGCAAACAAGTTACCAGTAGGTTCAGTAGATTCTCAGAAAACAAATGAGACCCAGCATTCATGATATGCACGCTCTTAAGGCTGTGCAATTGGGCAATTAGTTGAATTAGTTGAAAGGGGTGTGTTCAAAAAAATAGCAGTGTGGCATTCAGTCACTGAGGTCATCAATTTTGTGAAGAAACAGGTGTGAATCAGGTGGCCCCTATTTAAGGATGAAGCCAACACTTGTTGAACATGCATTTGAAAGCTGAGGAAAATGGGTCGTTCAAGACATTGTTCAGAAGAACAGCGTACTTTGATTAAAAAGTTGATTAGAGAGGGGAAAACCTATAAAGAGGTGCAAAAAATGATAGGCTGTTCAGCTAAAATGATCTCCAATGCCTTAAAATGGAGAGCAAAACCAGAGAGACGTGGAAGAAAACGGAAGACAACCATCAAAATGGATAGAAGAATAACCAGAATGGCAAAGGCTCAGCCAATGATCACCTCCAGGATGATCAAAGACAGTCTGGAGTTACCTGTAAGTACTGATTCAGTTAGAAGACGTCTGTGTGAAGCTAATCTATTTTCAAGAATCCCCCGCAAAGTCCCTCTGTTAAAAAAAAGGCATGTGCAGAAGAGGTTACAATTTGCCAAAGAACACATCAACTGGCCTAAAGAGAAATGGAGGAACATTTTGTGGACTGATGAGAGTAAAATTGTTCTTTTTGGGTCCAAGGGCCACAGGCAGTTTGTGAGACGACCCCCACACTCTGAATTCAAGCCACAGTACACAGTGAAGACAGTGAAGCATGGAGGTGCAAGCATCATGATATGGGCATGTTTCTCCTACTATGGTGTTGGGCCTATTTATCGCATACCAGGGATCATGGATCAGTTTGCATATGTTAAAATACTTGAAGAGGTCATGTTGCCCTATGCTGAAGAGGACATGCCCTTGAAACGGTTGTTTCAACAAGGCAATGACCCAAAACACACTAGTAAACGGGCAAAGTCGTGGTTTCAAACCAACAAAATTAATGTTATGGAGTGGCCAGCCCAATCTCCAGACCTTAATCCAATTGAGAACTTGTGGGGTGATATCAAAAATGCTGTTTCTGAAGCAAAACCAAGAAATGTGAATGAATTGTGGAATGTTGTTAAAGAATCATGGAGTGGAATAACAGCTGAGAGGTGCCACAAGTTGGTTGACTCCATGCCACACAGATGTCAAGCAGTTTTAAAAAACTGTGGTCATACAACTAAATATTAGTTTAGTGATTCACAGGATTGCTAAATCCCAGGAAAAAAAAAATATTTGTACAAAATAGTTTTGAGTTTGTACAGTCAAAGGTAGACACTGCTATTTTTTTGAACACACCCCTTTCAACTAATTGCCCAATTGCACAGCCTTAAGAGCGTGCATATCATGAATGCTGGGTCTCATTTGTTTTCTGAGAATCTACTGAACCTACTGGTAACTTGTTTGCCACGTAGCAATAAAAAATATACTAAAAACCTTGATTATTCTGGTTAGTCACATTGTACTGCTATTATTTTGAACAAGACTGTATATATATATGTGTGTGTGTGTGTGTGTGTGTGTGTGTGTGTGTGTGTGTGTGTGTGTGTGTGTGTGTGTGTGTGTGTTTGTATTTGTGTTTGTGTGTAAAGTAAAATATATACATTTAAATTGTTACACTTTACATGTATTAACATTAATTAACATAATACTTATTTATTATAAAACTTTAGAAGTATTTTTCATTGTTAGTTTATGTTAACTGATGAAACTTTATTGTTAAGTTATTAACCATTTATATTTGCATTTAATATTGAATTAACTTTTAACACCATATAACAGAAGCAGGTTCATTTACCAAACAAATTAAAACATTTTTAAAAAGATTTTAAAGCCACACTATGTCAGATTTTTGAATTAAAATATCCAAAAACCACTAGAACAATGTTATATATTTTGGAGACTTGTGTACTTACATTATCTCCAATGTTTAAATCCAGAGAAATAAGTATTTTATTAAATTACATATTGTGCCTTTAAAGTATATAATATTGAGGGCAAATATTTATATTTTATTGTCATGAAGTTATTGAAAAGGAAGTGTGATACTGAATTCTGTGGTACTGTATAGTGTTTGTGTCCGCTTCGATTCTAATTCACACGTGATTTTAAAGGCAGCCTCTAATGATCTGAATGATTCAGTTGCTCACGTGAATGACGGTCTGTGCGTATACAGTCATGAAGAGGCTGTACTTGTTTAGGGCATTGGACAGAGTCTCTATTCTCTGCTTCTCAAGCTCCTGAACGATCTGAAATGCAGCACTGAATCAGTCAAAATGCAGTGGCTTCAGAGAGGATACAATTATAAAGATGTGGCGGAAAAAGAGAAGAACCTGGTAGCAGGTTTTCAGCGTGTTCTCCAGCTTCAGCCGAAAGTGATGACCCTCCATGTTGGTGTTAAAATATTCCTCATCAACTCTGGCCTGAAGCTCTGCTGATTTAGTCAATCTATTAAACATCTGGACAAAAATGAACGGTATTAAATCACAAAGATAACTGTTTACTGCTTTTCTCCATCAATGAACAATCACAAATACCTTCTGCTTCTCTTTCTCTGTACAGATTTGCTTGTTTTTCTCCACAAAGCTGAAAAGAGCTTCATGTTCTCTTGTCAACCCAATCAGCTTCTTCTTCAGCTGTAGAAACAGACATTTCTGTTCAAGTCGTATTCTCCTCATGGCAAAACTGCTTCTTGAGTCAACCTTCAACCTTTTTAATATTGGGTTGTTTGATTTGGCTCAGAATTAGACAATTCTACAAGTATCTTCTTACCTTAATTTGCTCACCCCAGTTTGTAAGAACAAGCTTTCCGGACTTTTCGACGGCACTGTCAAGCTGTGTACAAACAAGACTTCATGTAAGCATGCTGCTGTAAATCCTAATGTAAATATATTCATATGGTGCATAAACATTAAGTGATATACCGGTCTTTTTCTTTTGCTGTGTTCATCTAGGATTTGACGGATTTCCTGAATAGCATCTTGGTTGAGAGCATTTCCCAGTATGCTGAAAGAACAAGCCCAATATAAAAACTCAACAGCAACCCACATGAATAATAGAAAGAGCCTCATCCAGCGTAGTGTCATACCGGTGGGCATCTGCTGAGGCGTACATTTCATCTGATATGAAGGACCACGCGTGATATGTGGAGCTTAGAAGAGGAAAAACTGTCAATGAGTTTGTGCATCAAATATTAACCTGCACTGCTGACACAGTCAACATGACATTACACTGCCAAAAATCATGTTCTTAATTTTGTATTATTTAACTGTTACACTATCTAAAAGTCTAAAACTGACATGCAGGGCAACCCTACATAAGAAGTCTTAAAACATATCTGTCAGTATGTGTGCATCATGTGTGTGTGTGTGTATATATATATTACACATTTTGTATAAACACACAAAATATATAATAAATAGGCATGCTCACTAACTTTTCACTCATCTCTTTAGAGACTTTAAGGAGTTTCCCTGCGATCTTCTGAAGCCCTTTTGAATAGTTGATCTCCAGTTCAGATCTAAATTCAAAGAAACCGTTGTGAGTTGTATTGATCCTGTTTGTTTGCTCTGAGACAGCTGAGGATCCTCAGCTCATTGAGATTTTGCCCTGAACATTTCAAAGCACTTTTTCAGAATAACTTTTTTTTATTTCATTATCTTCTCGTAAGAATGGAAGGTTGAGCATCTTTAGTGTAATCTAGTCTTATAGGTGAAGTACTACAATAAACGTGTGAGAAGAAAGGCGGAGTTCGTATGTTACCTTTGATGAAACACGGCCAAGAGCTCTTTGCAGAAATACTCGCCATTCTTAGAGATTCTCTTCAGGTCCTGATACAGCAGATTATACTGGAACAAATGATACAGTACAAATGAAGCAGTAAACCACGAGACAGCCAGTCAGTCCGTCTGTCTTTCTCTGTTAGTCTGTCTGTCTTTCTCTGTCTCTCTGTCTATCTATTGTCTGTCTGTCTATCTATTGTGTGTCTGTTAGAAAGTCTGTCTATCTATTGTCTGTCTGTCTATCTATTGTCTGTCTGTATCTATCTATCTATCTATCTGTCTGTCTGTCTGTCTGTCTGTCTGTCTGTCTGTCTGTCTGTCTATTATTTTAGTATTATTGATATATATTATTTACTAATATTTTGAAATAATTATTTAATTTTGTATTAGTTTTTCTTAATTCTTAAAATTCCTAAGTCTTAAAATATATTTATAATGTCTATATAATATCTATATATTATTATTATTTTATTTTATTTGCCACAGCAACATTTTTTAAAGTTTTTTTTTTAATGTTTTGTAGTTTATTTTAATAAAAATAAAATAATCAAACACTAACTTTCAAGAGAACAGCAATACCATAGCGACCACAGTAACTGCCTAACAACACCCTGGCAAATCACCAAAACAGCCTAGCCCAGACAGAACTCCCTAACAACCAGGAACATCTAAAAAATGGCTCTAGCAGCTGTAAATAAATCTGTCTGTCTTCTCGTTGTCTACCCCTTACGAAAGGAAAATATATTTACAAATATATTACTTGAAATATATTTTAATACATTGTAAATATATAGAATAATATATTGATGGTATTATAAAATATATTATATATTCATGTAATATTTTGCAAAATATACAAATGATTGCCGCTTTTAATATATTGCAATATATTGGAAAATATAAATATTAAATCCCATATATGTGAATATATTGCCTAATGTATTGCATGATATTTTCCAATATAATACAATATATTTTTGTTTCATAAGGGACACTTTCAAACTTAGAGGATTTTAAAAACTTCAATAAAAGTTTTGTCAAGGAAAAGCTTTGTCAAGTTAACAGCAAAGTCTCAACAAACATTACCCTTCTAGTTAATAATAAGCAATTCTTCAGAATGTAAATGAGTCAAAAGTATGTTTTATAGACGTCCACTATCAACACCGACCACCTCATCTGTACTCTGTTATTTTCCACAGCAGATATCAAGTTATTAGGTGAGCTTATTAGAATGAAATGGACTTACAGTACAGCTGCTCAGCGGGTCCTTCATCTTCACACTGGTCGTACTTTAACTCTGCTGTTCAAACTTTGACCTCTCTCTCTCTGCTCCTGAAGAATGTATGCGGAAATCACCTGTGTGCCTGTGCACAAGATCACAGCATTATTAACCCACCATAAAACCAAAGGAGTGGCCCAGTCCTTGCTATAGAAATCACTGTTTCGCGTTGCATGAAGTTTTGGCTTGACATTTGTCTTGTTGGGGCAGTATTATAATGTATACGTTTCAGAATAATATAGTGAAAACTATAAAATAACACAACTGGAAGTATAAACTCGGTTAGGCTACAATAATGGTTTCAAAAGGGGATTTTCACAGCAATGTGGAAAAAAAAACATCTGGGTTCCCTAAAGAACCTTTCATTGAACAATTCTTCACACACAAAAAGATAAATAACATTTTAGTGTAAAGAACATTTAAATAATCTAAATAACTTTTTATAACTTTTAAGAACAGGTGAAATTGAAATGGTACTTTAATGGTGTAGTAGTCTACTGATAGCATCCTCCCTTGACATTTAGGGCAGAAACCGCAGGTAGCATGCGTCCTGTGGATTTTCCTGTGTTTTATGTGAACAAAAAAAAAAAAAAAAAAAAAACAGTATTGTAGCCTAACCACTTAAACTCACAACAAGCTTTGTGTTTTGTGACTTTGATTTAAAAACAAAAACAAAATGTCATTTATCACGAAATTCAAACAAAACATTTTGGGCACTCTTTAATGTGCCATCTTATGCTGGGTACACACCATAGGTACACACCAAAAGATAATCGGGCTGATTTTGGACCGATTTCCCTTCCTGTGGTGTGTTAGTGTTCACTCAATCAGAATCAATTTGACATGTTTTATTTTTTATTAAATGCATAAAAGAACAGTAAAAACTATTTGTATCATTGTCATGCATACCATAATAATACTATAATACGCCATGGTATCGTCAGTCTTTCATTCGATTGAGTTGACAGATGTTTGATGTGCTGCTTCGTTGCGTCTTGCGTCATCATCCCGGGACTAAAGTTCGATTCAGTTCGATTAATGAACCGGCTCGACCGGTTACTTACTTGCTGAGAACCGACTCAAAGGAACGATTCATTTAAGAACCGAACACCACTAGGCTACTAGTGAGTAAGCATTGCTTCTCGCACGCTGCATTATTGACATGGACGCTTTGCCCGCAATCTTGTTAAAGTTATACTAACACTGCTTCAAGAACACTTTGAGTTGAGAGACCTGCACTGGGAGATCAACGCGGCTATTCACTCTCCATGCATCGCTCAACATCTTAACGAGGTTAAGCCAAGTTTTCTTTTTATGCTTTTTGATTAAAATCTATCAGGTTATTATTGGGTATCAACAACGTAGTGTTTTTTAAGGGTTATCTAGTTGGGTCAGTTACTCTGCCTGGTTCAGACTACTAAATGATATTTTTTCAGTTGTTGCAATTGCTTGCTAGCAAATTGACAATATGTGTGTTAGCCTACTTTATCTGTTGTCATTGGCAAAATGCTTTGTACAGTGCAGATTGTTTTAAAGCAGCTTGGGCGACATGCTTGTTGCTTAAAGGCACAATATGTAATTTTGATAGAGCTTATTCAAAACAAAGGCTGTGTCTGAAATATGTGAGCAGGCACCACATTTGAATTTGAACGAACTTCGCTATTGTTAAAAAAGTTCTGTTATATGAATGAATGTGGTATGATGCAATGTGGTCCATATCATGTGACCTACAGACTCAGTTGCATCCCTTTACTGCCATTCACAAATCCCTCCCATGGCCTCGTGGGATAGTAAAGTGTCAATAGTAGGTCTATGCATACTCCAGAATCTCGCCAGAAGTAGTACCATGTCATCCGGGTACTTTTTGCCTACTGTTTTTCGAATACTATGAATTCGGTTATAAAGTACTACATTTAGGACACAGTAAAAGGTGAAGCTTGATGATGCCTTGAACGATTATCAGTTTTAACTCAAGTCTGGACTCCATATAGTGTTCCTTACAACTTACCAAAGATCCAGTGATCCATATTGACATGCAGCCAGGAATCATCTTTCTTGATATTTATTTGAGCTTGATTTCAATGCGAGGGAAATGCATAAAGCAAATCTGCCTGTAAACGCTTAATATAAATATAATAGACCTAAATCTGCGTAATCACTTATATCAATGTTTTATCATCATCGTCCAGCCCTTAAAACTTGTATAGTTTATGTCAGTGTTCATTAAAAAACACTCAATCATGCAGAATATAAGATGGCATATATTTAACTGATGAGTTGTCAATTATCAATAATGTGTATTACAAAACATTATATAGGGTTTGATTTTTACCCCAAAATTTAACATGTTGACTCAAAATGATAACTGCAAATTTACGCTTCGCTGCCTGGAGTCCAGTGAATTGCGGCGATCAATTTGCTTTTCTTTTCAGTAGCTTTCAGCAGTCTGTAAAAATATAACTGTTATTTCAGTACGCTGATATTTGTGAGTTATCAGTTTTCCCATTTACATGCAAACCTGTAAACTGACAACGCAAGTAAACCACGTTTACATGACTTTATTAATAAACCGGGTTATTTCCTTTGGAAGTCAAAAATAATAATTTCCGTACCTGACTCATGCTCATGTTAAATAAAGCTTGCAACGTGTCAGCGGGAAATTTGCGACTCATATTATTCTCTCATGCAGTTACAGATAAGTAAAAACAGCGTTTTACTTTTGACTGAACCTCTTCTACTTCTACTGCATGAGATGAGAACACATTTAAAATAATCTGCGTTATATTTCCTTCTTTCTTTCATGCCAAATGCTCCCTCTGTCTGGATGTGTTTAAATCTGCTCTAAGTATGCGTTTTTGTCAGCTATCACACAAGCGCACTTCAATAAGCCGACAGAAAGCAGGTAATGTGTTTACTGTGTTTACATTACGTGAAATCTCCCTGTGCGGTGTAACTGCAGTCACTCCAGATGATGGTGACATCATGTGCATATAACAATGATTCGTTTTCTGTTGATGAATGTATCCCAACAGTTGCTCACCTATCTAATAAAACACCTGATATATTAAAGCTCAACAAAACAATTTCAACAAAATAAAACCGTAAACTGAGGGTAACGCAGATATGATGTCGCTGATAGCCGACACACAGCACTGTCTTGGTTAAAATAGCTTATTATTGTTAAATTAATGGAAATATTTGGGACAATGTATGTGTGGTGCCTGTATGTGTGTGCTCACCTGCGTAGCGGGAGGGTTTGGGATCATGGCTGAAGGGTGAGCATTGGGAGAAACTTTCTGTTGGCCGTCACCGTCATCATAAACATCGGCTATAAATGTACTGTCTGAGGTGTCTTTGCACAGCTTATGAAGAACATCTATCATAGTATGTGTCTGTTCTAAGCTTGAGAAATAGAGCAATAAAGACTTTCCATCATGTGCAATGGTTCAGCGTGACGCGTCTTCAGTATAAACCCACGTCTTAGCCTACAGCGCCATTGGGATTGATTTTTGAGTTTATACCCCACAATAGAGGGAGAAAAAAAGCATAGATTTTGCAGTCAGTTGTGTTTGGGGGGTGCCAGCCCAGCATTTGGTTTTGTTTTGGGGGGTTACGCCATAGACAGTAAAAGAAATGGACGGAGCGATCCCATTGCCTTCTACGGCGTTAAGTGATGTCAGTATAGGAGCACTCACTTCCTGATGGCTGAGCGTACTGCGCAGGCTCAGACTGAGCTTGACGACGTAGATGTGACGTGAGCCTCCTGTCTGACAGCTGTAGGTCTTCTAGTAGATGTGGAAAGTGAAAGCTGAATCACGTTGTTTAAATATTTTCTCCCGTTGCTTTTGGCTCAGTATGGGCCTCTCCCCATTCTTCTCCCTTGACTTTATCAGACTTTATGTCTCCACGTCCCCCCGACTGTCTCATAGACAGTAAAAGATTGCCTGCGAGCGTCTCCTCAGGTCTATACGGTAATTTCTCAACTGTGCGACAGAGTCGCGTTGGTTATGACGCAATAGTTAGCCTATTTTTACAAAAACAGCTTCTACGGGGCGATAGTGTAAGATACAAGGTAACAGAGCCTTTTATGCATTGTCGTGTTTCTTTAGAAATAAACAATGGACAAATGGAGTCTTTAAACGCCTCAGATGTAATGTTATTCACTGTCAAAGTGACTCAAAAATGAATGGGAGTCAATGGGATGCTAACAGCAGGTGATGGCTTGGTTAGCAATGGCTGCCCCTATGGGTGGAACGCTTTCCGAGCGCTAGATTACCCCCTTGGGTTACGCTGCTCTCCCTGCTCTTATCCATGCTAGGCTGTTAGGATGGGCAGAGTTCTACCTTATAGCCAAACCAAACTGTCTGCTAGTTCTTAATCATCTTTGACAATACTGACACAAACAAAGCTGTCAAGCCAGAAGGCAGGTTGCGGTAGTCAAGCTCGCATCAGCTGACTCCCAGCTGATCCACGTCAACCTATTAGGATACATCGCTTATCACAGCTTTATAAGGTCCATTCAGTGTTATTAGCATCTTATCACATTGCCCAGGAGCTAATTACCCTTCTCCATCCCCAGCTCCTTCTGTCCTCCAGTCATCACTTTGCCTTCTGATTTTCCTCTTCGAACCAGGCTTGTTGTTAGTTACATTAATTATTGTCATTATGAACATTAAAGGGTTTCTTCAGTGATTTAGCATTGCTTTGTATTTAAACTGGGTCATTAATGTGGTAGAAATGTGAAATGATTTTTTTGAATTTGGTGCCTTCTAGACTGAGAAAAGACAACAACAAAAAAGTTTTGTCTCATGGGATGAAAGACAACAACTCCCAGAATGCACTTGCTTCACTGCCCTACAAGGCCACTCCCAAAGCCACTGCTGGATTACTGGATCACTGGGTCACTTGCTCACCATGCTCATTTTCATAAAATTCAGTTCAGTTAAATAACAGACGATCATTTGCATATACTCCCGGGTTGCTACTGATACAAAGCCATATATATGCTAAATCGCTGAAGTAACCCTTTAAGAATTAGCATACAGTTTTGCGGTATAGTTCTGTTCTGGGAAAAAACTCCCTGCCTATTCATGCAGCCTAGTGTATAAGAGAAGCGATAACACCCCTTAGGGTAACAGAGCCAACATGGATACTTCACCGCTTTTTCATATTAGACTATGTTATTCCCTTAACTAAAAAGAGCTGATACATACCTCTCTTGTCTGAGTGCTTGCACTTAATCTTTGACGCGCGGTGACGATCTGATAGCATTTAGCTTAGCCCACTCAAGTTAGAAGCGACCAAACACCTCCAAGTTTTCCCTATTTAAATACAGTTACACGAATAGATGAACGATCAAGTATGGTAACTTAAAAAAAAAAACATACCGCTTTTCTAAGCGGATAAAAAGGAGAACTATAATGTATGGCGGAAAGCACTTCTGAGAGTACTTCGACTCGGCGCAGTAAAAAGTCCCGGCTGAAAGATCCTCCCTCACATCTCCCCTTCCCTCTCTCATTCCTTGACGATAGTGGTCCTGACAGAAATATAGTACTTTAAAATTAAAGTACTATAGAATTGAATTAGAGATCAATTTAATATACAAATGTGGCAGATCATCACTCTCAATGTCCGATTGTTCTAGTCTCCACCCACTCCTCATGCACCAATCAGCACGCTTCGAGCCATCACTGATCACAGCTGCTGTGGTATAAGGGAGATTTAAAGCTGCTGTGCCTGAAAACGATACCATCTCCATGTAAATGACAAAAACGTTAATTTGTGAAAACAGTGACGTCATGTGCATGAGTATTACGTGTTTAGTCTATAGGCGTGTAGTTTCTTTACAAAGTGACATTGCCAACTACTGGCCTGTCTGCAGAATACAGCATTTTTAGTCTTTCCGCAGATCCGTGTGAAAGGGGATCAATTTGACAGCATTGTCATGTACGTGAAAACACGAAGGAAAAGCGTTTCCAGTTTTTGGTTCATCATTGTCGTGTAAACATACCCTAAGATGGTCAAATCTCTCTCCAAAATCTTGTCTTTCTGTGTATATTTTTCCTCTCTGCGGTATGGCATACTCTTTCCTACTGCTGTTGATTTTAGTTATATTAAGTTGAACTAAGTTTATTAGTTTTTGGAGCTCTTTAGGGGGCGGGCGTTGTATCCCAGTTTTTATGAGTTATTCTCTTTTTATTTAATTTTCTCCTTGTTCATCCTTCTGGAATGATGTGAACAGTGCCGTATTAAGGATAACTCAATCCAAAAATGCTTTGAAATAAAACAACAAATTATCCCTTGCATCTAATCATGAATTATTAGATGCAATATTAGAGACATTGACACATAAAAGCAGCCAGAAGGGTTTTGGTCTGTCATGTTTATTTAAAATACATGGCAAAATAATTCATTAGTACCGCTGATAATCAGTTTTCCAGCGAAGGCCGAGAATACAGTTGTCGTTTTTTAATTCTTTGCCTTTTTGACATCAAATGTGAACCACATAACACAGCAACCTGTCCGCAGTGCAAATGAGACGACAGCTAATTATCTGTAGCGCTTCTCCAGCTTTAAACAGACAGCAGCAGCAACCTTCCCAACACTGAAAGAAACGGCATTAAAACACTCAAATCAAACGCTTTAAATAAAGCTTGGCTGAATGATGATCAAATGCATGTGGAAAATATGAAGAATATTTTACTAAACTCAAAAAATAGATAACATAAATAAAAAACAACCATGGTTTAGTTCCACTTATTCATAAAAGTCCATGTTCATTCACTGTTGGCCTTAAACAGTGTGATTAGTTTGATATATTTCATAATCTCATATGTACCTTGTTTCTCAAGTCTTACTGTGCACAGTAATTAAACCAAGCCTGATTTCATTCATTCATTCATTCATTCATTCATTCATTCATTCATTCATTCATTCATTCATTCATTCATTCATTCAAAAGAATATCAAATATTTACTCCTTAAAGTTTATTTAAAAGAAGCAGAATCCAATGTTTTTCAAAGACAGGAAAGATTCATTGATAAAATACTTCTAATACGTGTCCCTTTTTCTTTTTAGCACATGAAACAATACATTACAAGTTTGAGGTCAGTAAGATTTTTTTTTCTTGAATTCACAGAGGATGCATTAAATTGATCAAAAGTGACTTTCTATTTCAAATAAATGGTGTTCTTTTGAATGTTCTATTAATAAAATAATCCTGGAATAAATGTATCACGGTTTTAATAATAACATTAAGCAGCACAACTGTTTTCAACATTGCTAATATTAAGACATGTTTCTTGAGTATCAAATCATCATATTAGACTGATTGCTGAAGGATCATGTGAAACTGGAGTAATGATGATGAAAATTCAGCTTTGCATCACAACAATAAATTAAATTATGTTAAATAGTAAAAAAAAAAAAAAAAAAAATTCTCACACTATTAGAGTTTTTACTGCATTTTTGATAAATAAATGCAGCCTTAGTGAACATAAGAGACCTCTTTCAAAAACTTAAAAAAAAAAAAATCTTGCCAACCCCAAACTACCCCACTTATTTATGTTGATTCATTTGAACAATGGCAATTCTGTCCATTTAAAACACTGTTATCCTTTTCCACAAAAATGATGCTGGTACTCGTGTCAATGCCGGTGCTCAGCTGGGGACACTATTTTACTGCATAACCTTTCCACAAGTATACTGCTGTGCTTAAAGTCCCAGTGAACCGGAAGTAGCAAGTGAGTTTTCTTCAGTGCTGTGACATATTTCCTTGTGTAAAAGTAAATGGTGTCCATTTTGATTTCATGAGGTCTTTAAAGGTGCATTACGGGATATTGGTTGAAATTGTCCAAATTCTATGAGCCTGTCCAAATATCCACACTTGAGGTCTTGGCCACTTGACAGCACGTTTATGTGACAGGAAGTAAGTCTTAAAAATGCCAAAGTGCTGTGCCCTGAATGCACATATTAATGCTTCGAGGCATTATTCAAAGCCAAACGTATCCCATCAAGCATCATGTTTGGGAAATCGCGAGATGTTGAGGATAACATTCCACTGTAAGTTAAATTACTTAGATATTACATATAATTTGGTAGTAAAACTAAATGTTACACTTTTTATTTGTGTAATGATAAGTAGGCTATATGTATTTTGTGCAACTGGGTTTTATCACATCAGAAGCACCACAATTTATAAATTGTGTCTTCTGTTGTGTAGAGACTACTGAACAGACATTTAGAAGTTTATTTTAAAATGATTAAAAAAAGTTTTAAAAAGTACTGAAAATAAAAATAAAGCTCTGTAAACGCTTGCATTTTTGCAACACTATAAGCGTCCCATCAGGTAATCAAAAGTTTATTGCAACAAAATTTGATTCGGCTGTACAGTCGCTCGGGAGGGGAAAAAAGCAGCTTATTTTAATTTATAATATAATAACAATGTTGGCCCTAATCCATACATTTTATTTGGATATTTAGTTAAATAACTTAGATCAAAATTTTTGTGTCCCTAACTGAGTAAGCCAAGCCAAAGGCGACCAAAGGAACCAAAACTCCATCAGGGCATGATGGAGAAAAATAAACCCTGGGAGAAACCAGACTCAGTCGGGGTGCCAGTTCTCCTCTGGCCTATTAACACACCGTGTATGATTATTATTCTGGCAACCTTACAGGTCAGAAATCATATGAGATCAGAATTTCTGGGTATCAAGCAAGAGACGGGTTTATTGAGGATGACGTGCCGGTGAGGCAAATTCAGAGGAGACACCAATTGACACGGGCTCAGCAGACACTCCTACTAATACAGGAATTGCGTCATGTAAGCAGACAGTGGTAGAAGTGGTCAAGTGCAAATAGCCGCAAATGTTAGTATTTTGACAGGCCCAAAATATTGCATGCGGGTTGCCAAATTGAGGACAAGTAACAGGAACGAGCGCAATTGTATAATAAAAGGCAAAATGCAGAATGTAAGTGCAAATGCAGATGTGAAAACTTTCCCAATTTCCCGATCAATGCTTGCATTTTTGTGGCAGGAACAAATCTGAGTGCTAAAAGAGGCGATGAAGTGATTGAAGTCGGTGTTACTAAACTGTTATTTATGTTGCTCATTAAAACTGTTTAACTAAGTTTAACTTTCTTCCGCCACAACAATAGTTGCCCAGAAAAAGACAAATGCTGCGTCTGAAATTGCATACTGTAGTAGGCACTACATTTGGTTTGAAACGTTACAACCATTAAAACTGTACAAAAAAAGGTCACTGTTTAGACTTAAATAGGCGAATGCATATTAAGAGTCTATGATTGGATCATTATTGCAGTGATTATTATGTTTCTAGCATGTTATATGTTTGGCAACAGTTCTTCAAACACTAACTGAAGGAGTGTGTAGCTTTTCATTTCTTAAACAACCATCTAAGATGACACATTATGGCTATATTTCAGGATGACAATGTCAAGATTAATCACCTCAAACTGTGAAAGAATGGTTGGAGGAGGCATGAAGACTCATTCTCACACATGAATTGGCACCTCTGAGTCCAGAGCTTAAATCATTGAAAGTCTTTGGGATGTGCTGGAGGAGACTTTACAGAGTGCTGGACTCATGCATTGACTCATCTTGACCAAAAATGGATGTACCTCTTGATGAAAATAAATGGTGTGATGTGATTTCCTACTCCTATTCCTAGAATTTAAATCCAACCTTTTTTTCCTTTGGCCAGGCAGTTCTATCGTCTATATTGTACGTTGAAATTCAGATATACTGCTCTCCCGGGAACTAGATAATAAATTGTCCATCAATTGCTCACTTCAGAATTTTTCTGGAAGTAGTAGGCCATCCGGGTACTATGTATTCATACATATTACTCTGTTGATAAACTGTTTTTTACTAAGTATTTAATTCCAGATTAAGCTAAATTTTGTTCAAAACAGTGTGCAACATTGTCTCGGCTAAATGTGCTTGAGATTCACATATTGACATATTTTAGGTCTACGAGGCTGATTTAAAGCCTTTTCTTCGGTGAAAATGGTTTCAGACTGGGCACCGGCACGAGCACCATCATCTTGTCATGGAAAGAGGAAATGTATGTTTGGAGAAAAAAAAAACAGCAGCACGGAGAATGCAAATTTATTAAAGATACAAAAATAAATAAATACAAAAGACACTAATCCAAGAAAACTACTATTCCCATGATGCCAGAATACATGACCGCAGCAGCATGCGCACGTGATTATGAAAGAAAGTACGGCGCTTTCATTCAGCAGCTTGAAACCAAAAAGTGAGCTGAATCTAAAAGGTGCTTCGATAACCAATGGCGCAGGATCAACGACCACAAAACAAAAGCAAACGAACGTAACACAAAACATCTGGGAGAAATGGTGAAAAGCAACCAACCGAAACAGAACCGCATTCACATTATTGAGTAGTTCCAGTACCGGTAATGTTCATACATGGTTTGACACAACGGAGAGTGATGCAGGTACCATCTGCAGCTGGGACCCAGTGAAACGTCCTCCATGCTGGGTGGATGGTTAGTGTTCGTCTGGACACAGGGACAGGTAGCCATTGGTGCCGTTGGTCCCATTAGTGTGGTGTTTCTGAGAGGGAGGAAGAACCTCGTCTTCATCAGAGCTGGATTCAATGTCACTGCGGTCATCCTTTGACACCTGGGACGATGATAGAGATGCTTAATATTACAACCCCAAATCAGAAAAAGTTGGGACAGTTTGGAAAACGCAAATTAAAAAAGAAAGTAGTGATTTCTAAATTTACTTTGACTTGTATTTCATTGCAGACAATATGAACACAAAATATTTCATGTTTTATCTGGTCAACTTCATGTCATTTGTAAATATGCATCCTTTCCTGTCATTCAGACCTGCAACACATTTAAAAAAAAGTTGGGACAGGAGCAATTTAGGGCTAGTAATGAGGTGAAAGGGTTAAATAATGATGTGATTTGAAACAGGTGATGTCAACAGGTGATTGAAATTATGATTTGGTACAAAAGCAGCATCCAAGAAAGATCTAATCCTTTAGGAGCAAAGATGGGCAGAGGATCGCCAGTTTGCCAACAAATACGTGAGAAAATTATTGAAATGTTTAAAAACATTGTTCCTCAAAGAAAGATAGGAAGAGATTTGGATATTTCACATTCAACAGTGCATAACATAATTACAAGATTCAAGGAATCTGGAGGAATTTCAGTGCGTAAAGGACAAGGCCGCAAGCCTAAGCTGAACAACCGTGATCTCCGATCCCTCAGGCGGCACTGCATCAAGAATCGTCATTCATCTATAAGCGATATCATCACATGGGCTCAGGACTACTTTGGCAAACCTTTGTCAAGTACCACAATATGTAGTTACATCCACAAATGCCAGTTAAAACTGTACTGTGCCAAAAGGAAGCCTTATGTTAACAGTGTCCTAAAGCGCCGTCGACTTCTCTGGGCTCGGAGGCATCTGGGATTGACCATCACACAGTGGAAATGTGTACTGTGGTCAGATGAATCAGTATTTCAGGTATTTTTTGGGAGGAATGGACGCCGTGTGCTCCGGACCAAAGAAGAAAAGGATCATCCAGACTGTTACCAGCAACACGTCCAAAAGCCAGGGTCTGTCATGGTATGGGGTTGTGTCAGTGCCCTTGGCAAAGGTAACTTGCACTTCTGTGAAGGCACCATTAATGCCGAAAAGTACATAGAGATTTTGGAGCATAATATGCTGCCTTCAAGAAGATATCTTTTCCAGGGATGTCCATGCATATTTCAACAAGACAATGCAAAACCACATTTTGCACACATTACAAAGTCCTGGCTGCGGAGGAAGAGGGTACGGGTACTTGACTGGCCTGCCTGCAGTCCCGACCTGTCTCCAATAGAGAATGTGTGGCGCATTTTGAAGCGCAAAATGCGACAGCGAAGACCCCGTACTGTTGCCCACCTTAAGACTTGTTTGCAGGAAGAATGGGACAAAATTACACCTGAAACACTTCATCACTTGGTGTCTTCAGTCCCTAAACGTCTTTTAAGTGTTGTGAAAAGGAATGGCAACATTACAAAGTGGTAAATGCTTTACTGTCCCAACTTTTTTTGAAATGTGTTGAAGGTCTGAATGACAGGAAAGGATGCATATTTACAAATGACATGAAGTTGGCCAGACAAAACATGAAATATTTTGTGTTCATATTGTCTGCAATGAAATACATGTCAAAGTAATTTTAGAAATCACTTCTTTTTTTTTTTTATTTGCACATTCCATACTGTCCCAACTTTTTCTGATTTGGGGTTGTACAGTACACGCTACTTATGATTGAATTGAGATACTATACAAATAGTTAAATTACCAATAACTGCAATGATTCGTAAACATTTTTGTTGTGATAAATTATTGGAGAAAAAAAAGCATGCATCTGCTTAAGTAACATTAGTGCATTGCGTGACCCTTAGATGCAATCATTTGGTTTCTAAGAATAATTCCCTTATTTCCTGTCAATATAATGTTTGAGGTCAACATGATTTTTTTTTATGTACTTAAACTTCTGCTCACCAAGGCTGCATTTATTTGAACAAAAATACAGTAAAAATAACAATATTGTGAAATATGATTGCAATTCAAAATAACTGTTTTCTATGTGAATATATTTTAAAATGTAATGTATTCCTGTGATCAAAGCTGAATTTTCAGCATCATTACTCCAGTCTTTAGTGTCACATGATCCTTCAGAAATCATTCTAATATGCCGATTTGCTGCTCAAGAAATGTTTCTTATTATTAATCTTGACAACAGACGCGTTATATTTTTGTGGAAACCATGACAAATTTTTTAACAGTTCCTTGATGAATAAAAAGCATTTATTTGGTATATATGAACATCTTTTGTAACATTATAAATGTCTTTACTTTAATCCATCTTTGCTAAAAAAAACAAAACAAAAAAACACTGACCCAAAATTTTGATCTGTAAAATCAGACTCTAAGAAACTTAAACACATCCATGCACAGAACACAACCTTTTTTTAATCAACTACTTACATGTAAAGGATTCCATTTTCCCGCCTTTGATGGTAGCGTGTGAAGCAGAGAAGAAAAAGGATAACATGAGGAATACAGCAAGAACCAAAAAATAGTAGATGTAACAATCAGATTTTTAAATCAACATGAAACGCAGCTCACAAGATGATCTTCAATGAGAAAAAAAGTAGGGTGAGACTTGAATTGAATTGTCAATAGCTTTGCTGATTTAATGGCCCAATATACTTAAGCCCTAAACAATATATTTTGAGAAGTTGGTCAAGTGTGGAGCCTCACCTTTCCTCTGGAAATGGCCCTGTAGGCGGTGCGCACTATGAGATACGACCAGAAGGTGTGCAAGGCCTGCAGCAGGATGAGCAGCATGTTAAACACCCACCACGAGGGATACGGCCCAACAATCTCCCAGCTCTCAAACACAGTGGTGTTTAAAATCCTGCAAAACACACCCACATTTTATTCCATTAGTTCAAATACATTCAACAAACATGGCTTCAAACTCCTTACGTGAGGTCAGTGTTATGGTAAAAAATAAACCCTCAAAAAAATCAGCTTTATTGCTGCATGTCACCAGCCACTGTACTAGTAGACGTGACTAGTTCTGGTTGTCCTAGTAACGGTTATGAACCTCAGTACAGCTAATATGCTGTTCCACGTCGTTACATGTCGCCAGTAAATCAGTTTTTATGGCACGAAAAAGGTTGTAACTATACGCGTCTGCAACACAAACACCAGACTATCTGGGTCCACTCGCACTTTTACTGTGTGCACTTATTTAAATGGAAACATGTCATAGATTTCTATTATTTTTATATACAATACATCTAATTATAAATAATGTACTTTTTAGAATAAAAACTTTATCAGGAGCCAAGCACTGAGTTATATCCACTAGATTTCGTATTACTATTTTTTTTCTTCTTCTACTCTTGAAGTCTGTGGCAGCCCATAGAACTGTTTGTGTGAAAATAATTCAATTTGGCACACAGATAGAGGACTGTGTGAACCTTAATAACCACAGCAATTTTTTTAAGTCTCTAACTCAATCATTCTAGAGACACCAAATGTCCAAACTTTTACTTATGCTAACAACTTATGAACTATGAGAGCTAGAAAATTTCCTCCTGATTCCTTCAAGACAATTTTCCATTCCATCACAAGAACTTTATTAGTTCACTTTATTAGGCCATTTCGAATTTTCTGGAAAGCACTTTTTTTAAACTCGTCCTAGATGGTTTGTCATATTTTCATCTTAATTTGTATATATATATATATATATATATATATATATATATATATATATATATATATATATATATATATATATATATATATATATATATATATATATACATACACACTCACCTAAAGGATTATTAGGAACACCATACTAATATTGTGTTTGACCCCCTTTTGCCTTCAGAACTGCCTTAATTCTACTTGGGATTGATTCAACAAGGTGCTGAAAGCATTTTCTTTAGAAATGTTGGTCCATATTGATAGGATAGCATCTTGCAGTTGATGGAGATTTGTGGGATGCACATCCAGGGCACGAAGCTCCCGTTCCACCACATCCCAAAGATGCTCTATTGGGTTAAGATCTGGTGATTGTGGGGCCCATTTAGTACAGTGAACTCATTACCATGTTCAAGAAACCAATTTGAAATGATTCAAGCTTTGTGACATGGTGCATTATCCTGCTGGAAGTAGCAATCAGAGGATGGGTACATGGTGGTCATAAAGGGATGGACATAGTCAGAAACAATGCTCAGGTAGGCCATGGCATTTAAACGATGCCCAATTGGCACAAAGGGGCCTAAAGTGTGCCAAGAAAACATCCCCCACACCATTACACCACCATCACCAGCCTGCACAGTGGTAACATGGCATGATGGATCCATGTTCTCATACTGTTTACACTAAATTCTGACTCTACCATCTGAATGTCTCAACAGAAATCGAGACTCATCAGACCAGGCAACATTTTTGAAGCCTTCAAGGCATCATTCCTTGTTGAATCAATGTCACATATAATTAAGGCAGTTCTGAAGGTGAAAGGGGGTTACACACATAATTAGTTTGGTGTATATATATATATATATATATATATATATATATATATATATATATATATATATATATATATATATATATATATATATATATATATATATATATATTCTTGAATTAAGAAAGAAGAAAGAACACCAAAATGGATGTGAGGCTGAAGCAAAGACTTGGCTTAAAAAGACCAAACTTGGTACGTCATCACAATGTTGCTTCCACTGTAGCACAAGATGCATGACTCTTAACCTCTAAATTAAGACTGAATCAAAATTGACATGAACTCTCACTGCAGCATATCGGTGAATACAGCGACTATGACAGCAGCTCTAAGAAGGCCATTTCATAATCATTACTAAATGACAATGAGGACTCTCTGAGGACCAGAGACTTGGGCTGCTGCCGTCACATCCATCATCAACTCGACGGTTCCTCACGTGGAGCTGAATCTAATCGCGCTCTGTGATTAGCCCGTTTCTCTAATTCCATTAGAGTCACACAATGAAGTACTCAAAAGCCACAGTAGACACTTAGATGAGGTAAGTGAATAAAACGTCTTTCCAGCACTAAATGATTAATGAGCAAAGCGGGAAGAAAAAGCGCACGACTCGTTCTGAAGAATAAAATCATGTCAAAAGAATAATGGATCTGAAAAAGTCAGTCGTAAAACTTGAGAGACGTCGTCACACCTAGTATTAACTTCAGCTAAATTCAAGCGCAAACCGTTATGTAATCAGATCAGACCACATTCAGAGGTATTCAGGAGTGGGGAAGAGAAATTGGATGTGGATTATTTTATCACAGTATTTAGACATTTACGTCTTGTGTATAATAGGAAAAGGAAACAATATATTTGTATTGCTTTTTTGTGTGTGCATTTTGATGTTTTTATTACTTTCCCAGTATTTTATTTTTTATTTTATTGTCAATTTTTTATTTTATGTACTATTATGGTTTTATTAATATTTTGAGTTGGATTTTATTTTTATATTTTCAGTTTTCATAAAAATTTCTGTTTAAGTTTTGAGAAAATGCATTTCCATTTTATTTAGCTTTCATTTATTTTTCATTTTTTTGTACATTTTAGTAGTTCAACTTATTTAACCTATTTAATTATTTAACCTTGAGTCATTTCTCATTTTTGTTCACGTTTTTTTCCATCTAATATATATATATATATATATATATATATATATATATATATATATATATATATATATATATATATATATATATATATATTTAATATAATAGAGAGAGAGAGAAAATAATTATATATATATATAACAATAACAACACTGGTTGAAATTATTTCTTGCAGAGAATAATTCTTATTTTCTTATTTCTTAAATCAGCACTGCCACACATGCATAACTCAATTTTTAGCCAAAAAACATGTACAGTTGTCTAAATGGTGACATAATAAAATAATGTTCAATACCATTTCCTTCAGTCATTAAATGCCTATTGTAGGTGTAAAAAACTAAGATCCCATCTGTTTTCTCTCGTTCTAAAATCGTCCACATCTCTACACTACTGCTGTAGCCATAGTAACTACTTCTTGGCAACACCACTGACTGAAGGTGTCAAAACCTAAAATGAAAACGCTGGAAAAGATGATAAAATAGAACATTTCTGATATACAGATGAGAACGAGAGGTTCTGACACATCATCATGTTACTGACAGGAGTGTCTTACCATACAGGATACACTCCCAGCCTGGAACTGATGAACACCAGGGCAAACATGACGAACAGGACATTGCAGAGTCTCTGACACTTGGAGTAGTTGGCCATTTTAGCAGCCTGCGAACACAAACTTGCTGCATGACTTATATCAACATGACAGACATCTAATGCATGCAAATAGCACATCTTGCGTCACCAATCTTGAATCCTAAATGTACAATAAGTATGCGACACATCATATATTTCAAGTGTTCTGGGAAAAACAAATCAAAACTGAATGTATTATTAAACAAAAATCCTGATCTTGGCCGTTGGTCTTCTGTGCACAGCCACAGCTACACATATTTCATGCTGCATATTTATTCATCTTATTTCTCACAACTTGTGTGCTTCTTCAGGGAGAGTCGAAGTGAACTGCGGTGCTAACAGAGTCTCATAATTGTGCAGATGCACACAGACAACTGCCAAGCTCAGGATTTTCATTAAATACATACAATTTCTGTTTGTTTTTCACCAAAACCTATCAAATACCCCCAGAACAATATGATTCTGTTGCATCTGAACAATTCTGTAAAACTTTTGCATCTTTTTGAGCTCGATTCTGGTCACTATTCACTTTTATATTGATGAGCGAGAGTGGGACCTAAAAAAACTAAACAAAAACAACTCCTTTTGTGGTCCAAAAAAGATTAGAACAACAGCAGGGTGAGTAAATGATGACTTCATTTTCATTTTAGGGTGAACTATCCCTTTGAATTTCAATTTTGTTTCTTGTAAAAACTAAAAACACTGGGAAAATAGCACATGACTCATCCTGACTACATTTCTATTACTTTATTATATTTATTTATGTGGTTTTCCCAGAAGAAAGAATGTCATTCAAGTTTGAAAAAATGCTATATAAAATATATATAGTAGACTTGTCAATTAACTTTTCAACATTAAAGGGATAGTTCACCCAAAAATGAAAATTCTGAGAAATTTCTGTCCCTCTATTGACAGCTACGCAACTCACACATTGATGCTTCAAAAAGGTCATAAAGAGATCGTAAAACTAATTCATATAAGTTGAGCGGTTTAGTCCAAAGACTCGATCGCTTTATATGATGAACAGATTGAATTTAGGCTTTTATTCACATTTGAACATTGATCAGCGAACAAACAGAAGCTCAATGGAACCTGCTTAACATGTGAGAACAAACCTCATTGGTTCTCACTCGTCAAGTGATCATGCTTGAGATTCCGTTTGCCACAAATGATGTGTGAGTTGATGAATATGTGAATAAAAGACTAAAATCAATCTGTTCATCATATAAAGCGACCAAGTCTCTTCAGAAAATGTTGGACTAAACCGCTCAACTCATGGATTAGTTTAGGATCTCTTTATTAACTTTTTGAAGTGTCATAGTGTCAGTTACGTAGCTGTCACTGGAGGGACAGAAAACTCATTTGTCAAAAAAGATCATTTGTGTTCAGAAGATGAACGAAAGACTTACAGGTTTGGAACAACATGATAGCTTGGATGCCAGCCGAACTTAGCCCCGCCCACAGACATTTTAGGCCGGGCAGTTCGGTCTAGCCTCGCTCCATAAAGGAGGAATTATCTTAGAACAGAAACTGTTCGGACCAATGAAATCATCAGGGCGGGCTTTAGATGATGACGGACAGATGATCAACAGTAACGTAATCATGCACGTCATCAAATGGGCTTGGATTATATTTACTCAAATCCTAAACAGAGAGCTTGTTTGTATATGCATTCACCTTCACAATTTCTCTCAGAAATGATGATCATGTTGGGTAAGTACTCTGTGTATCAGTAAATTCTTTTATTTTTTTACAACACCGGCAAAGACCGTTTATTGCAGCGCGCGTGCAGACAGGGTTGCCAAGTTTTTACAACAAAACCCGGCAACTACTAGCCCTAAACAATAGCTTCTCGGGGGGTTCTCCGGGGAAAAAATGGCGTTTGGGGGGTAAAATGTGTATTATTTTGGCAAGGTTGCCTGCTAAAATTCGCACTCATGGGTCTTTATATCACATAATAGTCGCTTCAACCCGTGGACAAAAAAACGCGGACTTGGCAACACAGTGCAGTTGAGCTCTGTTGACATTTGACAATGCGTCGCTTCGTTGCTCTGATTGGTTGTAGGTCTATCCAATTGAGGTCTTTCCTGGATCGGTTGAAACGCGCCATAATCACAGCCCAATGGAGCAGTTTCAGACTCAAATTCTGACTAGAATTGAGTATGACCAGGTCAGGCTAACAACATGAGGGTGAGGAATTAGCAATTAATGACTTTTTATTTTGCTGTTAACTATTTGTTTAACATTTGAGTCTGTAACTTCAAAATTAAAACTTGATTTACAAAGGAACTCCTGTTGCTGTATGTGATGCCATATTCGCTAATAATAATGAGCATAGAGCTTATTGATTCTTTTTGTCGGTGGTTTAAATAGATGTAATAGGAAATCACCTCCAGCAGAACGTCCGCAGCATCGTGCAGGCACATGACCAGCGTTCCCACCCGTGCCATGTTATTCACATATGAGAAGGTGATCAGAGAGATGGTGGCCACATGATGCAGGAACATCAGTAGAAAGTCCTACAGGAAGTCACACGGAACAAGTAAATGTTTATACACTGTAAACCTACAAGTCAAACATGGGCTCATTCCTAATATTTAGTACATTTCCAGGATATGTGACCCTGTCCCACAAAACCAGTCATAAGCCAACAATACATTGTATGGGTCAAAATTAGCGATTTTTCTTTAATGCCAAAAATCATTATGATATTGCCGGTAAGTATGTTATGTTCCATGAATATATGTAAATTTCCTACTATAAATATATGAAAAATTTATTATTAGTAGTAATATGCATTGTTAAGGACTTCATCTGGACAACTCTAAAGAGATAGTTCACTTAAAAATGAAAATTCTGTCATCCTTTACTCAAACTCAAGTTGTTTCAAACCTGTATGAATTTCTTTCTTCAGCTGAACACAAGGGAAGATATTTTGAAGAATGTCAGTAACCAAACAGTTAGGGGAAAAAAATACTATGGAAGTCCATGGTTCCAGTTACATTTTTGGTTACTGACATTCTTCAAAAATATCTTCCCTTGTGTTCAGCTGAAGAAAGAAATTCATACAGGTTTGAAACAACTTGAGTTTGAGTAAAGGATGACAGAATTTTCATTTTTAAGTGAACTATCCCTTTAAAGGTGATTTTCTGAATAATTAGACTTTTTTGCTAGCCTAGAAATCTAGACGCACCCTAGCGGCAGCAAATTTAATCTGCCCGCAAGTGTCGTCTAGGAACTCTCAATACCCAATCACATCGTGTATAGAGTCGGCGGGCGGGGCCATAATGACGACGGCCAAGTTGCGTTTGCGTGCTTCTAGTAAACACAGAAACTGGTGAACGGGGGTCTTTCAAATCAGCTTTGACTGCGATTCTGGAAGACTTGGAGTTAAGCTTTTCTCTGAGAAAAGAACAAAGAACGGCACTGAAGTCATTCCTAAAAAGGGAATATGTGTTCAGAGTTTAGCCGACCGGATACGGCGAATGTTTAATCTATCAACAAGCTCTGCTTCACCTTCATGTTGCTCTGGTTGGTGTAGCGCTATCCTATCGCGTGCAGAGGGAGTTTGAAAGACAACCGTTTATCCCGCCCCTCGGATTGAGCTGTCAATGATGAGTTCCCAGACCAAACATCTTGATGAGGGTCTGGCTTGTCAGGCTACTTTTTTGCACCCTCAGATTCCAGATTTTCAAATAGTTGTATCTTGGCCAAATACTGTCCTGACAAACCCTACAATAATGGAAAGCTTATGTATCCAGCTTTCATATGACATATAAATCTCAATTGAAAAAATTGACTGGTTTTGTGGTCCAGGGTCACAAATGTCTAAATACACGCCATGAAACATTAAGCTCAGAGTCCAAAATGTGCTGCAGAACAGGAAGGACTAATTCAAGTCTTTATTCCCAACTTTATCAAATTAAGCAGCTTCATTCTCAAGCATAGCTGCAGTGTCCTCACAGTATAAATCCTGTTGAAGTAAGCTGTTAAGACCATGTTGCATGCTCCCCTGCGGCATCATGGGATTGCACTGACGAGCAGGTTGATGATGATGAAGATGGAGATGAGGAGGAAGTGCAGTGGGGTGAAAAACAGAATGGAAGCATGGCAAACGAAGAGAAGAGCACACTGGTGCAGGCGGGAATGGGGCAGAGGACGTCCTCAATGTGGGCTGAATTTTTGGCATGGAAAAAACTGAAAGGAGAGAGCAAAAACAAGATTTGCATTTCTTGAAGGAAACAGCAGGGCGTGCAAGGCAGCAAAAGCACCGGGTTTGAGTTTTAGGTTCAAATGTCTCATGTAGTTGGAATCCTTGGCTCAAGACGGACAAAATGCATGCGATCGTCGCTATGTTAAATTTTTCCAGTATTTTGGAAAACCTACTTTTGCGAACAAGTCATAGGTTTTTGGCTCAATCAGAAAAAAAAACTTATTTGGTAAGTCTGATTGTCAATAATTATTTTTTTTAAAAACAAGTTGAAATTTCGTTTCACGGTCTTTAAAGGACAACTCCGGGGAATTTTTAAGTTAATCTTGATTGTTATACCTTTGTGAGTACAGTATATCGAAAAAAAGAGAACCGGATTGGTGCTTGAAACACTGAGCTGTTACAGTTAATGCCCAGAGCCCCCACTCAGCTAAAACGGCAGTTATGGGGGCATAATCGTAAAAGGTGTCTTTGTGCCTGTTAAAGGTGCACTACGCAACTTTCCGTCCGCTAGAGGGCGCCTATTCTAAACAAAGGCGATTGACAGGCGACTCGCTCAAACACTATGCTGAAATGTCCCGGTCCTTAGTTAAAATAGCAATTTTCTCACAATTTACAAATAGTTGGAAACATTTAGGATATTGTAGGTACTCAACTGAACAAAATATATAACACTGGCCTAGTGGTTTTTGGATATTTTACTGCAAAAATACTACATAGTGCACCTTTAACAGACACAAAATACAATTAAAATGTCTGTCCAACATGACAAAGAGATGTGTTTAGCCACTTAGCCATTGTTTAAATTCACCTGTTTTAGACGGCTAGCTGTAGGCTTGCGCTGAAGTCCCACGGGAACTCCGTTTTAGTTTAGTTAGAATGTGAGTTCCCCGTGGGAACTCACATTCAATACTGAGAACCGACGAGCCGATGAGCAAAGCAATGAGATCACTCTTCACACACCAACGCTCTTCCCAACTGGACTATTTGCCTTTTTTTCCAGCTACAAGGGCGTTCCCACGGGACTTCAGCGCGAGACTACAGCTAGCTGTCTAAAACACTATTTAGGTGAATTTTAACATCGGCTAAGTGGCTAAAGGTATCTTGTTGTCATGTAAGGGCCCTGTTAATTTTTTCTATAGACTGTACTCACAAAGGTATAATGATCAAGATTAACTTAAAAATTCCCCAAAGTTGTCCTTTAACGCCCGTTCGAAGGTGGGAGGTGCCACTTTTACTAAAATGGCTATAATCCATGAACAGAATGAGATTTTCACCAAACTTGCCGCACATATGTAAGAACTCATTCTGTGGTCGTGTGAAAAAGAATGTGGCGAATGGTCAATTGGTGGCGCTATAACATGGCTATAACTACACAATCCTAAATCTGATTGACTTGAAAATTGGCATGTGGTGTCTTCATCCAAGGTGCCAAGACCGCCTTTGAGGACATTCACGTATCTCAAAAAATGTGGCTGGCAGCGGCCAATGAAGTTTGAGAAGCTACCAGACAAGGTTAACGGAGTCTGATCGGAATGAAACTTGCTGGGCCTGTTTTAGAAATTTAAAAGAAATCAGCCACTGTGTGGTGCCTTCACATTAGTCATGTGCATAAAGGATTGTATAAAACAATTTTTTTTGCACATGTCCATGCCTATAACAGGGTCATTTAGAAAAAGGGGCATGGCAAAAAATACACACAAGCCTATAAATCCTAAATAAAAACTCAAAACTTCACAAAATTAGGTGAGCACATGCGACATGAGCATGTAAACTTTTATGGAGAGCTGACTGTAGGTGGCACTATAACTGTTAAAAAGCTTTAAACCATATATTTCCTTACACTGTAAAAAATTATTTAGTAAAAAAAACTGGTTAACTGGTTGCCTTAAAATTTTGAGTTCATTGAAATTAAAATTTTGAGTTAATACAATGAACATTTTTTGAGATTCGACAACCTTTATTAAAATATTATTAAACGATGTTGTAAGCATATTGTGTAATTGTGTGTGTTTTATTTCTGATGACGCAGTGAAACATGCCAAATAGTACTATTTTCATGATTTATCAAATTTTTTATGTGGTTCAGATACAATAATATTTTGAGTTTCTA
Source organism: Pseudorasbora parva (assembly GCF_024679245.1). Classification (NCBI taxonomy): domain Eukaryota; kingdom Metazoa; phylum Chordata; class Actinopteri; order Cypriniformes; family Gobionidae; genus Pseudorasbora; species Pseudorasbora parva. The sequence goes on from NC_090176.1 coordinate 46,814,425, forward strand.
TTTATTAAAAACAAAGTTCCTTCATTGTATCAACTCAAATTTTTAATTTCAATAAACTCAAAATTTTAAGGCAGCCAGGTTACTTACTTTTTTAAGTTAAACCAACAAAAAACAACCAATTTTTTTTACAGTGTAGTAAATTGGCTGTAAATGATCTTTTCCATCTATGATAGATTGGTTACAGGCTAAAGGAACCTAAAAGATAATATCTTTTTATGCATGTGCTTAAATGTCTTAAAGCGCTTGAATTGATGCTCACAGCTATATTTCATATTATAAATTACTTTTAATATAATAATTTTAATTAAATGTTTATAAATTCTGTTGTTATTGCAATTTTACTCGTTTTTAAAACTACTAAATGGATAGAAGTTTTAGTTTTCAATTTGAGTTTTTTTGTACTTAAGCAGTATCTGTGTTTGAGATGCTGTTTCCACCAAACCCTAAGCATTATGAGCCACTTGCGAATGCTGTAAAAACAAGAAGGAAAAAAACATGCCAATAGGGAGAGAAATGAGAGCACGAGTCTGAGGGGTGGTAAAGGAAACGAGAAAGAAAGACTGCAGGTGCTAACTGAGATTTCAAGGAGTCTTTGAGAAAAAACATCCACCTGTTCAAACACACTTGTGCGTTAGCTACACCACAAAACCAATACGGCAGCTGTGGGAGATCACTTTTGCATTGAGAGGACACCACCGTCATCAACAGCCTGTGGATCTAAATGAAGCTCTGAGACAGCTGAGGGCAGTCTGGATTATTTTATTTGTTCACATTTGCATTCATTTACATGACATTTGTTTAAGACTGACATTGTGTCCCAACCAGGCGACGCTTGAGTTTGCAGCGTCAAGTAATTTGCCTGTCCACAATGAAAGCACAAATGATGTGCGGCATGGCGCAATAACAGCCAAACATAAAATGTTTATATAAATATTAGTGCTGTCAAAGCAATTAACGCAGGATCTGTTCCCCCCCCCATCTTTCATGCTTCAACAAACAATAACACAGCATTATGCCAAAATCAAGGTCTTTTATGTTTAGTATCCTTATTACTCTTAATATTTAATAATAATAATATATAAAGGATATTACTCTTATCCTTATTATGTTTAGTCTTTAGCCCAGGATACACTGCACGATTTTAGCAATCCTATAACATCATTACAAATCGCACTGTGCAACATGGATTTATTAAACTTGGGTGCGACCATAGACCGTAAAAAAATACGTACGACATGCATGTACGATGATGACACCTATTGACTCGTAGGCTACTATGCGAGTTTCTATAGAAGAATAAAATGTCATCAGGAAAATGTCATCAGCAACAAAAAGACGATGAATGAATCACACTTTGGCAGTTGTAGTTTTTATGTGGGCTGAAAAAAAGAGGACAGCGAAAAAGGAAGGGAAAAGAGCTTGAGGTAAGCATTTTTAAGTTTCAGCGGTATGACGCTTCATTTTTTTTTTTTTTAGCATTTTTATTGGCTGGTCAGTAGAGGCCATAGCAGCAAACACACTGTGAGATGATCATGCTGAATTTATGACACTGTCAGCAAATTATCGCAGGCTATCTTTGGTCGTTAGACCGTGACAATGGCCGTCTTTGAACCTCTCTCACTGTATGACATAGGACCAACTAGGACAGCCGAAAATCGTGCAGTGTGTCCCGAGTATTCAAAATGAATTAAATAAAGTCTTAAATGAATGCTGTTTTATACATTTTGATTGACTAATGCCGAATTCACACTGCGCGATTTTAGCCCCAAGATTCGTCGACAGGTTTTTGAAATTGCTGGTAAATGCCCAAAATTATAGGCAAATATGTGAGTTTTTTGGCATGCTAAATATCTGGACCTGTCGGCGATTCAAACTCACAGCAGGAGTTTGAATCACCGACAGGTCCAAATATGTCCTGTGTGAAATGAGTCCAATTGGAAAAGCAAGATACAGGGCAGCAGGATGTTCAGGGAGGAGTTATAGACCAGAATATCAGTATTTTAATAGATATATTTACAATTACATCAAATAGAAACAAAGCACAAACATTTGCTTGACCAGTTGCAACAGCAACACATTGAAAAATTATTTATTTACCTCCAACTTTCTTTGCAGAACACTGTCCTTGATCCCCGCATCTCCCCAACCATTTGCTCCCCCATAATCGTATTTTCTTTTTGGATCGCAAGCTTTCTGCAATATATATTTTTAACAACAGTTCCAGACTCTGTGCGAACTCAGGTCTGACGCACGCGTGATCTCGTGTTGTTTCCTTGTTACTTCTCGTGTGAGTTTGGTTTTGAAACTTAGTTTGCAGATAGTATAGTCATGCAATGTGAAACCCTGTCACAACTCATCGTGCAGTGTGAACACAGTAGGAACTCAATGCTGCCCCAAATAGTCATGCAGTGTGAAAAGAGCAGTTATCCGACGAGTTTGAAAAACGTGTGTGCAGTCAGAACGCGCCATTATTTACAATGCTAAATGCACTCTTTTCTGAAAGTTTTTTTTTGAGTATGGCCCTGTTTGTTGTCATAAAGGGCGACGTTGCTAGTATGGTCACTTCTCCCGGATGAGCGCGTGCACACACATCAACCAGAGCGAGAGTAAGAGCGTGCCCATCAACAAGCTTTCTTCGGCTTATAGGAGCCGTTGGCAGTGTTGGCATTTTGTTTTTAGACCACGAAATCAACAGTGACACTAAAGAAGTGTGTTTTTGGTAGAGGGAATGATAACCTTGTTTCGCTTCCAAAAGTATCAGTGTTAAGGAAACAGTGGATGCAGTTTGTAAGTGTGTTTGTTTGTTCCTGGCATTTCAGTGACTAATGTTTTATAAACGGGGCTCAGTTCGATGCTAGATTTTCAGATTGTTTGAAACTAAAGGATGGAGAGTTCTCATTGATAAAAGATCCCGGTAGTGAGTGGAAACCAGAGGCTGTGAGTAAAACTGAATCAAATTTGTTGAATTGTTGACAATCGGCGCGCAAGAGCATATAATATAAACAAGATCAACGTATCGTGAATCAAAAATTAGCCATGGATAAATGCCATAAAACTGTTTGTGTGTGTGTGTGTGTGTGTGTGTGTGTGTGTGTGAGAGAGAGAGCTTCTGACTTTTCTGACGTGAGATGTCTTCACGAGCTTGGCTGTTTTCAGAAAGAATTGGTACAGTGTATCTGTCTTTTATAAATTTGATAAAAAGAAGGATGAAATTTGAAGGATGCAATACTAGGGACTTAAGATTAACATGAGTGGCAGAAACTGTGTGTTATGTACCCTTTTTAATGTTAATCAAAGAACAAAGGTAACGGCCTAAGGTAAATTACTACTACTGATTGAGGATTAAATTCACTGAAATTAAAATTGTATAGCTTTCAATTAAATTCATAACAATATGCCATTAAAGAAATATTTCAAATATAATGTATTTGTTGTATTCTACATTAATTTGGAGATTAACTATGAAATTATTACATTATAACATTTATCAGATGTATCATACAAATAAATAGTTAAAAAAAATCATACATTGTGTTTTCTGGATTTTTTTCTCTCACAGTGAACATGCACCTACGATGACAATTTCAGACCCCTCCATGATTTCTAAGTGGGAGAACTCGCAAAATAGCAGGGTGTTCAAATACTTATTGTCCTCACTATATATATATATATATATATATATATATATATATATATATATATATATATATATATATATATATATATATATATACAGAGAGAGAGAGAGAGAGAGAGAGACTTTTTTTTTAAAGGGTTGTTGCATGCGATTTCACTTCTTTAACTTTAGTTAGTGTGTAATGTTGCTACTTGAGCATAAACAGTATCTAAAGTTACAGCACTGAAAGTTCAATGCAAACGGAGATATTGTCTTTTAAAGTGATGGTAGTTTATTGCCTACAAAAACAGCCGGTTTGGACTACAAAATAGCTTCTTCCTGGGTTGGTGACATCATAAACCCTTGCTAGTCTCCTCATATGTGACTTCTGCCCGTAATGGGAAGGGGCGTGGCGTTTCCGGACAACCTGTGCTCGGCACTTCAGCCTGCCAATAAAAATACAGGAAACTACATTTGGCCATCTGACCAATCTAAGACCATTGCGTTTTTTGGAGGGATGAACCAAACGAGCCGTTCAAAGGACAGTGGAGACAGCGGTGTGGAATAAAGGTCAAATATAAGAAAAATACCGCGTTTAAAAAGAAAAGAAGTATTAAGACATGTTATACTGCGCCCCATAAACACAACCAAGCCTAGAAAAAAACACCCCTTTAAATTGATTGATTGGCAGCAGTAATAAATATGTTTTTATGGAATTATGTAAGGCAGCATTTTGGACCAATGATTTCTAGGTGGGGGCGGGGCAACTCAGTGTGGTCTGAAGAAACAAAGGCCATGCCATCGATAGAATGTTTCATCTAAGCCACAGGTTTACATGTAAGCTCTTACTTTTTGTTTTATCATAAAATCATCCTAGATGAGCAATTTAGCAATTTATAAAATGTTCATGTGCAGAAAAAGGTTCTTGACTTTAGGTACTTAGCTATAATTAATTAATTAATGATATATTTATTTTAAATGTTTTTAATGTTTTTGACAGAAGTCTCTTTTGGTCACCAACAGTGCATTCATTTGATTTAAAAATACAGTAAAACAACAATATTCTGAAATATTAAATTTCAAATAATTTTAAAATGTAATTTATTTCTGTGATCAAAGCTGAATTTTCAGCATCATTACTCAAGTCTTTAGTGTCACATGATCCTTCAGAAATCATTTTAATATGATGATTTGCTCCTCAAGATAATATTGTATTAATATTACAGTTTAATCTATATTATTTATTGTATTAATATTACAGTTGTGCTGCTCAATTTGGAAACGGATTACTTTTCAGGATTCTTTGATGAATATAAAGTAAAAAGGAAAGTTTTTATTTAGTTTGAAAAACAAATCTTTTAATAGTATAAATGTCTTTACTGATACTTTTGATCAATTTAATGTGCCTTTGTTAAATAAAAGTATTCATTTTTATTTAGAATCTTTCTGCCACCACACTTTTGAATGGTGGTGTATTTATTTATTTAATATGCCCGAGAAATAAGTTCTCAATATTCAAAATATTTTGCTTGGTGCTTTAACATCAAAATGCCAAAGCTATAAATAAATGCAACCATCTTGATTGCAAAACATCTATTAGAAGCAGAACTGCAACTGGATCAGATAAATCATTTGTCAGACGCCCTCAGACTCACAGTTTTCAAATGAAAAAATGAAAAACGGCAATTTAAGCATGTAACAGCAAATTCCAAAAGAAACTTGCAAATATCATGCATACTAAGCAAAAATATGTATTTTTTCATATTTAAGCCCTTACATGAATGTCAGAAAACAGAATGAATATTTAACAAGCTTAAGCTGAAATGAAACTGCAGCAGTTATTAGTGGTCATGCTTTTACATTGTGAAAAGGAAGTTTAGCCCATGCACAGCAGAGGAAACAAGACACGCAAGTCACTGCTAATAAACCCAGCGCGAGCCTTCTCACAAGAAAAACAACCCACTGAAGCAGACACATCTAACCAAACCAACCACCGCTCAGTGCTTTTCACAAAGCTCTCTTTCAAGTTCAGATGTTCAGTAAACTGATATCAGCAGAGTGTAAATTCACATACCTTTCTTCTGATGTCTGTGAACTGCGAGAAGAGCAGCGACAGATAGAAGGACAGCTCCAGTATGTAGTAGTAATGCAAGTCCACGGTTAACGGCTATAAAAGTCATACACAACATTGTGAACACAACACAAAAACACATTGGCAGTGGCCCTAATAAGGGTTTTGACACCTCAGAGCAAGGATTTCCAAACTTTTTTTTTCAGGTGAAAAAAATATTCAACCAACACATCTGCATGTTGGTTAATGGTCACGACATGCTGGTAAATAAAATATTTCATCTTAGAAATGTTTTTTTGTATTTTTTATTTAAAATAAAAAATAATTATATAAATTAAATTATATGTTATAAAGTGTATATATATATATATATATATATATATATATATATATATATATATATATATATATATACATATATACAGAGGTGGAAAGAGTAACAAAATATTCTACTCAAGTAAAAGTACTGTTACTTCAATGAAATTTTACTTAAGTACAAGTAAAATTACTGGTCTAAAAATTTACTCAAGTAAAAGTAAAAAGTAGCTCATTTAAAATGTACTCAGAGTAAAAGTTACTTAGTTACTTTTTTAACAGTGGGGGTGGGGGACTCTCCCCTGTAGGGTTGTGATAGGATGAGATTTTCACGATATGACAACTATCTCAGAAAACATCAATTAAACATTTACTGTACCTATTATTAAATTATGGTAATTATAACTAGTTAAAATTATGTTAAATGAATGAAGAAGATTGGTCTTTTTTTATTTGGTTGAACAAATGCTTTATTATAACAAACTTAAAACCACTTGTTTATTTTGTTTATCAAAATTTCAATAAAACATGTCTAATAAACTAAATTCAATAAATTATTATGAATTAGATTAACAACTTTTTATCATTAATTCGTTAATGTTTAAGAATAACAGAGTCCATATGTAGTAGACGGAGCAGCTCATTCACAGAGAGAGAACAAGCAGATCATATATTCATATAGCATTCAATGTGTAACGAGTAGAAATATAGTGTGGCCCCTTTAAGAGCTGCGCGCGGCGCTCCCTGAAAATGAGTTCTGCATCTTGTGTGTGTGCGCACTGAGTTTTGAGCTCCCATGTGTGGGGATTATTCTGTTTTTCTGTTGCTAACAGTCAGTTATTTTGTTTTATTAAGTAATGCTGTGGACGGAAATGGAGTTTGTGATCAGAGTTCAGCGGGAAATAAAGCGCGATCTGTCTGACGTCAATCGCCTCCGTGTTTGCATCCACTCCAGATATATATTAAGTGAGCTATCCGCATTTTTCCCCCGGACACAAGCGTTACAAATGTTGTGCTTCAATGTTCACAGACCATGTCGCGATTTGATTTATTTCTAAGGCCTACAGCTCTACAATCGAGTTTTTCGTTCATCCACCAGTTTGCGTGTATTACACAAAATCTACGTTATAATGTAAAGTTAATGTTCATGACTGGATTCCGGGATTCGCTCTGCGTCACAGAAATCAATCGGCCTAAGTTATAAACATACCTTTATTTGCACAAAGGGATGTGTGCCCGAACATGTTCTATGTGTTTCTTCATTTGCATCCACCTTTTGTGCAAATTTGATATCCTCCAGGACAACACCATGTTATTTTTTTTCTATATCCAAAGTATTTCCACACTAGCCAGGGGTTCACGACGGCGTTTTGCTTTCACCTGGGTCTGCGTCACTGACGTCTGTCTTGTTCGTCTCCATCTGATATTTGCGCGCATGTTCTCTCCCGCGCCCCGCGCCCTCTATTCAATATTAGTCATTTCCGGATCGCGTTTTTTTTCCCTCCACTCTTTGCATTAATGATTTATTTTTACTCAGTAACGGATGTGGTTTAAAATGTAGCGAAGTACAATACTTTAATCAAAATGTACTTAAGTAAAAGTAAAATTACAGATTTTTAAAACTACTTAAAAAAGTAGAAGTACACAGAAAAACTACTCAATTACAGTAACGCGAGTAAATGTAATTCGTTACTTTCCACCTCTGTATGTATATATATATATATATATATATATATATATATATATATATATATATATATATATATATATATATATATATATATATATATATTTTAACCCTAATTTAGGGCAATAAAAATGTAAGAATGTTACTATTTGATTCTATTTGACTACAATTTTAAAGGGAGTAAAGACATCATGAAAGTAATCCATGAGACTCGAGTGGTTTAACCTCAATTTTATGAAGCGACGCAGGTGCTTTGAAAAAACACCATTGTGGTGGTGCATTGTTGGAGATAAAAATTTTATATAATTTTTTTTCTCCCTCAAACAAAGCACCCATGACACTTTACGTCTTTACAACCTTTCTGGGACTTTAAAAGTGTCAGTTGTGTAGCTGTTAATCGAGGGACAGAAAGCACATTTTTCAATTGGGTTCTGAAGATGAATGGAAGTCTTATGGGTTTGGAACGACATGAGGGTGTGTAATTTTTGGGTAAACTATCCCTTTAATGTCTTGCCAGGCAAAATTATTAGTAACTAAGGGATCTAAGGCCTTGTTTAAACCTGGTATCTGATCACAAGTAGATACAGGTTTGAACGGTCTCAAACAACTTGAGCTTGTCCACTTTCGACCACTTCCAGAGGTAGTCCAAAACGCATTTGACCGGATAGCTTTTTACAATATTGACACTCATGTGGTCGAATGTGTTCGAAAAGCCACAAAAGACCATCTACTCTCCACCTACATGACCTAATGAGTAAAAGTTATGGGACGCGCGCTAGCCAGACGGGATTTAAACTTTGTTGACTAGAGACCCAAGTTTGGTCTGAAGACAAAAAACGTACCATGCACAATGTTCTCTCCCCATCCCTGATTTCTAACACACACTCACAGTGTTCGCCGCCAGAACAGAAACGAAAGCTGATGCTCTCCGTATGTTTTCCCCAGCCTCTTATTTTGCATTCATATGTAAATTGCGTGAGCTTATTTTGTACATTAGATCTGAAAAAAATGTACCCACCCATAGACCCTCCCCACCAGAACAGAAGGGGTTGAGAGTAGACAAAAAAGACTCCTTCTTCCCCCATCGAACATATTGTAGGCTATTACAATTTCTATGTCCAAATTACCATTACACATACACGCAACAATGATATGCCATTTGACCCATCACGTCACCACCACTGCGACATTGAAACTTTTGTTGATGCCTCTCGTAGCGCAGATGGAGCGAGCGTTGCAGGAGTAGCAATGGATGAAGTAAAAGTAAAGTTGGTGAGTGGAGTAGCTATATGAAATTGTTGACAATGAGTCTTTAAAGGCACTTTTGCCTGTTTCATTAGCCCATTCATGACGCTGTTGATGTTAAGAGAGGTGCAGGATAAAAAATAAAGCATTTTAATTTGAATGTTTAGCGTGTGTGATTTATCGCGGGCACGGGTCGGGTAACGGGCCAAATATTAATGGGTCTGTACGGATTTAATTTTGATATTTTCACGGGTCGGATCTGGTGCTAAACCTTGCGGGTACGGGCGGGGGCGGGTCTCCAAAAATGGACCCGTGCAGGACTCTGGCACAGGTTTTGTGCCATTGACCAGTCTGGAGCCCTGCAAAACGCATCTTAATACCAGGTGTAAACACGGCCTAAGAGGCAGAGAGGGTGGAATATGGTCTGTTTTTTCTCAATTTCAAAGAACCTTTACTAACATTTACATAGTCCGTGGATCTCAGAGAAAAAAGTATAAAAACGGCATGACCGAACCCTTTAACAATTATGATTGATGTAACAGACAGTATAAATGTACCTGATAGGGGTAATTGTACCAGCACTCTCGGGTGTTCCATAGCCACGGGGTCTTTAAAATCAAAAAGAGAGAGACAAATGATCTGCAGAGCTTTTCACAAAATACACAAGATAATGCCTTTTGAAAGAGCTTTTGAATTCTGCTGTTTACATCAAAGCATATAAAAGACCGAAAATACAATCATTATACTCAATGCTACATCATTTTTTTCCTCCCACGATGAACCACATTACGTAGGAAAGTTAGTTGGCATCAAAGCCTGGTATTGTGAAGCTGATGATTTCCTGTGAGATCTGCTGTTGTGCTTTGAGAATGCTGACATGATCAAATCTAATGCAGCTCTTGGCTAATTAGCTACATCACAGCATCTTTCTCAAAGGCCACATAAGAAAACCTTGAAAAAACTGGCATGACTCTGGACAGACACCTCATGCTTGAACATAAAATGATTTTAGCACCATTACTTTCTCTAGAGTTAAACTAAAATCTGAGCAAAAACTATGGTAAATTCTCATCAGGGCCAGTAGAATCAGTGTCTTAATTTAAAACGTTCATGCATTGTATGACCAACTATCAGCTTTTCTTTTTTATAAAATCTATTCAGTACTAACACTATTTAGTTTGTTTGGTTCAAGGGTTCAGAATCTTCACTGAGAACTTATTTCAAATGCCTATGCAGAACATAAATAGTGAACAACACTTCCAGAACTAAGGCTGATGAAAAGGTCGATGGTCACGTTTGTGTCCACTTTTGCGTTATTGTTTTGCATTGCATAAATTAAAACCGATGGCGAGTAACAAACGTGCTCTGCCTAGTCACTCCAGGTATCTGTTCTTCACTATCTGCTCAACCGTTCTTCACCCAGGATGAGCTGTGTCTGTATTGGGTTTATGTCAGCCCACTTGCCTGGTTCTATTAATAACACCAGCAGGAGAAATCCGTCCCATCTGCAGTAAATTAAATCATTCAGTAGAAGGCTTGTGTGTGTGTGTGTGTGTGTGTGTGTGTGTGTATATATTGTATATACATTATATACTATACATTAATATATACATATTATACATATATAATATAACCTTATTAATCAGTCTTTTTGCTTCTCTCCATAAACTTTACAGATTACTGCATTAAAATCATATCCCAGCACTGATCATGAGATCCATTAACTCCATTTGCGGTGGATCGTGCAGCCCAGTTTGGAACAACATGAGGGTGAGTAAATAATGGCAGTATCTTTATTTCTGTGTGAACTTTCCTTTAATTGCTTCATTAAAGAGTCAAAGAAGGGGCCAGTTCTGCCAAACATGATTACTTGGAGGGAAATAATCTCCATTATGGATAGACTGATGAATTATGAATAGATTTATGAGAGGAAGGGCAGAGAGAGAAAGAGAGTTTATGGCTGTTGTCTCTCGCCGCACAGTACGACGCAACAAATAAAATCAGAATCAAGTCAAAGCTGACGTCTCTCTAACTTCCTCTTGTTTGCATGTTCGCTCCACAAAACCCCACGAGATGATGAAAAGCAGTACGAACAATAACTGCATGCGTGCTGCATTTTGTAGTCGTGATCCTAAATAAGTAAATAAAAAAACTGTGACACTCCATCTATTTGATAACGCTGTTTAAAAGACAAAGCTTCTCTGCTCGACAGCATTCTGTCACCAACTCGTGTTTTATGGGAACAATAAGACTGAGGGAAAAACAAAAAATAGAGGATGTATCAACATGCCAATCATAAAAGATTTACTGCTTCACATTGACTATAAAATTTTCAGTCAAAGTAGATTGTTTACCTTCTTCAGGAACCGCACACCATAAGTAAATATGTACAGGTAAAACGTGAATCTCCACCTGTGAAGAAAACACACAGAACGGTACATTCAGAAGCATGCTGACAGTATTTTATTGTGCATTATTACTGCATCTTTTTTGAAGCAGAAGCAGAAATGTAAACCGTTGGAGATGGGGGGAGGTGAACGCGGCGATCAGGTTAACCCCACTCCTCGGGCTGAAGTACTTCAAAAATAATTAGGAATTCAATGTGCAAGATGTCCTATTTCTTACGTCCTACTGTTACCGTGACAACACATCCTCCATAACAAAGGACATGCTGACCTGAGCTGATATAACGTCATATTTTGGAGGTGCCCTCCATAATTACCATTAAAATGAGTGCACTGGCTGCAGCGTTTAATGCATAACAAACAGATTCTGCAAGGATGCATAAATTGATCAAAAGTGACAGTAAAGATTTTTATATACAGTTTTATATACTTTGCAAAAGCCACTTAAGCCAGTATTTTTCAATCGAAGGTGGTACTTGGCTTGTATGGCTATCACAAGACCAAGCTTTTAAGATTGAACATTGATCTATGGAGTCTGCTCTGTATTCTCTGCTCTTCTGGGCGGCAGTTGCTCAGTGGTTCATGTAGGTTGTCAACAAACCGGAAGGTTGGTGGTTCGAACCCCGGTTCCACCTGACCAAGTGTCGAGGTGTCCATGAGCAAGACACATAACCCCAAACTGCTCCCGACGAGCTGGATGGCGCCTTGCATGGCAGACACCGCCGTCGGTGTATGAATGGGTGAATGTGAGGCAACATGTAAAGCGCTTTGGATGGCCATAGGGTCTGTTGAAAGCGCTATATAAATGCAGTCCATTTACCATTTCTCTGCACAAGAGACGTGATTAAAGGGCATAGTTCAAATGACTCAATTGAACAGTCCTTCAACCAATCAGACCACAAGAGCCGTGATCAACGGGTAACGACCCATCCTTTTCTATCCGTCATTGTGTTAAAGCCACTAATAGTGTGCCAGGAGGATAAGCCAGGCTGTGATTGGTTCCCGAAAAAGTGTAAAGGAAGCAGGATATAAATATCTACAGGTTTCCGGCAGATCAGGCTGGGTTTACCCAGTTTAGTGCTTAGCTTGAAAAGTTTGACAATCACTCCCATAGAGTATTCAGACTTTCAGAGGTTGATGGATGGAAAAATACTCCAAAAAAATTGGGAAAAGGTTACATGAATCAGCAGTGTGTGTGTGTGTTTGTGGTGGAACAACTGATTTACGGTGACTCATGCAGATGACATGCTGAGAAAATAGAGCAGTGCTTTTTTAACTGGTTTTGGTTCAGGACCCAGATTTTACATTCAACATCGGCAAACTATAAAAAAAGGTCCTTCAAATCAAACATTAAAGCTTATTAAGGGGTCATATCATGAGAAATTAAAGTGACCATTTTTGGAGGGTTTGTACTAGTTTTAGCCTCTTAAACTCCAAGGACCCTGTACAGGGACAGGAATGACATCGTCATGTATATACTTTCCGTCTGTGGAGGAGCTATGATGTCATATGTGGTACCATTTGAAAGCTTAGAGTCTCTACTTTCTGGCATTTGGCATTTGGCTTACTTTGGCATTTGTTTTACACAAAGTAATGTATTTACACTAAATTTCTCTGGTGCCATTTCCGCCTGGATTTGGCCTACCCAAATTGAAAAGCTTCCCATACACACATACAGTGGTCTAGGTTCAAAATGTTGGTGTCATTTTACAGGAAACCCTTTAAAGTTTCATAAAACACTGATAAAAGTGACAAACATGTAAGTATACGTTGTCTAAGCTGTTATAACCCCCCCCCCCCCCCCCCAAAAAAAAAGTAGGCGCTTTTTGATTTTTATATATAAATTCATTTTTAAAAGTGTGTAACTCAGGCCCTGTGCGCTCTTTGACCCTGCAGACAGTTTGGGATGTTTCCACCATGTATAATTAATTTAATGACACTGGAATATTGCATTTATATCACTGTATATGGTGGTGGAGGGGGGTAGCAGGGTCGGGGGAGGGGGGAAAGGCGGGAAAAAAGGGGGGGTCATCCCTTCAGACCCATTTGAATAAATCTGTCATACAACATGACACAGACAAACTTATTTTTTCCACTATTTTCTGTAATTTAGTGGAAATAGCCCAAAATGTCTGAAAGTTCCTAGAGCACACAGCTTTTCGATTCATGATATTGTGAAGTATATGGGGGAGAGACCCCTGACATGATTGTAAAGCACTTTGGGTGTACAGAAATGCTAAGTGTCTAGAAACTTTGGAAAACCACTAGCCAAAGTCCCTGGTGAGCAAAAAACGTAAATGTCTAGCCCTGGTTGCATGGATGATGTATTTTTGTAGGCCAAAACCTAGAGCATTGTAGCGCTTTTAGTTCCATTGTGCCAAAGTCAGTCGCTTTTTTGAAAGGGTTTTTGGTTTAACGTCTGAAATAAGTGCTGTGTCCCAATTTGCATACTATCCGTCCAAAATAGTATTTGTAAATAGAATTAGTGTGTCCCAAAAAGTAATATGTTGAAATTAGTATTTCAAAGATACCCGCACGGTCTTCTATTTTAGTTTAATTTCATTCAGAATTCAAAGTGCGGATCGACGCGCATTTTAACGGCTGATATTACCCACAAACCACTGCGAGTTGGACGAGGATTTGATTAGAACTACAATTTAAATGCGGATAAAAAGTGTTAAACTACAAACATGCCGGATGTGTGAGTCCTACGGTTAAGCAGAGAGCTTTAGATAAAGGGGTTAGGTGAGTGATCAATTATCCGTATTTGATGAAAAAGATATTTATTCAGTGTTTTCTACATTATAATTCACCTGCAGTAGCATTGAGGACAGGTGAGTGGATGTACATATCTAAGTGACAGAGTCCGTTAAAGATGAAGAAGTAGTATGTCCAGGCTTGCATACTCTTCTGCTACACACTCAAAAGTATGTACTTTTTCTTCACAAAAAGAGTACATACTTTTAGGAGGACGTAGTAAAAGTAGGCGAATTGTGACGCAGCAAAGGTCTGTGGTGAATTTTCATGTTAAGACTTATGATACATCAGTAAAACCTCCTCATATTTTTTTTTAAAGCTTTTACTTGTCTTGGCAAAATGGGATTATAGAGATTCTCAGGGACATTAAACATCATCAACAGATATAAACATAAACCCATATCTTCTCACTAGACGCTTTCTCCTTGCGATTTTAATTGCACATTCACACACTTTTCTAACTTTCAGGGAAAATGTTTTTTAAATGAAGATTTTAAAGAGTTGTCAGAGGCTTAATGATGGTGACATTGAAGTCATAATTCATTACATTTATATAGCGCTTTTCTAGGCACTCAAAGCGCTTTACATAGAAGGGGGAATCTCCTCAACCACCACCAATGTGCAGCATCCACTTGGATGATGCGACGGCAGCCATATTGCGCCAGAACGCTCACCACACACCAGCTGATTGGTGGAGAGGAGACCGAGTGATTAAGCCAATCAGGATAGGGGGAAGATTAGGAGGCCATGATGGACAGAGGCAAGTGGGCAAATTTGGCCAGGATGCCGGGGTTACACCCCTACTCTTTATCGAAGAACATCCTGGGATTTTTAACGACCACAGAGTCAGGACCTCGGTTTAACGTCTCATCCGAAGGACGGTGCTCTTTGACAGCATAGTGTCCCCATCACTATACTGGGGTGTTAGGACCCACACAGACCACAGGGTGAGCACCCCCTGCTGGCCTCACTAACACCTCTACCAGCAGCTACCTGGTTTTCCCAGTTGGTCTCCCATCCAGGTACTGACTAGGCTCAGCTCTGCTTAGCTTCAGTGGGAAACCAGTCTTGGGCTACAGGGTGATAAGTCATGCATCTATGGTGTCATTTATAGTGTAAGTTTAGCATTTTACTTCTGGTGATTTGTATTCAGATTTGTATTCAAACTTCAAAACTTCATGAGCCGAGTTATGAGATTATTACACTATTTTGTGCAATAGTTCAACAGCCAATGGAAAAATCCTATTGGGATTTTTTCTATGCTAACTTCTGGGTTGGCATACTAAAATACGTCATCACTGCGGCGCTCTAGTATGAACTAAAGAACTAAAGAGTCAGTGAGTGCAGGGGAATACCAGCTGAGTTACGCTAACGTGCCCTTTTTAACTTGCCCCTGTGGTTATAGAGCTCTCTGCCTGTGGTCAGTTTCCAAACGCAGACGTCTGTGCCAGCCGATACCTCCGAGATCAAAGCTGACAAAGAAGTGAGAAATAGAGTCTCGCAGCCAAACAAACACCTAACACAGACACGGCACGTTCCCTTAGGCCAAATGACTGCGGTTGCACAGCCCTCTGGGGTTTACCATGTGATGTAAAGCATTAATTACTGCTTTGATATTCACACAGACAGAACTCCCTGTCACTCCACATGAGAGATGAAAACAACATCAATTGAAGTTCCTTCCTTTAAGGCTGAGCTTCACTACAGACGGACACGGAGACCACCCACAGTAACATTCACCGACTGTCTGACGCATCGCACACACAGAACTGGGAAGTGCCAGTGAAAAATTGCAAACTATGATTAGATTCCACTTCCATGAGTCAGGATGCATCGGTTTTTATCAGTCTCATGTTTAAAAAATAGCCAGTTGACATTATGAATACTCGAAGGGAGAACTATTAAATCTGTGATCTGAAAACTAGCAAATGTGTACCGATTTGTTTTTCTGAGTCTGTGAAATAATCTGTACACACGGCAAACATTTTTATAAAAAATGGGCCAGGCCAAAAATGGTTTAGTGCTCTTTTAATGGTCTTAATCAAATCACTGGTCAGAGAAATTAGGCAAGAATTGCACAAATACCATAGATAAAGTAACTTTCCATGGAATGCAGGAACTGTATAATTAACAGCGCATACGTTAGCCGAAAACTAATGTGAACATCAACGTTTGTAAAACAAATCTTGCTCCATCCTTTCTTTACTTAGACTAGAACAGACAATCTGCATTAATAGACACAGTTTTAGTGGCCCACAGTTGATGAGCAGAAGTGTTTCAGTAAGACATGTACAGAATGTAAAACACAAAACGACGTATTTTGAACACCAGTTAGAAAATCTCTACATCAATAATTATTCATATGTACAGGTTGTGATTCTGAGAAGCTGCTGGTCCAAATAAACTGAGTACCGACCCGTCTTTCCAGAGCAAGAGTTCTTCTCAACTCAAAAAGTTCGTCTAACTCAGAGATTTGAGAAGCAGTCTTCAGTAAGCTGACGTGTTTGAGGGCGGCTCAAGCTTTTCACGAGCAGAAAGTGTACAACATAGGTGGGCATTATGCAAATGTATTTTCTAGTGGTGTAAAATCGTAACGCAGTGAGATTTGAAACACAAAAGACTCGTTTAGGCGGTTTAGGGTCGATTCTTTCTTTTGGGAGAAAATACATTCATCATGCACTTCAGACTGTACAACCTTGCAGAACGTTTACAGTCACAAACAGCTTTATTATACACTGCTAAAAAGGAATATCTGAAAACCCATAATAGGGGCACTTTAAATGTTTAATCCATGTGGTAAACTTGCCGACAGCTTCTTACAGGAAGAAGAATCAGTGTTTTCCACTTAATGTTAATGGCTTCAAACTGTTGATGAGTAGTAAATGTTTAAATGAGTTTAATGCAAGAACAAATATTCACTATAGGGTTCAAATCTGGTCTATGTCCTGGCCAAAACATGACGGGCAATTTGGGCAGGGGCATTATCTTATTAAACAATAACATCTGATCATTCATCTTTAGATAACAACTTTTTAATTGTGGGAAGCAAGTCATGCTGCAATATTCTCCTGTACGCCAAAGCATTAAATTACTTTTTTGCAGTGTAGCAGCTCACCAATATCAGCAGCTAAAAAGGCTCCCCACACAATGACACAGTCTCTTCCTCAATGCTTTATTGTGCTAGAGATGTATGTATTATTATTATTTCTAAGCAGATATTTGATATTATCAACATGCAACTCATGTTTCATTGTGATTCTTTATTTCGCACAAACTTCATTCTGTCTTTGATGTTTTTCTGAGACCGCAATTGCTTTTTAAGTAGTGTATTTGCTTAAATTTGCTCATTTCCAGACCAATAATGAAGATAAGTGTACTTTAACTGGACATATTCATTGCACCGTAATAGTAAAAAGTCTATGTGAAACAAGACAAAACAAGATGCGGTTTTATGTTGAAAGTATTGACATCTGTTCAGAAGTAATGAATGTAAAACCAAATGCTATTCATAATAATTTGGAAAGTAGGCTGGGGAAATATATGCTAAATAAAATCAATTTATCAAACAAAATAATACAGTTATAATAAGCAAAAATAATTTATTCCTGCGAATCCTATCCATTTTTATGGAATCAATTCAGAAGTCTGATTCAGTGACTCATTTACATTAATAAAAAGGTTTAGACTAATCTTTGTTAATTTAATATATATATATATATATATATATATATATATATATATATATATATATATATATATATATATATATATATATATATATATATATATATATATATATATATATATAATAATGTCAATATTATAGAAGCTACCACTCAGTCCTAACTGGAAGAAAGAAATGCATTTTCTCAGGTCATTATTTGAGAAGCTTTGGACGTCTTCCTTACAGCTGTTGTACTTGAAAGCACCAGACAGCAAATCAGAGGCTGTGGGCTTCAGCTGAAAACTGACCTTGAAAGACCTTGCAGAAGGCGCAGATACACCTATTCTCCCTCACCGAGTGGGATGCTCCGCTCTCAGACACTGTAGTTGATCAGTGATGCTGTCTGACAGGCCTCTGAGGCCATTTCTTAGGACGCCAATGGACCACGGAGCACAGAAACACCAGCTCTTGTTTACCCATTTCTCAGTAACTTCAAACTGATTCTTCCATTAAAGCTTTCGTGGTTGGCTTCTTCATAATCAACGGCTGAGAGAAAGAAAGATATTGTTTGGCTAATGAGGGGGAAAATAATCAATTTAAGCACACAGAAATGAAAGGGCAATTTTTTCTGTTTGGCATTATTTAACACATCATAATTCTGAGTCTTATTTTTGATCAATAGTAAAAACAAGCAGGAGTAATTTACCTAATTAGAGGTCAATGCAGTTGCCTGGCAACAGGTTAGTTAAACATTGGTGGGGTGGATAGAAAAAGATTTTCTTCACATGAATTTCGGTAAATTCGAAACATATTCATGGATTTAAAAAAAAATCTAAATTTAGGTTTAAAGCAAAAAAGAAGAAGAAGAAAACTCAGGAACTTTTTTAGGGAGAAAACTAAAATCCTATAAAGCAGATGATAAAACTATTACGCATAAAATTACATAACATTTATGTTTACAATACATTTTATCATTTATTTTATTATGTTTGTTATATATATAATCATGTGTTTAAGTTGTTAAAAAATCTATTGTTCAAAGGAGAAAATTTAATAAAAAGGGATTTATACTTCTGTAACCAATCTGTTGCATTCAAGTGTGCCGCACAAGTGCTGAAAAATGAAGCCAAAATCGCACCACAGGTGGCTGGTCCCAGTATAGATCATAAACCCCGCCCTCTCCAAGTAATCGAATGGGACGTGAGACAAACGAAACAATAAAATTACACTACAAAAAAATTGTTTCCAAAGATGGTTTGTGTTATTTTAGGTAGTTTTTATCACACTGATGTAAGTTTGTGAAATAAGTTTGGTTTTTAGTTGGTTGTTTGATGCTATAAAAATGAGGGGGAGGGGTCCTCATGAGTATTTTCAGGAGTAGATTGGAGCTTTAACTTTAATTTCTACATTTCCATAACTGTTTATTTCACACCGACATAATGAGTTGTTCCGCAGTAGGGGTGTCCATGGTTAACCGATTGACCGATTAACCGTTAAAAATTGCGTAACCGAGTAAAACATTTTGCTCGGTTAAGTGGCGTCAATGACGTGCTTTGAATTTAGTTGTAATATATTTTTGCACCCCTAGAGACCACCAGAGCGTTCCCAGACATTTGTAATATCCACAAGAAGAAGTCATGACCCGCTTTCTAAGCGGGCAAAGAAAAATACAGCGTGGGATCGCTTTAAAAATGAGAGTGACGGGGCAAAATGCAAGTATTGCAATGCAGTGCTTACCGCATTTTTCAGGCTATAAGTCGCTCCGGAGAATAAGTCGCATCAATCAAAATATGCGTCATGAAGAGGAAAATAACATAAGTCGCACTGGACTAAAAGTCGCATTAGGGCAGAAGCAGAAGCAGAAGCAGAGCGGGAGCCGCGCGCGCTGTGCATAACGGATCAGAAGAAAGAAAGTTTGAAGGGAGAAACTTGTGAATGACTAGAGAAAAGCAGAGGTTACTTTAACTGTAATGAAGAAAACAAAAAAAGCTAATTGCGGACTGAAAGCAAGATGGCCAGAGCTGAAGGGACGAGTCCACAGATGCTTGAACTCTCTGCCGGGAAAGGCTCAGCCGCACGAGTCAAACGCTGTGTGAAATGTGAATCATTCTCGGCTGCATATTTTACTACATGCCTTAATCATGCAGGCGCCCTCGCGGCCACTTGCATTGCTCTGTGAACTGTAGCGCGCATCTCATCCTAATTTAACGAAACTCAGCGTACGCCTCACAGACATGAAATATATCTTAAGAAAGCTTGAAATGTCTTTTAACAATTTAAAACGAAAAGAAATAGGCTACTCTCTGTTTATGTAATCCATGATGTGCATTTCTCTCTATAGGCGCGTTCACTACGGAGATGGCGGTCGTCAAATTAATAAACTAAAAATAACCCTGACGCACACTATGGTTAACCGAGTATTAACCGCTAAGGGCCTCGGTTAACGGTTAATGAAAAACTTGAAAACGTGCAGCCCTATTCTGCAGTAAACTGTGCTAACTGATTCTGCGGGAGTGCGGTGTGGGTGAGGTCTTGATACCACGGCTTCACTTCACGCTCACTACTGCGCATACTCCATAACACGGGCGTCTTTTCTACAATAGAAGAGGGTGTAAGTGTGTCATCCATAGTTTTTTACAATCTATGGTTCTGTAATATAGTTCTAGAGCGGCACGATTCATTGTTTAAAAAAAATCGCGATCTCAATTCAAATTCCCATGCAATCTCATTCATGACTACAATTCTGTTGAAGCTTTGACAAAATCAGCCAGAGAGAACATTCATGTTTTTTCAAACACACAGTGTCGTTATTTCTGTGTTACAAATATTCATATTATCACAAAAGTACTCGGATAAAAGTTTAGCCTATACTTCAGACATAAACACTACAACAGCGACAATTACATTGACTGTTAAAATGTATTTGTCATTGAATCCTTCATTCGAGAGATTAGAGAGTAGTATTGCATCCTTCATATCTCCGAAAAGTCTTTAGTTTTATTATATTTATAAAAGAAATATAGACTATACCGAGTCTTTCTGGAAAAAACTGAGCGCCTGGAGGCGTATCGAGTGGGGGGAGCTAAAGAATGATGATCGCGAACAAAGCGGTGACGTCCTCAAGCGTGGAGAAACCCATGGCTATCGATCAGATTCAACTAATACAGATAATGGTCCAGAATCATCCGGAGGCTGAAATAAATTGAACAGGAGAAACAGCAACAGCAGGACGTCCGTCTCTGTGGTATGTACTGTATTTAGTGGCCTGTCAATTGTGTGTGTTTACTCGCAGTTTATGAGGACATGATTCGGTTTATGGACTATTGTATGTGACTAAACCTTAGCAGTAGCAAGCAAAACGGTTTTGCACGTCAGACTAGTGTAACGTTATACATAGAACAACAATGGAGTAACCGTTAGCGCATTTGAATGACGAAGCACGCGATCGTGTCGTTTACTGATGTTCACTCACGTGACGATAGCCAACAGCAGAGACATTTGAAGTTGATTTACTCACCGGCTGCTTCCAAAGCAGGACCGAACCTTTATCGCTGGGACCGCTCCGTCAAAAACACACTTCTTTGGTATGATTTGGTGAAGTCCTGACAGCAGTGGCGTGTAAATCCACTTTGCGACACGACTGAAGCGATGTTGTGAAGCTTCCCGTCATTTCTGCGTTCAAATCGGGTCAAATGCAGCGCTGTCTTCCCGGAATGCTGTGCTGAAGAGTTGAAGTCGCTCGACGTCACTCATAGGAATAAAGTGGAGCGCGGAGTGTTTATGGCTCAGTATGCATGGAACAGCATTTCACCCCCCCCTTTAAATACAGTATGTCAAAAGTCCCTGGATGGTCTACTATTTCCGGTAGATTTTCAAAGTCTGTGCACATTATAACAGGTTATATTGCCTTCAAACCATTGCGCTTTGGAGAAGGATTCAGTTCAGAACTACAAACATGAATAAAAAGTATTAAACTACAAAACATGGCGGATATAGCTGCATTTCTCTCTGATATGGTAGAAAATTAAATGTGGAGGACTTGAACTGTGAGAAGACATTTGACAGGCCAGTTTAAGGTGACAGGATGTGACAGTGAGAAAAGCATGTTTTATGACGTGATAGTATGTCCTGAAGCTTGTCTACTCTATTGCTACACACTCAAAACTATGCACTTTTTCTTCACAAAAAGAGTACAAACTTTTAGGGCAAAGAATGTCATATTTATAAGCGTGACATTGAATCATTCATTCAAACCAAATTACAGTTACAAACAATCATTACAATCATTTAGGAAGAGAAGAACATTTTAGAAAAACTAATGAACACACCATATATATATAAAACAGTGGGATATACTGTCTATGGCATTATGCAATAACCACATCAAAATCTTTTGTGAAGCTGCATCTGGTTGTTTTTGTACAACTCTGACAAAATACTAAACTGAAAATGCATAAATGCATCAACATAAATCTGACCACACAATCTGTGTAAACATTCAAGTCATTCAGTGTTTCTATGGAGACTAAAAATATACTTTATTCTCTGTGGTGGGTGTGAAATAATCCACTCTTTCGACTGAGCTTTCTATGAGATGTGATTCTTTCCTCGCAAAGTGAGAAAGAGGATCAAAAACGCACTGTCGAGGTTACACGGTTAATGAGAGAGATCTCAAGACTTCCTTATGCCAAAAAAAGAGAACTTCTGGTGGGAAAATGCCAATTAGTTGATTGCCAATTAAAATGCCAAAATACTCCACTGACGTTTACACTAGAACACTACCATACTATTTACTATTTGTGCAGGATATAGTATGCATACTGTGCATAATAAGAAAGCCTTCTGTATACGCACAAAGCACACCAATGATGACCTACCAGATTTGCCAAAATACAGTATGAAGTGTACTTGGTTGCCGTGGTTGGCTTGAGACCTTGACCTTTCCGTGTGATGCATGGACCACAAGATCTGGCACAATCAATAACGCTTTTAATTTCTTAGATGATAACTGGATCCCAAACAAATACGTACAGGTCACAATTATCAAATCTTAAATGCTGTGATTTAAATAAATAAATAAATAATCTCATGATCCGGTGTTTTCGGTCGCTCAGATGCTGAACTCTGCTGCTGCTCTGAGTTTGTGTTTTAATTTAATGTGCATTTGGGAACGATCTTGTATGAGAATGAGAAGCGCTTATAACTGGTTGTTGTCAATAAAAAAGAAGCTTCAAGGGGGAAATTCACAGATGACAAATTGGGCCTTAGATAAAACTGGGCTGCTTATGTAATAGAAAGGCAAATATAATAACTTAATAAAAATAAATAAATAACTACTGGACTAAACTTAAAAAAAAAACATAATGCACTGGGTATGTTGACTTCCAAGTAGGGTTGGGTACCGTTCACATTTTAAACTTTTTTCGGGACTTTAGGGATACATCAATATCGTAGAAACTGTAATTAATTTATAGAAGTGTTATTCACATTATGTCAGAGCTGCCGTGGTCTGCCATTGTATGTAATGTTTGTTTACTGTAATATTTACCAGTAAATAGTAGGCTATAGCTACAGTTAATTCATTGAATTCATAAAAACAACCATAGTTTATTACATACAACTCACAATATTATGAAAAGATTTCTCATAAATTATGTGTTGTGTATTTCTGTAATTTAAATGAAGACATAAAACATTCATTTATCTTAATTAAAAAAAAAAAAAAAAAGTCAAACAAAGAGCTGCACAACTGAAATGTATACTGTTAAAATGTTTTGATCATTTATTATTACTACTACATTAGTGTTAGTATTATTATACTGAGATGTATCTAAATTCTTCTGTACAATAGTAATATATTTGTCAAGTTAAACCAAACTTTTATTTTGACGGTTTGCCATGAATACCTTTGAGTTTGTATGTTTATGACATGACAGTAGTTTTTCTCAAATGAAATGGTAAGATGCTCATGAAGCGACTCTCAGAGCGGCTCTGGAGATGACAGGCATGCGTTCGTGTCCTCGTAAGAGATGGAAACGTGACCGTCACACGCAGTTCTGTAAGTGTGTGTGTGTGTGTGTGTGTGTGTGTGTGTGTGTGTGTGTGTGTGTGTGTGTGTGTGTGTGAGGTAAATAAACTGCGGGTCAGCGCCATTCACACAGACACGCAGTATTCGTATTTAAATAGTCTTTTTGCTGTTTAATATTCACAGACACTAGTCTATAATCACAGATTCATTTTCAGGTGCCGAAATTTGGTACTGATTGATTTAAGAATCGGTACTCGATAGTACTGACGTAATTTGGTCGGTGCCCTTAAAAGTACAGAGTTCGGTATACCCAACCCCACAACAAAATGTTAATTGCTGTAATATATTAAAAAAGTTTAACTAATCTAAAATAATTATTTAAATAAATGGGGTTGAATAAATGATTCAATGACTCGCTCATAAATAGTTCACTTCACTTGATTCATAACTGGATGAATGGGTGTTTTTAATGAGTCTCTCAAATAAATGATTCAATGACAAATACATTTTTGACAGTCACTTGTCGCCACCTACTGGTGTAACAATATAATGTTACAATTGGTATTTGACGCATCAAGTTACTTTCAAAAAGTGATTTGCTATATTTTGATCACTTCCATCAGTGTTTGAATCCAAACTATAATACTTTTATCCAGTACTTCTGTGAGTGTGATGATATGAATATTTGTAACAGAAATAATGATACTGTGTGGTTTAAAAAAATACTGTTTGTGAAGCCGTTTCATACATGAATCATAAGTGCCTTCTTTGGGTCGCAGCACACAAACAAATTTGAATGTAATGTCAATAGCACGTGAAGGCAGCATTATTTTCGGTTTCAAGAGAAGGATTCAGAACATTTAGGCAGTGGCTAAAGGCTGCAGAAATCATAAATATGGAGAGAACACAGCTACAGAAAATCTAGGGGGGAAAAAACTTAGTGTTTGTATTCACCATTTCAAACTGGTCTGAAGTCTGAAAGCTTAAAAATGCTGCTTTTGGAGGACAAATTTCAAGGTAGGAAGACAACAAGGCATGTCCAACTCCAAAGTTAACTTCACTTCCTGCCCCCTGGGAGACCTTCATCTGTTAGATTTTTGAAGGCAGCTGCCTTTGATATCCTACAATCCTGTGCTTTACTTTCTGTAAAAGTTGAGCTAAAAAAGAAAGATTGGAAGTTGCAGTAGTTGGCCAGTTTGTGTGTGAATGTACTTTTTTTTTATCAACATTTTCCACTTTTAATGTATTTCCAGCGACAAAATACTATTGTAGTTATTAAATATTTACTTAGTTCTCACCAAAGCTCTCTCTATTTTACTTGCGATCATGAAACCGTTACGCTGCCTCATAAGTATGTCCGAAATCAGTTTCGGGAGGTACCTTCATGTGCAAACGCTGCCTGCAAAGTCACTGCTGGATATGGCAACAAGTCAGCTGCCAAAGTTTTCTGTCACAACCATTGTTTTAGGCCATATGGTGGGGGAAAACTGTAAGAAACTGGCATTCAATCAATTAGTTTGGAAAAAGAGGAACAGGGAGCACCTTCTGCCCAAGCCTCTGAAACAAAGCGCCATCACGTACAGGTAAGAAGTCTTTCGCAATAGTGTTACATTTTTTTTACCATAATGATACAAAAATGTGGAAGTACAATCTGTAATTTTCACAAAAGCCCTGGAGCTGTCAAAAGTCTGTAGGCAACATCCCCCAGTTTCTCTTGAAGCCAGTATGGAAGTGCAATTCATCGACTGGTCGCTAGAGACAGGCTCCAAAAGAGAGCAGAATCTCATTGAACTCCGTGTTTAAATGGCCAACTTTACAGCAAAAACAAATAAAATAAAACTATTTTTTTACAGCCTGGTACAAAATCTGTTTTTGTTCTATATGGCTATATTTGCCCTTCATTACAACTGTGAGGGGGGTGAATATTTTGTATTAATTTATGTATGTGTGTGTATATATATATGTTTTCCAGGAATTGTGCTACCACAAGCTGACTTTAGGCTTCAAAAATGCTCTTTAGAAACCAACAAGTGACATCACGGACACTACGTCCATATTTTGTCACAGTCTATGGTTTTGCGTCACCCGGCAGGGTTTTGCTGACAAATAAACATTGTTTGTTTCGGTCCTGGTGACGCAGAGAACGAGTAAACATTGTTACATTTACATTTACATTCAATCATTTAGCAGACACTTTTATCCAAAGCGACTTACAAAAAAGGGGAGAGCAATAGGAGCAACGAAAACAAACAAGGCCAACAACCTGTAAGAGCTGTAAGAAGGTTTTTTTTTATTTTTATTTTTTATAGCCATCTACAATAGCCACCTACAACAAAAACTCACATACGCAAAATACAGAACACTGGATTTTGATAGCCATGATAACAACCCATTAGGACTAAGGCTGTTGCCCCAACTGTTGTCGTTAAGCAGATTCAGTGGCCCAATGGGTTGGTTTTGTATGGCATTCTAGCTAAACGCGCAGCAATAGCCATCTACAACAAAAACTCACGTACGCAAAATACAGAACACTGGATTATGATAGCTATGATAACTATGTAACACACCCGCCTGAAGGCACAAATCCGGATGAGAGACGTAGATATGATCCGGGAGTGTGCGCTTTTTGGTCGTTGCTGTGGTGATCAGTAAGTGGTATTCTGTATTGGTCAGGTGCAACTGGAAAAGATGTGTCTTAAGATGTTTTTTTAAAAATGGCTACAGACTCGGCAGCACGAATTGAGATCGGCCGGTCATTCCACCAGGTGGGAACGGTCCAGGAAAATGTCCGTGAGAGCGTTTCATGCCTCTTTGGGATGGAACCACGAGGCGGCGCTCACTCGCAGAACGCAAGCTTCTGGAGGGTGTGTAAGTCTGAACAAGTGAGTTTAGGTATATTGGTACAGAGCCAGTGGTTGTTTTGTAGGCGAGAACTAGTGCCTTGAATTTGATGCGAGCAGCCATTGGTAACCAGTGCAGTCTAATGAAGAGAGGTGTAACATGCGCTCTCTTCGGCTCATTAAAGACCACTCTCGCCGCTGCATTCTGGATCAGCTGCAAGGGCTTGATAGTGCATGCTGGAAGCCCAGCCAGAAGAGCATTACAATAGTCCAGTCTGGAGAGAACAAGAGCTTGAACCAGGAGTTGTGCAGCCTGTTCTGATAGGAAGGGTCTAATCTTTCTAATGTTGTATAAAGCAAACCTGCAGGACCGGGCTGTTGCAGTAATGTGGTCAGTGAAGTTTAACTGGTCATCAATCACAACTACAAGGTTCCTGGCTGTCCTGGATGGAGTTATGGTCGATGAACCAAGCTGAATGGAGAAATTTTGATGAAGTGCTGGGTTGGTTGAGAAAACAAGTAATTCTGTCTTTGCAAGATTGAGTTTAAGATGATGCTCTTTCATCCAGTCAGAAATATCTGTCAGACAGGAAGCGATATGAATTGTTGATTTACATTTTACATATACTACTGACATTGTAAATATTATATATATATATATAATGCATTTTAAAATGACAATGTTTATCAGGAAAAATCACAATTGGATTTCCCCCCTAAAAGCAGTATGTTTTCAAGAGCCACAAACATGCTCTCCAACAGTGCCTTTATCAAGAAACAGAGTAGCTCTATTATTCTCATCATTTCATAGTTCTCATTAGGGTACACTCAAAAGTGAGCGTGATCTTTAAAGACTTTGGCTTAATTGCCTCTGAAAGAAATGGCACAGTGTCGAGCTTTAGCCCTGATTAGATGGCCACTACTTCTGGGGCTTTTCAGACTCGACTGTAGATCTGAGAGAAAGCGAGGGAACATTAGTGTCATTGATGAATCCACGGCTACAAACGGTGAGCAAAGAGGAGAGAGCGTTCACACATACAGCGTTTTGAGTCATCAAAGAAATTGTAAGACATTAAGTTGCCGATTCATGGCGACATGAGCAACGGCGAGCACTACCGATGAGAGTTTAGCAGAGGTTGACTTTATGCAAATGAACAGTGATACAGCATGTTAATTATTTCTCATAAAATGTTCATCTGAAATCTAGTCTGAGTTATGGGAAAATGTGGGAAGGAGGAAGAAATACTGTACACAGATAAAGCAGTAGAGGACATGGAAAGGAGACTCTGTGGACAGGATGAGCTAAGACAGGTGACAAGATGGTACAAAAAGAGACACAGGAATAGACTGTGACCTACTAGCCCTCATGCTGCCTAACTAGCCAACACTGGTACGCTATTACACTCAGGGGTGAGACCTATCGATTTCAGACATGCTTCCTCAAGGGACCAACACCAATCAAATTAGTTCAGCAGGAACTTCACAGAGACAAAACCAACAAACCAACCAACAACAACAACAAAAAAACTCAAAGGCTTTTGTGTTCAAAAAATGTGGAGTTTGATTTTTCAGTTTGATTTTCAAATAAATGCTGTTCTTTTGAAGCCTGGAAAAAAGTATCACAGTTACTCCCAAAAAATATAAAGCAGCTCAACTGTTTTCGACATTGATAATGATAAGAAACGTTTCTTGAGCATCAAATCATCATAATGATTTCTGAAGGATCATGCGATAGTGAAGACTAGCCTAGAACTCTAGACGCACCCTAGCGGCAGCAAATTTAATCTGCCCGCGAGTGTCGTCTAGCAGCTCTCAATACCCTTCTGAGCTGTATATCTCAATACCAAACTCTTGCCGGGCCAATCACATCGTGTATAGAGTCGGTGGGCGGGACCATAATGACGACGGCCGAGTTGCGTTTGTGTGCTTCTAGTAAACACAGAAACTGGTGAACGGCGGTCTTTCGAATCAGCTTTGACCGCGACTCTGGAAGACTTGGAGTTAAGCTCTCCTCTGAGAAAAGAACAAAGAACGGCACTGAAGTCATTCTTATGAAGGGAAGATGTGTTCAGAGTTTTGCCGACCGGATACGGCGAATGTTTAATCTATCAAGGAGCTCTGTTTCACCTTCGTTGCTCTGGTTGGTTGTAGCGCTATCCTATCGCGTGCAGAGGGAGTTTGAAAGACAACCGTTTATCCCGCCCCTCGGATTGAGCTGTCAATGGTGAGTTTCCAGACCAAACATCTTGATGAGGGTCTGGCTTGTCAGGCTAAGTGAAGACCGGAGTAATGATGCTGAACATTCAGCTTTGATCACAGGAATAAATTACATTTTAAAATATATTCACATAGAAAATATTTAAAATTCTAATATTGCACAATTAAAAAAACATGCAGCCTTGATGAGCAAAAGAGTCTTCTTTTCAAAAACATTCACAAATCTTACCGAATTGCCCCTAATACATGTAGCTGGCACGCACGTGCACCGTGGTCTCAAATTTAAAATCTCAAATCTGACGACGCATCAATAATGTGGTTTGTTGGTATCTGTCGATGGATACACTTGCTGGCTCCCCAATAATACATTACAACAGCGATAATAAAAATAAAAATGCACATTACGTCTTAAAGTGACAGCAGCCGAATGATATGTTAATGGTCCCATGGCATGGATTGTTTTATTATGTTATAATGTTTCGTGGGGTGTACTTATATTGATAGTATGGTTTTTACATCAAAAAATGTCATAATTTAGAAATAAAAGGTATTTTTTCTATACTGATATTAGCCCTCTAGCTTGAATGCTTTGCATGTCTGAATGCGTGTCTGCTGTGAGATTTCAGTGAGTGACTCTGACTCTAGATCAGTCAGGTTTCTGGCCTCTCGCTGAGAAACATGGAGTTTGTGCTCCCTCCACAGCTTTTAGATTATGTCTCTCACAGTGGACATGCACCTACGATGACAATTTCAGACCCCTCCATGATTTCTAAGTGGGAGAACTTGCAAAATAGCAGGGTGTTCAAATACTTATTTTTCTCACTATATATATATATATATATTTCCACAAGATATTAGAAATGTTTGTCCTGAGAAATGCACATACGTTTGTTAGGAAAATGGCAGATGTTAGCTTCCGGGACACTTGGTGTGCTTTATTTCCCCTATCATTTATTTTAATAATCATCATAAATTATCATTCAAAAGCTTAAACACTCAAAATTCATCCTGTGCAAACCAGTTTGAAATTAATCATTGACTTAAACAGTACCTAAAAACCTTTTCATTTGTGTGACATTAATTTCAAATTTGAAACAAATTGATTTTTATATTGTTTACGTTAGTACATTTTCTTACAGTAAACTTCAACTTGTAAAACTTTTACACTTTCATGTTTTGAAACTGCTTTCACTTCTGCTAATTTTCTTCTTGAAAAAGAGATCAACCTCTGGTCTGTATTCTAAAACATTCATGAATTACAAGCGTTTAAATTCAGATTAGGCCCCATAAGTTACCAATAACGAATCAGGCATATCAGCAAGCACAAACACACAAAAAGCTGATTCTCACATGCTTTCGCAGAAGCGCGCCAGTGTGCTGGGCTTCTCTTGGTTGCGGCGTTGTCTGAACCAGCGCTGAATGGTCCTCACATCCCAGTCCAGCTGCTTGGACAAACCCTCTAACCTCTTCTCATCGGGGTGCTGAAAGACACAGCAGACAGGAGCATTTCACTGCAAAGATCTGTCACTGTTAGAGTACAAACAAACTGCATGTATTTAGATTGAACAGCTTGAAAAATTCACTCAATGCAAATTTAAAACAGTTGTCTTTAAAAAGCCATCTGCACATATGAGCCAGCGAGACTCACACATAAACACAGTGTGTGATACACTGCTGTGTGCTGGCATACTATAATAACTTGAGTAGTGGGGTATCAGTTCAGAATGAACCAATCACTACCATACTAATTCATAAAACCCTGCTTTCTAAGGCACAGTTCATTGATTTGTTTGAGCTCACTGAACAAGCTTACTCTGAGAATAGCCCTGAACAAAATGCAAACAAAGTATGTCATCGAATGAGGATCTGCTGACCATCATTGACTGAATAAAAGGGGCCATATGTGATTTATTTGGGTTAGTGAGGTTATTCTGTAAAACAAGAAGAGTTAAAGGTGCCCTAGAATGATTTGAAACAATATGTTAAATTATTCTCTGATATCTACATAGAGGGCATGTGGCTTATTTAAGGGCAAAAATTGTCCAGATAGAGTTTTACAGGTCCATTTACAACCCTATAAATTGTCCCTAGGATGTAATGCTCTGTTTTTGCATTAGTTGGAAGAGTCATGAATATTAATGTTGAGCTCTGCTCTGATTGGCTTATTTCAGCAGCTCACAGCAGTTCAGTGAAGCGGCTCGTGAGTCCTGACCGTCCTGACCGAACACAGACTGACTGAATGACACTTTAAGCAGAACATCTCAAATAGAGAATGCTAAAATGCAGCTTACTTGTTTATTGGTGTTGTCAGATGATCCGCGCACGAGAAAGAGCTTGCGTTCGTGCGGTTGCCAGATTTCAGTAATTAAATCCCCCAAGCAGAGCTTTACTGTGAAAAGAACTCATATACTGTCCAGTGTTTTACCTAAACATGTCCAATATGGCAACCATATGCACGATCTGAAAACACCAATAAACAAGTAAGCTGCATTTTATCAATCTCCATTGACTATCGTTGTAACTTATATGGTGGAAAAGGTGACGTTTCTAGAAGGATCGCGTGAACTATCTGTAAGCAAAGTATCTACGGTTTTATTTTGTAATACAAAATAATATTAACCTTTGTCATTAGACACACTATTTAGTTTTGTTTGGTAATTGGAGTATCCTATTGTTACTGTACTAGCATCTTGCGTCACAATGCGGTCTCTCTAAGAAACTTTCAATTTAATCAGAAATTGTTTAAACAGCTAGCCAATAAGTGGATTGTAACACAGTTCGTTCATGGGAAGGAAGGAGGCGGGAACCGGCGAACGTTTAACAACAAACTTTAATTCAAACAAATAAACAAAATGAAAGTAAAACCGCGGGCAGCCCCTCACGGACGACTGCCCGCAAGCACACAAAATAAAACGTGGGCAGCCCCTCACGGACGACTGCCCACAAACACATACACAAAACATAACATAAAATTCCAGGCCTGGTCCTCTCTCGTCTTCCGCAGCTCTTGTTCCTCCTTTTATGCTCCCGTCACATGGCCGCGAGACGAGACCGGTGTGCCACGCAGCTGGCACTTGTCCACATTAATCACCGGCCCGCTCTCGCAGTCCCTCGCCCCGCTGCCTGTCACACCACATGGATAAATTACTTACTGCTTGCAGGAATATAGTTGCCCTTTCTTCAGTGAAGACGCCGAGTGACGCTTGCTTGAAATGGGCAGAACAAACGAACAATTTGTTGTGGTATCCGATTATAATAAACCTCAACCATGTGTCATGAGAGCCCTTTTTGCTTTCTTCGAGTGTCTTGTGTACCATCAGTAGATTCGGCTTGTTTGGACAGATGCAAATTTTGGAGGCGTGCATATAAATGATTTCCAACGCTTGCGTCACGGTTGGGTTTATGTTGAGAAGCACTTTTTTTCTGTTAAGTTTTTGATTTATGAGATTTACATAAGAAATTGCATATGATGTTTGAGACTCACGGTATGTGATGTCCATGTACTGAACTCTTAATTCCTAATTGTACTGAACTCTTAATGAAAATTATTTCACTATGGCAAGGTTAATTCAATTTTTCATTCTAGGGCACCTTTAAAAAAACGCAAGCAGTGCAATTAGAGTTTGACATGAAAACAGGTTTAAAGCGTTAGTTCACCCTAAAATGAAAATCCTGTCAATAATTACTTGCCCTAATGTCGTTCGACACCCGTAAGACCTCCGTTCATTTTCGGAACACAAATGAAGATATTAGTGTTGAAATCCGATGGCTCAGAAAGGCCTTTATTGACACCAATGTCATTTCCTCTCTCCAGACCCATAAAGGCACTAAAGACGTCGTTACAAAGCCCATCTCACTACAGCGGCTCTACAATCATTTTATGAAGTGACGAGAATAGGTTTTTTTGCGCAAAAAAACATGCGTGTCAAACTGCTTAACTGCTGAAATCACCTGACACTGGCAATCCGAATCATGAATCAATACGCTGATTCATAACGGTTCGAAGCTTTGTTTTGAAATCGGCCCATCACTATATAGGAAATGACATTGGTGTCAATGAAGGCCTTTGTGAGCCATCTGATTTCAACAAAAAATATCTTTATTTGTGTTACGATAAGATGAACGGAGGTCTTACAGGTGTCGAACGACATTAGGGTAAGTAATTAATGACAGAATCTATCTATCTATCTATCTATCTATCTATCTATCTATCTATCTATCTATCTATCTATCTATCTATCTATCTATCTATCTATCTATCTATCTATCTATCTATCTATCTATCTATCTATCTATCTATCTATCTATCTATCTATCAATCGATGAGCCAAAGAAAGCCCTCATCACACTTCTCTTCATCAGTTTGCTCGCTCGCATCAAATTCAAGGCACTAGTGCTTGCCTACAAATCAACCACAGCCTCTGCACCAATATAAGCGAACTCGCTTGTTTAGATTTACGCACCCTCCCGAAGCTCTATATTTAATGTTATTTTACCTTTAATGATTATATTTCTGTACCTGATCGGAGTACAGACTGGCAGACCTTACTTAATTTGTAACTTTGTTATAGCGTATTGTATTCATCTGTGTTTGCAATTTGTGTATTTGTTCTTTTTTATTACTGACTGTTCACTTGTCTTTAATAATAATTATCTGATCTATTAGTAAATGTTGAAGTTAACAAATGTTAACCTTAATGTTAACATTAATAAATGCTCTGCTAGTTTTACTCTGCTCTCGTTCTCGTAAAAAAAAAAACTTCAATCAATATTTTATGTCCATTTCATTATTTATTTGGTATGTCATGTACCCCCCCCCACCCCCGAAAACAACACCAAAACAAAAACAAACAACTGAAAAAACATTTTTCTCAGTAAACTTTTATAGCAAAAATATTTCATAACAGACCTGGAATGTGATGGGTTTCATCCAAACTCAATCAAATTACAATTATAAGATAGTATCCGCTAACATGCTAGATGAGTTTTGCCCTGAGGACACTCACTCACTCTCTCTCTCTCTTTTTCTCTCTTTCTCTCTCTCATTTCAGGCATGAACTCTCTCTTTATTCTTAAAGTGTGCCTGGATATTGTGTGTTAAAAAATCTGAACATTTGTCAAGGAAACTTAGTTCTAAAAATAGTCCCGTTGCGTCAGTGCACATGAACTCTGATAAAGCCACACACGTCAAAGAGCCACGCTATCGCTCTGCCTTTACAGCTTTGAGATTACGATTACCTGTGCCGTCAATCCACACTGCCATCACCATCGAGACCGTTATATTTCTTTCAAGACAAGGGTTCAAAATGTTGAAACATTATTCTTCTTTTACATGGCAGCTGCTGCTCTGCTTTAGTTCATAAACTCATGCTGTGGATTCGTCCTCATTCTCAAATGAACATCCCTCAGAACACTTACATTTGATTGAAGATAAATGAAGTTAATTTATGTTACGTACAGATTGAGCTCATAGGAGAGGTGAGTTCACAGTCTCAGTGAATTTGTTGAGGAAATGCTAGGAGATGTTCTGTTCACGTAATGTGATTCTCTGTAATCAAATGAGCCGTATCTCTTTTCAGCAACTGTCACAAGTGCTTGATTTGATTCTGATTCACAGTCTCTGCAGTTTTAATCACATTTCTGCATTATTTAACAATTATTTAAGAATAAATGGCTGATAAAACAATATTTTCAATGGAATGATTCATTCCAGCCCCAGTAAGAATATTATACATTATTTACTGAAATTACTATAGTAAGAAAGGAATTATTGGATATGGATGGATGGATGGATGGATGGATGGATGGATGGATGGATGGATGGATGGATGGAAGGAAGGAAGGAAGGAAGGAAGGAAGGAAGGAAGGAAGGAAGGAAGGAAGGAAGGAAGGAAGGAAGGAAGGAAGGAAGGAAGGAAGGAAGGAAGGAAGGAAGGAAGGAAGGAAGGAAGGAAGGAAGGAAGGAAGGAATATGAACAGATGGACGGATGGATGGATGAAAGGAATTAAAGGATATGAACAGATAGATGGATGGAAGGAATGAATGGATATGAACAGATAGATGGATTGAAGGAATTAATGGATATGACAAATTGGATGGAAGGAAGGAAGGAAGGAAGGAAGGAAGGAAGGAAGGAAGGAAGGAAGGAAGGAAGGAAGGAAGGAAGGAAGGAAGGAAGGAAGGAAGGAAGGAAGGAAGGAAGGAAGGAAGGAAGGAAGGAAGGAAGGAAGGAAGGAAGGAAGGAAGGAAATAATTGATATGAACAAATGAATGGTTGGAAGGGATGGATGGATGGGTGGATGGACGGAATGAATGGATGAAGTCTCAGCTCAGAAACAGAATGAGCTTTTATTGTTTATAAGGAATGGAAACAAGCTTCTAGTGCACAGAAATATAAAATATATACAATAAATTATAAGAATATGTCAAACTTAAAAAATATACAAGTAAATACAATATAAATACACAAAGCATTGACAAATCATGCACACAAAAAAAAGCCTGTCTTAGTCAAAACACACAAGAAACTGAAGCTTAACTTTGGATAAACCGTCCCTTTAAAGCAGCACTAGGTAACTTTTCAACCTTCATAATATATTTTTTAAGACTCTTGTGATGATAAATCGACTTACAATAGGTTGAATGACACGTCTGCCTAGGGATGGCTCGATACCACAATTTTGGCTTCGGTACGGTACCACAATCTAATACCGAAGTACCGATATTAAATCGATACCACGCGGTCTGATATTAGCGCGAGTATATTGCACGCGAATGAGAACAATTATGCAAGTTTTGAGTTTATAAAGAGGGAAATTACCACAAATGTTTATTAGTAAATTAATTAGCAAAGCTTATCACATCAAATCAGTCATTTGAAAACTTTCTTGTGAGAAATAATTTCAGCAAAAATCTCTCAAAATTAGCAAATTGCTTCTGGTTTCAAAAGACATCGCACCTACACTAAAGCAATCTGCACAATCCGATTTAACATTTCACGCTCGTCTCGGGATGGAGAACGGAAATCATTTAAGCGATTTTATAGCATTTCGCAATAACAGTTACAGGAGTTATGAGCTCATTACAACGACACACACACCCACACACACACGCCTGTAACTTAAAGCTCGCACATTACACATTAAGTTTCCTTAAACAGTCAAATACAAAGAATTATGTACAAATGTCCGTCTTTAGTGAGTATTCACATACACACAGGCGGTTGTGTCTAACGCGGATGTAAATAGTGCAATAGTACGCGTGCAAATATAATGAGATCTAAATGTCATTGGTTGAAACGAAAGCTGGAGATTGTGATATTCGATCTTATGTTAGGCTGTGTGTGTGTGTTGATCAGTGTTAAAAGAAAATAAATGTCTAAATGAGATGGTTTGAATGATCCACTGACCTGTCGATCTCTTCAGAAGTCTTAAAGTCAGGATAGTGACAGATGCTTGGCTAGGTTTGATGGTTCTTCATCAGTTTTATAAGCAAAGTAATTACACATTTCACTTCTACTCCTCTCTTTATTAATTCGTTTTGGGTATCTTGTGTGAGATTCGACTGCTTTATCCATTTTGTTCGTCTGTTGTTGTCACATTTGCCGGTTGTTTCGGGTCAGTTTGTGTAGCGCGCTGCCATCTAGCGGTGAACTTCGGAACAGCAGCATATACCGAAATGTGCAAAATCATGATATCGTACCGTTTTAAATAAAATATATACCGGTATTTTTCCAGTACCGGTATACCGCGCATCCCTACGTCTGCCATAGCCTGATGGGGTCTGTATCGTTTTTAATCGTACTTTTAAACTTCGGGTTTCGGGTAGTAACCCGAGAACAAAAAGAACTACAAAATTCGACTGCTTTACGGCATATACGTCCCTTCCACCGACACACACACTTCCTTAAATTCAGACCTGCGAGCACAACTTTGTTCGTCGGATAATATAGTCATGTCCGAAGCAGCAGAGACAAATAAGAAAGAAAAGGTTTTGTTGGAGGAAAGCAATAAGAGGAAACGAAAAAGTGATGGGATTAAAGGCAGGACGAGGATCAACATGTGACCAGCGTTTGCTCGTTGGCGTGAGCTGAAGGAGGCGTGCCCGACCGATGCTGTCCTGCTTGTTATGGTGATTACCTACCACTCAAACATTGAACTGAAGAATCATATAGATTCTGTAAAACGCTAACCAATAGACTACTATAATGATGCTGGCTTGTAAACGTGAGCATCGTGATTATTTGGCGTTTGAAAAAAATAAAACCCATGAAATTATATTCATATGACATGCTGAAGCATATGCCACTGACTGTACCTGATGAAGACATTTCACACGCGCTGCCAGAAGAACTCCTGCATGTGAACTCCTCCTGCAGTGTTCAGGGGAACTGTTAGTGCTGCACCGACCCGCGGGACGCTTTTATGAAGTTATTGGGCCCGCACCGCACCACTGTATATATTTTTACAACCCGCTCCGCACCCGCGACCATTAAATAGACATACGGGGTCCACGGGTTATGAAACGACCCGCGCATCACTAGTTCAGGGCTATCAGGGTTGTCATGTCAACAAATGCACGCGCGATGGCATCCCCTGTTGTAGGATGACAGAGTTTACGACAGTAGTCGAGGACATTATTTTTTCCCAACTGTAGGAGGACCCCGAGAGAAAAAGTTGCCAAGTGCTGTGACCTTAGCAGGCAGGATAAAAAATGAATGAGTGTCAAAACATCTACCATTATGCCTTATAAAATGCAGCGTAAAAGATCTGTCGCTGTCTATTATGCTGTTAATATTAATGGAATGACAAAAAAGTTGAAACGTTATTCTTCTTTTACATGGCAACTGCTGCTCTGCTTTAGTTCATAAACTCATACTCAACAAATAATCTAACTCCCACTGACATGGTTTTAAAGCGGTTTCTTATCCATTTTACATGCATGATTGGATGATTTACATGCACAAATGTAAATCAGAGAAATACAAATTTTCTCAGAGGTGCATGCTCCAGAACTACCTCAAATTTGGGACCTCAGTGATTATAAAACACTGCTCTCGACCCTCATGCCATCCATGATGTATATGATAAACACAATCACTCAATGCGCTGTTGAAAAACCACACACACCGATTGTGACTGTGATGACCCCAGTGGATCAATCAATGTCTCCTGAAGCAAAACAACAGGTGTGTGTGTACGAAAAAAATACTAATATTTTTGACCTTTTATAAATCATGGCTTGGATTATCATGATCGCTATGATCGATCGTTCAAATGACAATTGAGCGGATTTCATTCACTTACATTATATGGACAAATGGATTATTTTACTAGAAATCTTTCTTTGTGTTTATCTGGAAAAAGTCGTATACTGTACATGGGGATGGCATGACCGTGAGTAAATAAGTCAATTTAAATTTTTGCGTGAAGTATCCCTATACAAATATCTGTTCAGTAGCACATTAGTTATCGCTGCCGCATTAAAACTAGCTT
The DNA here is from genome assembly GCF_024679245.1 of Pseudorasbora parva. Lineage (NCBI taxonomy): Eukaryota > Metazoa > Chordata > Actinopteri > Cypriniformes > Gobionidae > Pseudorasbora > Pseudorasbora parva. The sequence goes on from NC_090176.1 coordinate 46,852,765, forward strand.
CCTGAATTTTTTTGTGATAACCCTATGTTTTCACGGCCATTTATAAAAGCACTAAACCGCTCAAAAAACACAGTTATAGTGTTCCTTCTTGCCCTCGCAGAGCAATAAATCCTCTTTAGCCGTGGTAAGAAATATGGTCTTTACCTTGGTGATGGCAGTGAAGACCTTTTCCAGAATGGCGTTGTGCTGAGCCTTCTGCGGTCCGTTGGCCTGGATTTTCAGACCTAGTGCACATGGTCTTGCAATAAACCTACAGCCAATAACAAAGAAGATTTTATTATTAGATTTATATCTTGTAATATCAGTGCTTGCTAACTTAATTCCTAATGTCTGACAGGCTGCATTAAAAAATCAGTTTTGGAAGGAAACTTCAGAGGTAAAATGCCTGCAACCACAGCGGGCGGCTAAAGAAACCCTCCTGTTTGCAATCACTGTGGACGTCTTGCCAAATCTTCAGAGACAAACCAGCGAGGAAAAACACACAGGCCAGTTGTAATCATTTTTTTCTGAATAGCTTCTTCTGCAAAAGGTCTGATAAACATCTGTGTATTAGGAAATAAACAGCTGCTGATCAGAGCAGCTGCATTAAAGCTGGTATTGTTATGCTAATGAGATGATATCTTGTTGATCTGATAATGAGAATGTTAAAAAGGCAAAACAACCCGAAGAAACACTTCATGGGTCATTGCTTCTATGCAGTACATTTTCATATCCTCAAAATCTCTTAATGTGATAAACATCCATCTTCAAATAGAGAGTTTAATATTTTGTAAATTGTCAATTAAGTGATCGGAAATCATTTCAGTTTCTTTAAGCACATGTTGACATTTTGTCCAACGTCGGAAATGATAAACGGACAATTTCTTAAATATTCTTGTCAATAGTGCTTATTTGGTCATCAATTCACAGAATTTCCCTTTACAACCTTTAACTAACAAAAACCAGTGTGTTGATGAAACCTTTCTCCAGGAAGTGACATCATTGTGGTGGTAAAACAACAGCGCAAGCATCAGTGAGTATTAGTGAAGGGTTTGATGAATTTGGGGATATATCATATTTGCTCTCTTTCTAAAACATTTCATCCTGGTTGAGTAAAGTACACAAATCATTATAATGATATCAACATTGATTTTGAAGATGAAGTTCACATTGACGTCCTCATGTATTCTAAGTCAATCCAGCAATGTCTAACTTTAGCTTGCTATTTACATTGTGTAAATAATCAACTTATAATTAATCAAGCTGAACTGAGCAGAGCATATTTTTGAAAAGTCTGGCATACACTTTCATAGAAATACATACTTAACACAAGAATATATTAGTTTTTACAGATTTAGTGAGCTCAAATGGTACATCAGATGAGTCAGTTTCTTTAAGAAATTAATGTTTTATTCTGTAAAAATGCATTAAATTGATCAAAAATGACAGTAAAGACAATGAAAGATCTTTTGAAATTTCTATTCAACAAATAATATTGAACTCTTTTCAACATTGATGATAATCAGAAATCTTTCTTGAGCATCAAATCCTCATATGAGAATGATTTCTGAACGATTGTGATGCTGAACATTCATTTCATGAAAGGAGTTATTTAGTAATAATATTTCACAATATTACAGTTTTTACTGTATTTTTGATCAAAGACAAACAGCCTTGGTGAGCAGAAGAGACTTCTTTCAAAAAGTCAAATCAGGTCGTCACCTTTATTTATATAGCACTTTATACAATACAGATTGTTTCAAAGCAGCTTTACAGGGATGAACAGGGAAATAATGATTCAATCATGAAAAATGTAAGTGTATTTGCCATTCACACACACATATTTAAATATTTACCCAGTCAAAAAACAAAGTTGCTGTTTGGATTTAAATTGGCAAATAGGACTGGATCATTATTGTTGATTGATGCACCTCTTAATGGAAATAACATCCCAACATTTATTTCCATCCGTTTTTGGTCAAGATCTTGTCTTGGCAATGCACGAGTCCAGCACTCTGTAAAGTCTCCTCCAGCACATCCCAAAGACTTTCAATGATTTAAGCTCTGGACTCAGAGGTGTCAATTCATGTGTGCTCCCTCCAACCATTCTTTCACAGTTTGAGCTGATTAATCTTGGCATTTTCATCCTGAATATGGCCGTGATGTGTCTTTCTACGTGGTTGTTTAAGAAATGAAAAGCTTCACACTCCATCATTGGGGTTAAAAGCTTGGCCGTAACCATGTGTTGAACATTAGGGGGGACCAACGTTTTTTAAGACAGCCGGGGGTATTTTTATTGAAAGAAATGTAATAATTAAAGGATCAAAAGGTATTTAATGGAATAAAGAAGGAATAAGAACAATAAAATAAGTAATGGGTTTAATTATAGCCTATATAGTTTTTAAGCAATCTATAAGCTCTTTGCAAATAGTATTTTGTTTAAAAATATGCATGCATTCCCTCTTGTTTATATGTCTAATAGGTCAAAAATATAAAATAAAAAAGTTTCTTGTCACATTCAGTTATGAATGACATAATTTAGAGGATATTTTGCATATTTTCAATTCAAAATTACAAAATTACATTTAAAATGTTGAGTAGTTTGCATCACTGTATGTTACTGTGTGTTGTTAAACATATCCATCATAAAACAGTAGTCTAATAATAAATGTTTAACTATGTATATCTTACCACACACACACACACACACACGCACACACGGGCACACACACACACACACACACTCTTTCACTGGAAAACCTAAAAGCGACCGCTTAGGCAGACCAGCCTAAAAATGTTCATTTTTAAACTGTCTGCTATCCTAACTACAAATAGAGCGGTGAGTAATGGAGGCTGAGCAGCATTAAAAATATCAACTATTGGGGGGACAATTTGGCCATTTCCAATTATTGTTACAGCCCTGGTTAGAAGAACTATTGCCAAACATACAACATGCTAGAAAGAAACATAATATACACTGCAATAATGATCCAATCATTGACTCTAAAGCATTTTCCAATTTAAATCCAAACAGCAACAGCAGTATATATTTAAATATACACCGACCCTCAAAGTTGATGTGTTAGAAGCAGGAAAAATGGGCAAACGTAAGGATTTGAGCGAGTTTGACAAGGGCCAGATTGTGACGGCTAGATGACCGGGTCAGAACATCTCCTAAACTGCAGCTTTTGTGGGCTGTTCCTGGTCAAAAGTGCAAAAGTGCTCCAAGGAAGGAACAGTGGTCAACCGGCGACAGGGTCATGGGCGGCCAAGGCTCATTGATGCACATGGGGAGCGAAGGCTGGCCCGTGTTTTCCGATCAAAGAGACAAGCTACTGGAGCTCAGATTGCTCAAGAAGTTAATGCTGGTACTGATAGAAAGGTGTCAGAATACACAAAGCATCACAGGAATGGTTTGAGGAGAACAACACTGAGTTTGAGGTGTTGACTTCGCCTTAAAATTCCCCAGATCCTGACCCAATCGAGCTCCTGTGGGATGTGCTGAACAAACAAGTCCGATCCAAGGAGGCCACACCTCGCAATTTACAGGACTTAAAGGATCTTCTGCTAGCATATTGGTGTCAGATGCCACAGCACACCTTCAGGGGTCTAGTGGACTCCATGCCTTGACGGATCAGGGCTGTTTGGCAGCAAAGGGGGACCAATACTATATTAGGAAGGTGGTCATAATATTATGCCTGATCGATGTATACTTAGAGAAGAACTTATCATCTAATGCTGGACATGAGAAGTGAGATGTCACTGGAGTGGAAACGGAGGTGACAGCAGACGGTTGTAATGAGCTTTTGCCACTTAATTAATAAGCTCATCCAATTAAAAGCCTTATACAATGAAAAGGCAATTCGGTGCAGAAAATGCTCCAGAAATGATTCTTATATAAAGCTGAAGAGCAACGATAAGGTTATGAAGGCCGCGCTCAGACTGATTTGAGGCTTGACGCTGTTTGCTTTTGTGGGGCTGAAATGCCATAAATGTGCTGTTCCTCGTTGTAAAACTTTACAGTGATTGTACAGTGCAGGAGGATGGAAGAGGACGCTTGCACTTCAGATAATGTGTCCTCTTTCCACAGAGGAAGTTAAGTGATGCCACTGTAAAGACAGCTTTTATCAACACATTTTGGTTGGACACTAGTTGCTTTTTATTATTTTGAAAAGGTTTCAAAATAAAACCAGCTCCAAATGTTTTAACCAGCTCCAGAACACATGGGGTAAACTTGGTAATTAAAGAAATCCTAAAAAATCCTTCCTCCCTAGACACTATCCCAGAGGAGACAGTATATTTCACCAAATTTAAGCTGGCGAGATCTAAAGAACTCTGTCAGATGAAGGTGACAAGCAGATGGTCCGTGGCATACATAAACATAAAACCTGACTGCCGTCCCACTGGGGACATGTCAAAACTGCTGCTTTTGTGACATCCAAAGCCAACACTCTTGCAGATGTCAAAGCTCATAATAGCTCAAAATGAATGTTTAAAGGGGTAAACACATTCTTTCGAAGGCTTGATTGTGTTTGTGAGGTGCACTGTAACACGTGTTCATGCTTTGTTTTTGAAAAAATGGCATTATTTTTCATACATTTGACCTTTATTGTACACTGCTCTGTCCCTCCTTGTAAAAACGGTATGATGAGCCCCGTTTCCACCACAGGAACTTTACCCAGGAACCAGGAACTTTGGGTGGTACTTTGTGTGTTTAGACCGCAGGAACCAGGGTCTAAATGAAGTTCCGGGTAAATATTTCCCCCTCCAAACGGCCCTGCTCGCGAGGTAGTACTTTTTCAAAGTTCAGGAACTTTCGAGGGCGGGACTTGGGCGCTGAACATGCTGATTGGTTGAGCTCGCGCAGCATTTTAGTTCAACGGGCATTTTTAAAAGTCTTTTGCGAGGTTGGTTCTGCGTTCAGTAAATATCAGTCTTGCTCTCTGTCTGGTGGCGCGCGGTCGTCTCAGCCATCTCACGTTCAATGTCCGTAATAGCTGATAATAATATACATTGTCATTTTAAATCTAGCTTTACAAGCTTTCTGAATATGCTGCTGCTGAATCTGCATATTAGTGCTCTTTTCTGTCGTTGTTAATTACCTCTTTAGTAAACCTATACATAACCAGCAAAAGCAGCACAGCTTGAATCTCTTCCATACTCGTTATTAATTTTTTTTCACCATGTAAACGACCTGACCGATTACTTTTAAGTGTGTGTCCTTACATGATGTGACAGCGCGCGCCGCGCTCATGTTGACAAGAGAGGAAAGTTCATTTTTCTGAGGGGTAAACTTTTTATTTCGTGAGTTATGAAGATAATGTTGGAGTAATGACACAGCGTATATTGCCCCAAGCAGTTTTTACTTTAACTGCGCCTGACAGAAGATTTTTTTTTCTGAGATGATTATTACACTTTACAACAAATAGCTATAAATAATACTGTATTAGTCCTGGTGGCCGTTAAGAGTTGCTATGGCTACAGTTAACACATTCCAGCTGCTGGAGAAAACAGCGTTGACATTTTTGGTGCGGCAGACAAACTGCATGTGACAAAATGATTGCGATTGAAAGTCATCACATGTAAACACCAGATCGGTTTAGATAACGTCTCATGTAAACAGTCCACTAAATCTTTCAATTGGTACACTTAAAAATGATTATTGTCCTTCACTGATTTGGAGGAGCAGTCGCGCGCAGTCCTACATCACCGGACTAATCTGCCTAATCTTCTCGGAACTTTATCGCGGTGGAAACGCAGACAGCTGCAGGTCTGGGGGGAGAAAAGTTCCTGTAAAAAAGTTCCTGGTACAAATTGTTCCGGGTAATTTTGGTGGAAACGGGGCTATAGTTTCCAGGTTCTATGAAGCCGGTCCCTCAAAAATACACAATGGGCTCAGATTGGTTTGTTGGCCCAGCTGTCTTGTGATTGGCTGACCGCCTAGTGCACTCCAGCCTACTCTTCTCCACAGCAATAAAAAATGGCCTCGCCCCCCCTTATTTAATATTCTCAGAGGAGGGGTTTATGTAAATATTGAACCCACTGATGTCAGTGAGTCTGGAGGAAAAGGCTGTAGTTCCCAACCGGCCGTTTGCTGTAGTCCTTAGAAAGCGATTTCTTTAAAAGCAAACATCTCCCTTTGCTTTAAACTTTGAGCGTTGTAACTGCAGATGTTGTTTATGCTCAAAGAGCAACATTACACACTAGCTAAATTTAGAAAAGTGAAATCGTGTTTTACCACCCCTTTAAGTTTCATAAACAAATGAACAGCATGATATATTGCTGATCAAGTGCACAGTGAGTTATCTCATTTATATAATTATAATATAGGGGAGGCCAGGGCTAGTTGTCACAGGCTATGTAACACCATGTTAGTAAAAAGCACAAATGCACAAAAGCCTGTTTCTATAGCAGTGCTTTTGAACCAGACACTGGTTCTAGACAAAACATAACAAAAATAGATCTTGTATTATGGCATTATTTTGGTTTAATCTGTTCAAAAAGTTTTGGGTGCATATCCCGCTTCATATTTATCACTGCCACTCAACAACTTCAAATACAAAAATAATGTGTCAAATATTTGTTATAAATATTATGTGCATTCACATCAATCAATCAATGAATTGAGACTTCAAAATATTTTCAAACGTATTATCATCTCTATCTATTATATAGTTACAACAGTCAAGACAGAAAATCATTCAATGTCAATAATGTGACCCTATTTTGTGTCACATGCACTAATTGTTTTTTTTTTTTTTAAATAGTTTTCTGGTTTTGCTACACAGCACCTACATAAACAATTATGTAAAATTATGTAAATTATCAATATTTGTTGAGTTGATGTATCATGTTTTTTTTTACAAACAGATGAGCATGACTACCTAATATATAATCACTTGCATGTATATATACGCTACCATTCAAACGTTTTTAGTGCTGTTAGATCAATTAATTGTGATGAATCACATCCAAAATAAAAGTAAATGTTTACATAATGTGTGTGTGTGTGTGTGTGTGTGTGTGTGTGTGTGTGTGTGCTGTGTATAAGTATTATGTATATATATATATATATATATATATATATATATATATAAATACACACACACATTCATGTATATATTTAAGAAAAATGTGTCATATTTATATAAAATATATTTATATATAATATAAATAATATACAGCATATACATACAAATATTTATTAAATATATACATGAATGTGTGTGTTTAAGTACAATACACACACATATATATATATATATAATATAAACACTAACTTTTATTTTGGATGTGACTTAATTGCAATTCATCGATTTGACAGCACTGTATATATTTTAAAGAAATACTTTTATTCAGCAAGGGTCAATTACATGGATCAAAAGTAACAGTAAAGACATTTGTAATGCTTCAAAATAAATTTTCCAAAGAAACATAAACCAGCACAACTGTTTTCAACATTGATAAGCATTAAATCCTCATATTAGAATGATTTCTGAAGGATCATGTGACACTGAAGACTGGAATAATAATGCTGAAAATTCAGCTTTGATCACAGGAATAAATTACATTTATAATATATATTCAAACAGAACAGTTTTATTTTAAATTGTAATAATATTTCACAATATAACTGTTTTTTACTCAAATAAAAAAAATATTTCAAAAGCATTGTTATTATTAGTTTGTATTTTTATATTTAAAAGAGCAGGTGAAATATGGATGAAAAATGTTTGCATGATCCACTGCTAATGGAATATTCATGCATAGACTCACTAAACATATACAGGAATCCATCAGAGTGATGAATTGCATAATGCAGGTCATGAGACTCTTAAAAAATGTAGGCCATGACGTTTCTTTTAATGTTTGTAAATATTCTAAAAAAGATTACCCAAAATTATGATTAATATATGCCTTTGACAGGTTTCTATAAACCTGAATATTGACTTAATATGTTACATAATAGGCCTACATTTACGTGATATAATGCATACTACATTTAGAGTATCATACAGTAATAGTTTCACCGTTTTTGTGCCGAAAAGTACGGGTTCCCTTTTGTGACAACTTACGCCATACAGTGTGACAACATGCCCCAGCGTTGGGAGTCAATGGGGTATTCAAAAACTTTAAATTTGCTATAAAATCATTCTTTTTACAAAAAACAAAACTAGACGGCACACCTAAGACTGATCTACACAACACAGAGAGGCACTGACCTACTTTCATCAGTATCATTATTCCAGAAGACGGGCCATATTGAGTTCCTGTCATTGTCCTAATTCATACAAGGGTTCAGTGGCAATGGGAAGAAGCACAAACCAGTCCCATCATGATCATCTGCTGAGGATGAAGCTTTGAGCGCAACATCATCTTCAGCAGTGATGATGATGCTGGTGCTGGTGATGATGAAGATGTGACACTGGACGTACCTCTCAAAGACCAGCCGGATCATAAACATGCAGAATGCTAAAGGACACGCTAGATACAGATCCTCGGCTTGTGGAAAGGTGGACTCGTCTGTGTTTTTCAAGTCAGCCCAGGTTACGTTGTGCGGGAGCCAGAACCTCTCGTTCCAGAACCACACCAGAATCCCTGCCATTTCCAGCGGATCTGATGTCTTGACGCCCGTGCAGATGTGCGGTCAATGGCCGATGCGGCTTGCGACGCTCTTTCACGGCTGATCTTTGCAGGTCCAGTGTGATGATGATGATGTTGGTGATGATGGACCGCCCGTTTGTGTTGTGAGTGTCCACTCTCTCCAATGTAGGGAAGTAGAATGCGCCCGACACGCTCCGACTCCGCGATGCTGATTGGTCCGCGAGCTTGTCAATCACAAACGCGTCCCTTAAAGGAACAGTTCAGGAATTACTTTGTGAAAAGAAAAATCATTTATAAATATTATTTTTCTGTTGGTCAAAAATCATATCATAAATTTAAATAAATTTCTAATTGCAAACCTATTATTTATTTAAACTTGATATTGATATTATTTATTTAAACTTGATGTATAGGCCTATATAATAATAATAATAGATTTTATTTATAACGCACTTTTCACTCCGAAGAATCTCAAAGTGAAAATATTATATATAACAAAAACAATATTTGTGAATAATCGATGTATATACAAACAAAATTTGCTCTATTCAAATATTACAATTAACAATTGTTTATATATATATATATATATATATATATATATATATATATATATATATATATATATATATATATATATATAAACCCATGAAAGTATAAATGTATACGTAAGCCTATACACAACTTCAAGTACTTCAGAGACAGTGTTATCTGAGTATCATTTATATATTACAATAGCCTATAGTTTTTATTAATATTTTGAATTAGTTACTATCATATTTTCAGCTTGTATTTTAATTTCAGTTTATTTTTTAAGCTTAAATATACTATTTAGATTGAATTTATGTTTATTTATGTTTTATTCATTTATTAGGCAATAAATTAGCCTAGTAATTTTAGTGATTCAACTTAAACTTATTTCGGTTCTGATTGTCATTTAATTGTTATTTTTTTCAGGTTTATTTTAGTTTATAAACTAAATTTAATAATTTTAGTTAACTGTAACCATGTCTAATTCAATCTATACATTTTATTAGCGAATTTATTGATTAATGTTTTAATGTAGGCTATTTTTTTATACATAATTATTTTATCCATGTTATGTATTAGTCTATTTATTAATATGTTTTATATTAGTCTGGCTCCTTGCAATATAAATTCCATTATAGTTCTAAATCAAAATAAAAGCATGGGTCACTGCCATGGGCCCTTTAGCTGTCAAAGTTTATGAAATGGCTCCACCTGCTGGGTGAGCGGTGTCAGCGGCCGCTGCATACTGAGCTTCATGATTTACATTGTAATACAAGTTTTACAGAACACAAATAGTCTTTATATCGTAAACTAAAGGCCTATATTAAGTATTGAGAAATTCTTTATACATAAAATCAAATTTATCAAGACCCAACCTCTTCAAAGATCAAAATCTTTTAACAGAGGTGAAGTTAAATATTGTAGTATATTAAGATTTATAACACACACACACACACACACACACACACACACACACACACACACACACACACACACACACACACACACACACACACACCTTTAGTGTTTCCATGTTTTATGGGGACTTCTCATTGGCTTAATGGATTTTATACTGTAAAAACCGTATTTTTTATCCCTCTACAAGGCCCCTGCCCCTACCCATCACAGGAAACATTTTTACTTTCTCAAAAAAAAACAAAAAAAACTCCTTCTGTATGATTTATAAGATGTTTTTCTCATGGGGACCAAAAAATGTCCCCACAGAGATTTCAGATATTTCCATCTTTGTGGGGACATTTTGTGGGGACCCCTACACACAGACACACACACACACACACACATACACATACAGAGAGAGAGAGAGAGAGAGAGAGAGAGAGAGAGAGAGAGAGAGAGAGAGAGAGAGAGAGCGAGAGAGCGAGAGAGCGAGAGAGAGAGAGAGAGAGAATTTACATTTATAAGTAAGTGCTAATATTAATTGGTAAAGTGTTGACGTTTCAGCCCTTTCTTGAAATGCCTCAGGTTGAGATAAGCAGGTCATTCATTCCAGCAGCAGGGACCAGACGAGGAAAAAGTGTGATTGAGTGAGATTGATTTTTGTGACTTTTTGGATGGCACCACATGGCACCGTTCAATTGCAGAATGCAAGCTTCTGGAGGGTGCATAGTGCGTTTAGGAATATAAGAGCCAGTGAAATTGATGCGACTATTGGCAAGTGCAGGGCAAACTGATGAAGAGAGGTGTGATGTGTGCTCTCTTTGGCCCGTTAAAAAACACTCTTGCAGCATTTTTTTATCAGTTGCAAAGGTTTGTCAGTGCATGCTGGAAGGCCTGCCAAGAGAGCATTGCGATGGGATGGAACAAGAGCTTGGACAAGGAATAGTATGCTCCGATAGGAAGAGCCTGAGCTTCCTAATTTTGTTTTTTAGCAGTGTTGTCTATGAAGTTTAAGGATTAGAGTGAATATGACAAGGTCCAAATTTTGATGGCTATAGACGACTGGGTCAGAGCATCTCCAAAACTGCAGTTTCTTGTGGGCTGTTCCCGGGCTGCAGTGGTCAGTATCTATCAAAAGTGCTCCAAGGAAGAAACAGTGGAAAACCGGCCACAGGGTCATGGGCGGCCAAGGCTCATTGATGCACATAATAATAGATTTTATTTATAATGCACTTTTCTTTCCGAAGAATCTCAAAGTGCAACAAAGGGGGGGAAAAATAACAAAAGAAAAAATGAATAACAAGTAAAAATATAGAATACTACAAACAATCAACCAACACAGAAAACAGAACAGAAACAGAGCTGATGGTGAACAGAAAAAGAGCTGATGGTGAACAGAAACAGAGCTGATGGTGAACAGAAACAGAGCTGATGGTGAACAGAAACAGAGCTGACGGTGAACAGAAACAGAGCTGACGGTGAACAGAAACAGAGCTGATGGTGAACAGAAACAGAGCTGATGGTGAACAGAAACAGAGCTGATGGTGAACAGAAACAGAGCTGACGGTGAACAGAAACAGAGCTGACGGTGAACAGAAACAGAGCTGATGGTGAACAGAAACAGAGCTGATGGTGAACAGAAACAGAGCTGATGGTGAACAGAAACAGAGCTGATGGTGAACAGAAACAGAGCTGAAGGTGAACAGAAACAGAGCTGATGGTGAACAGAAACAGAGCTGATGGTGAACAGAAACAGAGCTGATGGTGAACAGAAAAAGAGCTGAAGGTGAACAGAAACAGAGCTGATGGTGAACAGAAACAGAGCTGATGGTGAACAGAAACAGAGCTGATGGTGAACAGAAACAGAGCTGATGGTGAACAGAAACAGAGCTGATGGTGAACAGAAACAGAGCTGATGGTGAACAGAAACAGAGCTGATGGTGAACAGAAACAGAGCTGATGAACAGAAACAGAGCTGATGGTGAACAGAAACAGAGCTGATGGTGAACAGAAACAGAGCTGAAGGTGAACAGAAACAGAGCTGATGGTGAACAGAAACAGAGCTGATGGTGAACAGAAAAAGAGCTGATGGTGAACAGAAACAGAGCTGATGGTGAACAGAAACAGAGCTGATGGTGAACAGAAACAGAGCTGATGGTGAACAGAAACAGAGCTGATGGTGAACAGAAACAGAGCTGATGGTGAACAGAAACAGAGCTGATGGTGAACAGAAACAGAGCTGATGGTGAACAGAAAAAGAGCTGATGGTGAACAGAAACAGAGCTGATGGTGAACAGAAACAGAGCTGATGGTGAACAGAAAACAGAGCTGATGGTGAACAGAAACAGAGCTGATGGTGAACAGAAACAGAGCTGATGGTGAACAGAAAACAGAGCTGATGGTGAACAGAAACAGAGCTGATGGTGAACAGAAAACAGAGCTGAAGGTGAACAGAAACAGAGCTGATGGTGAACAGAAACAGAGCTGAAGGTGAACAGAAACAGAGCTGATGGTGAACAGAAACAGAGCTGAAGGTGAACAGAAACAGAGCTGAAGGTGAACAGAAACAGAGCTGATGGTGAACAGAAAACAGAGCTGAAGGTGAACAGAAACAGAGCTGATGGTGAACAGAAACAGAGCTGAAGGTGAACAGAAACAGAGCTGAAGGTGAACAGAAACAGAGCTGATGGTGAACAGAAACAGAGCTGAAGGTGAACAGAAACAGAGCTGAAGGTGAACAGAAACAGAGCTGATGGTGAACAGAAAACAGCTGATGGTGAACAGAAAACAGCTGATGGTGGAAGTCTCTGTTAGCTCCGCAGCACACTGTGGACACACTCCATGTTTTAAATTTCTCCCAGCGGCAGTGTGTCCCGATGACATCGTCAAGGCATGACAGCTGAAGACCAGATGATGGGTCTTCATGATGATTCAAACGATGGGGATCGCCGCAGCACCATGCAGGAGGCAGAACATTTTTCCGGGCACTTCTGTGGACACACCGGGGTCGGCGCAGAAGTCCAAGCCGCTCCACGGCCGCAATGCAGGACGGAACAGCGGCGCAGCCGAGAAGCGGAACATCCCAACATCATGCCGGACGCTGATGACGATGGCCCGGATGAGGCTAGCCCGGTGCAAATTTCAGCCACCATGCAGCTTAAGCCCAAGGGAGACCACCAGTGAGCAGCCGCGGCGAGAAACATCAAATGTCCTCCAAACCAGAACCAACCGCAGCAATTCAAACATAAACATTAGAGAAGCAGTGGAAAACGGCGAAACGGTGAACAACGTCCTCTCAGTGGCTGCCAGCAATCAGCAACAGTCCCAATTGTAGCTCTGACTGTTAGACTAGTCACAAACATAAGGAAATAAAATAAAATCTAAATCTAATAGAACATTAACATGATTTGTGGGTGGAGAAGCGGCGAACAGACAACGCCAGCGTCCTCTCCCCAGAGAAGGCTGGCCTGTGTGGTCTGATCAAACAGACAAGCTCAGATTGCTCAAGAAGTTAATACTTGTTCTGACAGGAAGGTATCAGAATATATATATATATTATATGTGTATATATACAGTATATATATACAGTATATATATACAGTACATGCCAAAAGTTTGGACACATTACTATTTGTAATGTTTTTGAAAGAAGTTTCTTCTGCTCATCAAGCCTGCATTTATTTGATCAAAAATACAGAAAAAAAAGAATATTGTGATATATTATTACAAATTAAAATGATTGGTTTTCAATTTATTATACTTTAAATGATCATTTATTTCTGTGATGTGAAGCTGAATTTTCTGGATTGTTCCTCTTGTCTTCAGTGTCACATGATCATTCAAAAATATTCATTCTAATATGAGGATTCATTTTCAAAGTTGGAAACAGTTCTGCTGCTAGTATTTTTTCATAAACTGTGATACTTTGATGAATAAAAGAAAAAAGATGCCAATGTTTTAAAAATAGAAATCGTTTGTAACAAAAATATACACTACTGGTCAGTAATTTGGGGTCAGTCAATCATTTTAGTCAGCAAGGATGTGTTAAATTGATAAAAACTGATAGTAAAGGAGATATATATTATTTGAAAATGTTTTTATTTTGAATAAATGCAGTTCTTTTGAACCTTTTATTCATCAAATATATTAGGTAGCCGAACTGTTTCCAACACTCATAATAAATCAGAATATTATAATGATTTCTGAAGGATCATGTGACACTGAAGACTGGAGGAACGATCCCGAAAATTCAGCTTCACATCACAGAAATGAATGACCATTTAAAGTATAATAAATTCAAAACCAAATTT